>NC_135673.1:39778934-40078934 GCF_964188315.1 Podarcis muralis | reverse complement strand
ACCTGATTGATGCTGGGAGAACAATGGACTGAGTCCACCAAAACCTCCTCATTAACTTCTTAACTCTATCATAACCTGGATGGTGTCAGAGTGAATGTCAGAGTATTTCCAAAACCTGTCGACTTTAGGAAAAAGCCTCAAAACTTTGGGAATTCATATAAAATCACTAGTTCCACCGATTTGCTTCATTCCAATGCCCTTTAATACCTTTGGCCAAGGACTTCAAACCCCATCAGTTCCCGCCATGATCCCTCAGGCGTGCAGTCACGTACTCAAGCTCTCCTGGGCAGCCCCTTTGCCACTGCGGAGCGCTCCTTCGGTTCACCGGGTCTCACCTGGTGAATGGGGCTTGGGCTACAGGGCACATACCAAACTTTCTGTGGGTTGGCCGCCCCTGGAGCCCTTTCCAGTGACTGCCACAGGGGAGCCTGTTTATTTATTTCTTGGAGTATTTTAATCAAAGTATCACAGAACTGGATGGTTGGAAGGGATCTCCAAGGGTCCTCTAGACCAAACCCCTCCAGTGCAGGAACAAGCATCTCTCACAAAACACATTTGCTCCATCTTCCCTGTGAACTGAGGAGATTTCACCCCTCCCATATCCAAGAATCTCCTGATGAGTCTGGTGATTTTCCAGAGAGGAGGGGGCTGTGTTCTGCTCTCTACTTATTCCACCCCAGCCTAACATCAAAGAGTCAGTCAGTCAGTGGGGGGGGGGGGAGAGAGAGACTGAGTGTTAGAGATCGTGTGTATAGATAAGATTGCTGCTAAGAGCAGCTGCAGGCACTCAGTGCAGTTCAGCATTCATTTTGCTTAGACCTCATCTCATTTAGCTCTGTATATAGTTTGTGTATTATAGTTGTAGATAGAATAAAGAAGATATTCTACAGAGCTGCTCGCCGAGTCGTTTATGCCCTGCTGTACTCTGCTATGCGATGACTGTCTTCTTGTGGAAGTGAATCTGGTGCTCACAACTCTAGGCTGTGAGTCCACAGCACTTTGACCTGTTCCTGTGCAGAATGTGGTCTCTGGAAGTGCTACCCAGCTCGCCTAGCCCAGTCGGGGCTGAAGTGGATGAGTCCAGTTGGTGGCACTGGCTCAAGGGCGATGCTGACATGAACAGCCCTTCAGTTACAACAGAATAACAGAACCATTCACACAGTTGGAAGGGAACCACCAGGGTCATCTAGTCCAGTGTTTCCCAACCTTTTTTGGGCAAAGGCACACTTGTTTCATGAAAAAAATCTCGAGGCACACCACCATTAGAAAATGTTTAAAAAATTAACTCTGTGCCTATATTGACTATATATAAAGTAACTCTCTTTAATAGGAATCAAATAAACACAAAGATAGTATTTTATAATTACAGTGGTGCCTCGCAAGACGAAATTAATTCGTTCCGCAAGTCTCTTTGTCTTGCGAGTTTTTCGTCTTGCGATGCACGGTTTCCCATAGGAATGCATTGAAAATCAATTAATGCGTTCCTAGGGAAACCGCCTTCAGACCAGGTCCGGGGACAGTCTGTCCCCCGACCTCTTCTGAAGGCTGGGGGGGGACAAGGGCTTTTCTTCCCACCCCCAGCATTTTAAAAAATCCCGGGACAGCGGAGGACGTCTCCGCTGTCCGGGGCGATCTTAAAATGCTGACGGGCGGCATTTTAAAATCGCCCGGGACAGCGGAGGACTTCTCCGCTGTCCGGGGCGATTTAAAAGCCCCTGGGAAGACAGGCAGGGGGGACAAAGACTTTCACCCCCGCCAGCCTTCAGAAGAGGTCCTGGACCTCTTCTGAAGGCTGGCGGGGGCGAAAGTCTTTGCTCCCCCTGCCTGCCTTCAAAAGCTGACCGGCCCAGGCTTTGCGGACAGGTGCCAGCATGCCGAAGCCTGGGCGCGCCGAGATCAGCACGCCCAGGCTTCCCGCCCCGCCGCCCGGGATCGGGGCATCGTCCCGATGGCGGGCGGCGGGGGGAGGCGTTCCTGCCCCACCGCCCGGGATCGGGGCATCGTCCCGATGGTGGGCGGCGGCGGAGGCCTCCCCCCCCCCCCGCCGCCCGGGATCGGGGCATCGTCCCGATGGTGGGCGGCGGGGGGAGGCGTCCCCCCCCCGCCGCCCGGGATCGGGGCATCGTCCCGATGGCGGGCGGCGGGGGGAGGCGTCCCCCCCCCGCCGCCCGGGATCGGGGCATCGTCCCGATGGCGGGCGGCGGGGGGAGGCGTCCCCCCCCCGCCGCCCGGGATCGGGGCATCGTCCCGATGGCGGGCGGCGGGGGGAGGCGTTCCCCCCCGCCGCCCGGGATCGGGGCATCGTCCCGATGGCGGGCGGCGGGGGGAGGCGTTCCCCCGCCCCACCGCCCAGGATCGGGGCATCGTCCCGATGGCGGGCGGCGGCAGAGGCGTCCCCCCCCCCCGCCGCCCGGGATCGGGGCATCGCGCGCGGAGCCTGGCTCGGGTCGCCAATGCTGCGGGCGGACATGGCGAGCTGGGCGGGACTCGGGCGCGCGCTGGGCGCCTGCTGCCTCCTGGGCCTCTTCTGCGGCGCGGCGCTGCCCTTCTCGCTGCAGGGCGCGAACGAGAAAGCGCCCGCCTCCCTCCCACGGCACACCAGGTAACGTCTCGCGGCACACTAGTGTGCCGCGGAACACCGGTTGGGAAACACTGATCTAGTCCAACCTCCTGCAATGCAGGAAACTTTTGCCCAACATGGGGTTTGAAACCACAACCCTGAGATTAAGAGTCTCATGCTTTACTGACAGAGGTATATCTAAGTTCAGCATTTTTTCCCTCAGTTTGGTGCCAGGTTAAGCGATGCCATTTTGCTCGGACAATTTAAGACCAGGAGTGACTTGTCAGATTTTGGCTGGCCCACATGCATCTGAGACTATATAAGTGTGTATATAGGTGCATAGTTAATAAATAAGCAACTAAAAAAAAAGGTTATGTTTCCTGTTTTCTTTTCCCAAGCAGAGATAATGTGTAAGCGTGGTGTCAGCTCCCTTTAAAAAGGTCAGCAACTTTGGGGCTGTTACCGGAAAAATCCGAGGGCTCCCTTGGACAAAAAGTAAAGACACCAACCAGAGTAAATTGAAGCAAATCAGCAGCCTGTAGGCTTGGTCTTTATTGAAGAAAGACTGTCGCGACAGGGTGCTCCTCTCACTTGCAGGTGAGAGGAAAGACCCAGAAAGATGGTGTGCCAGACCTTATAAAAACTTTTGAAATTTCCCTCCTGTAGCTCAAGCCCACCCCCAGAAACATCATGCATACATTACAGAAAGGAGGGGTTGAGGGAGGAGTTGTGGTGGTAACCTGAGGGTCCTGTCACCTGGCTGGTTCCTCCTTTCCCCCTCCCCATGAGTCATTTTCTGATGACAAAAGGTAGTCCTGCCCCCTGAGGGAAGATCTGATCATTGTCCTTTGTTTCAGTCCATGCTGAATCCACTCCCATATTCAAGTTCTTTGTGATCTTGATTGTCTTCTGTCTAGGACCATCAGGGTTGGCATAGCAACTGGGCAGGGCTCCTGTGGATGTGCTGGGATGGTGAAGGGATTATGGCTGGCCTGTATCAAACCTTCCCCATTTTGTAGTCCTTCCTTCATGGAGTAAAATAAAAAGTGGAACAGTGCAAATCCGATGTATGGTTGATTTTCTATGAATTTATAACAGAAGCGTAGCGTATGTAGTGTGTGTGAGTGTGTGTGAAGTTTGTACAAACTGAATGATGGGGGTGGGTTTTCCTGCTACAGGGCCCCCCCGTTGACAACTTTGGGAAAAGGGGGGGGGGCGCGCAGGAGGGTTCTTTGCACCACAGCGCCGGATATGCTTAAGACAGCCCTGGCGCTAGAACTAAACTCCCCGAGCCACGCGCGCTCCGGGCTCCTGGGCACGGACAATCGGGCATCAGTCACCTGCATCGACCCCTCTCCAGCCTCAGAGGGTCAGCTCTCCCTCCCCTTCCCGTCTCCAGACCAAGTTGGCACCGCCCCGCGACGGCCTTGCGTAGCGCACACAGGGGCTGGACTGCCGGGTATGCGTCGCTATGCGTCCTCCTCGCTAGTTGCCCGGCCCGCAGCGGGCATGGTGCAGCCGCCACCCGGGCGGCATGGCGACCTGGAAGCGGGACAGTCGGCTCACCGCTCTGCAGCGGCTCAGCTGCGCCGGGCTGGCCGGGGCGCTGAGCCACAGCCTGACGGCGCCTCTGGAAGTTTTCACCGTCCTGGCCCAAGTTGGCACTCCCCACTCGCGGCGAGGGCTCTGGGAGACGGGGCGCAGCTTATGCAAGGCCGAAGGCATTGGGGCCCTCTGGAAGGGCAACCTCACCGCCTGTTTGCGCCTCTTTCCCTACAGCGCCCTACAACTGGCCTCTTACCGCAGGTAAGCCGGGCTGAAAAACCTCCTCGGCTTTCGAACCCAACCAGTTGATACCCAACTAATGGCGTGGTGCGGGGACACGGCTCTCCAAGGGTTAATAATTCCTGCAGTTCGTTGTGGCTGCCCAGCGTTTTTCCGTTTCTACAGGCTCATGGAAGGGGAGGGGACTCCAGTAAACTTCAGTCTTATTTTCACCTAACTACGACTAAGCTCTGTTGAACACAGTGAGACTTCCGCGTAAAGATGCACAGAGGTCCGAGTAAGAATGACTTCAAAAATAAAAAAAAATCTTTATAGTATTAACCAATCAGAGGGGTGGACTGAAGAGTCAGAGGAATGCCGGTAGTTAAAGGGCGCTCTGAATGGTCCAGCTGATGTCCAATTTCCTCCCTGTCTCTAGGAAGGTGTGTGGAACAGTGTAGCATTCTGGAGGTGTTTGTTTTTTAACTGTCTAACTCTGAAACCTAAAAGATAAAGTATGATTAACTGTCCACAAAATGTATTTTCCATGCAGAAAGTGGGTTCCAAAACTAGTTCTTGCCCTGTGCAACATACAGACTTTCATTATAAGCTGCATTCTGTGCCCAAAAACAGAACTTATTTTTCCCCTTTGGTGTTGAATCAGATAATAGGATGAAGGTTTTCTATATTTCCCCCAGTGGTGGGAGCTAGATGTAGCTTCCGGGGTGTGGTGCTGAAGAGAGAGCTGTAAATCAAGTCTGATTTCTTTTAAAAGAAAGACAGAAATAAATTAAACCTGTTTTAGATCATCTTAGGCAGCTGAGGAGGTTTTTTTGCCTTCTATTAGCCAGACTTCACACATGCGTAATAGGCCTGCCACTTTTGTGTTGGAAGATAAGTTCTCCTTATTTCAGACTTAAGCTAATCAGGAATTCATCAGAACTGAAACTTGCATTGAATGGAAAGTTCGCAGAAGGCCTTTTTGATTATTGTCTGGGGTGGGGTGGCCAAACTACAAAGGTACAAGGCAAGAGCCACTAAAAATGAAACAAATGGGGGGGGGAGCCATGGTTTCTTTGGTTAACTCATGGTTTGTTAAGCAGTGGCTTAAACAAACCATGATTTAGTGTTACAAATGAATCACTGACTTTATCTGTGTTGTGTATCTGACTTGTGATATCCCCACCCCCATATATCATACCAGGTTTGTCTTGCTGTTTGTGGATGATTTGGGCCACATCTCCCAGTGGGGTTCGATCATGGCTGGAAGTTTGGCTGGCATGGTGGCTGCTGTTGCAACATACCCAACCGAAGTCGTCAAAACCCGTCTCATTGTACAGAACCGGTTGGAGCCCTCCTACAAAGGAATTCTGCATGCTTTGTACATGATTTATCATCAAGAAGGCGTCGCTGCACTTTATCGTGGTGTTTCACTGTCACTATTAGGTATCGTGAGACTGCATTCCTTTTCCTATAACATTGGGGTTGGAGTAGTGACTGAAAGTCAGTGCTTTTTAGTTACAGTCATACCTCGGGTTGAATGTGCTTCAGGTTGAGCGCTTTTGGGTTGTGCTTCGTGGCAACCCAGAAGTAATGGAGCACGTTACTTCCAGGTTTCGCCACTCGCGCATGTGCAGACGCTAAAAATGATGTGACGCGCAGACACGCCGTTGCATCTTACATTCCATTCAGGATGCGAACGGGGCTCTGGAACGGATCCCGTTCGCATCTCGAGGTACCACTGTATTTTACTTACAGTATTTTCTGTGCCACCTGTTTTCTGGGCAGCTTCTATCAAAAAGACGTTAAAATACAGCTGTCAGTTCAATCAATAAAACAATAAAAGGCAGCATTAAATTTTGAAATGCAATAAGACAAGCCCCCTTTTTTAAAAATCGCTTGTGTCAGATCTCAGTCTATTGCCTGCAAAACTGGTGTATCAGCAATGTGCTGTTAACTGCGTTCTCAGTCATTCATCCTCCCCAAAACGATGTGAGGAGATCCAATTCTTCTGATATTACAGATGGAGGATCATGACTGAGAGGCATAAATTTTCCCATGACCAAATGTAGCAAGGAAAAAAGAGGCAATGCACACAATCTGCAATACAGATTCTGATTGGACCCAACAGCAGATACTATACAGTGGTACCTCTGGTTGTGGACGGGATCCGTTCTGGAAGTCCGGACGGATCCTGAGGTTTCCACTACCTGAGGACCGCTTCTGCGCATGCGTGCGTGGCAAAACCCAATCAAATACTTTGGGGTTTGCCGCTTTCGCATCCTGAAGTTTACGTAACCAGAGGATTACTTAACTGGAGGTACTACTGTATATGGTTTTTAAAAAACCCATTCAATTGCCAGTGATGACCTTGGTGCCTCACCTACTTTGGCTTTTATCGTCCAAATGTTTTAGAAAACCAAATATATCCCAAAAGAATATTTGCACCTTACATTGTGTGAAGTTCTGTAGTACAATGCTTTTCTGTTTTACCCTTAACAGAAATGCAATCAGACTTTGGAGTTAATGACATTTCCAGGACAGTAAGCACATGTTAATCAGCAACTTTGCTACAAAAGAGCATCAAAAGAATCCTGCTGGATCAAACCAAAGTCTTATGTAGTCCAGCATTCTGTTCTCACTGTGGCCAACCAAATGACTGTGGGAAGCCCCAAAAGCAGCCCCTGGGTGCAAACACACTTCTTATGTTTCCATTTTCTGGAAGCAGAAATTATTGCAGGAGAAAGATATTCCCATCACACCCTGCGTTGCAAACTTCTCAGAGGCATCTGATTGGCCAGCGTTACCAGATGGGATGTTGAGCTAGGTGGTTTCTTGATCTGAACCGGCATAGCAATTTGTATCAGTAAGCACCTAACAACTTCCACAAGTCTCATTTGCTTGCTTGCTTTTCATGACAGGTGCTATCCCATTTTCCATCGGCTCTTTCCTCGTTTACACACATCTGGATAAAATCTGGGGTCAGCCCAGCATCCGCTTCACTCCTGTGCAGAACTTTGTGAATGGCTGCCTGGCTGCTGGGGTTGCACAGACACTTTCTTTCCCTTTTGAAACAGTCAAGAGGAAAATGCAGGTATGGAATTTAGGGCTACTATATTCCTCTAGAACTGGCGTATGCAACACACCAGCCTCTTGCTCAGTGGTTGCCAACCTTTGGTGGGGGACTGTAGGCACATTTGCAAAAGCTCTTGTGGGCACCACACCCCCACAACCAAGCACATGTTGCAACCTGTTCTGATGACTACAGCAGAACGCTTCTTTCACACCTAATTTCATTGGAGGGAGAGGATCCTGCTGGCATCAGGGAAGGTCAAGAGGGCCCATAGATGAGGCGATCACACCTCTTCTGGGCTGCACTGTTGTCTGCTTAAAGGACGGGAGGGGAAATCATACCTGGGACTGTGTGCATATGTTTAGCACTATGTGCTAGATTCTGGAACTAGAAGGTAGATGTATTGGTAGACCTTTGAGTTGTTTGCAGGGGATCATCCAGGTTTTCTGATTTGACTGATCCAACCAGCAGGTTTTATCTCGGAGTCTCAGGATTTCCTAGCTGTGAAATGGGGCTCTATTTATTTAACAATTTCTTTACCAGTTGATTAGAACAAAAGCTCCGAGTGGTTTACAAGAAAAAATATCAATAAAAACAGTTAAAATCAAGTAGCTAAAATGCAATTAAAACCAGCTGTAAACTTAACAAGAGTTTAAAGCACATCAACATATATGTGTTTGGATAGGCTTGCCTTAAGAAAAATGTTTGAATCAGACTGTATAGTTCATAACTTGCTGTGCCTTAAATTTGCAAGTGCAAACACCCCTCACATGCCACTGTCGTGTCTTGCCTTGAGTCAATCATTTATCTCTCATCTTTAATGTTCCTTGCCTATAAATAACATGAGTATTAACTGGCCGGCCCTTAGACTAATTTTAGAGCTTTGTGATAGAATCCCTAGTTTGTAATAAGTCAGAAGTAGTTTTGTATTGGTATATGCAGTTTATCCAGGTGTGTGGCTCATGGAGGGGACGCGGGTGGCACTGTGGGTTAAACCACAGAGCCTAGGATTTACTGATCAGAAGGTCAGCAATTCGAATCCCCGTGACGGGTGAGCTCCTGTTGCTCGGTCCCAGCTCCTGCCCACCTAGCAGTTCAAAGGCACATCAAAGTGCAAGCAGATAAATAGGTGCCGCTCCTGTGGGAAGGTAAACGGCGTTTCCATGCGCTGCTTTGGTTCGCCAGAAGCTGCTTAGTCATGCTGGCCACATGACCCAGAAGCTGTACGCCAGCTCCCTCGCCAATAAAGCGAGATGAGCACCGCAACCCCAGAGTCAGCCACGACTGGACCTAATGGTCAGGAGTCCCTTTACCTTTACCTTTATGGCTCATGGACAATAGCAGAGAGTTGGCACCACCATTTTGCATCTGTAGCCCAGCTGTTGAGCCTTGGGGTTCTAGTAATGAGCAAAGCAGACCGCCACCATTGCACTACAATGGTACCAGTCCTTACATTTGCCATGTGGCATCCTTTGCCACAAAGGAATTGTTGCTTTAGAGCAAGGTTGGAGAACCTGTAGCCCACCGTTGGACTGCAGCTCCCATCATCCCCTACCATTGCCCATTCTTCCTGGGGCTGATGGGAGCTGGAGTCCAGCAACATCTGGAAGGCTGCAGTTTGCTTGACCCTGAGTAACTGTACCTGTGTTGTTTCATGCATCCAATGAAAAACAGCCTGGGAAGCAGGGCTTGTGGGAGACACTGCAATGGAGGGGAGGATCAAGCACACCCTGTTCCACCCACCAGTTTTCCCCTGCAGATGCTCTCTAAATGCACATCAATTTATAGATTTGGAAGCTTGTTATAGGAAAGCAGGGAGGTTCTTAATACTGCCTTTGACGCATCTAGCTCAATATTGTCCTCATGGACTGGCACTGCCTCTTGTATCCCTACCTGGGGATGCCAGGTATTTAGTCTGAAACTTTCTGCATGCAAAGCAGATGCTCCACTCCCAAGTTATGGCCCTTCCTTGTCTACTACATTTGCCTTGTAACATGTAGTTCTGCCCTTAGCTATACAGCTGGCAGAGGAGAAGTGTTAGGTCATTTTAAGCCACTAGATGGTGCTGTTACTCCACAATACACTCCCAGCTCAGGCTGATTCCTGCAGCCTCCAACATTTCCTCTCTGGTCTTTCTGCCTGGATTTACCAGGCAGAAACCTTTATTATTATTATTAAGTTAGGATATTGCACACACTTAACTTGGAGTAAGACCCGTTGAATTAACTGGGACTTAATTTTCACTAAATATACATAGAACTGAGATATGTGTTAAGTTGCTTCTTTCTTCATTTTAAAAGCATCCTTGCAAAAATGTAAATTTGCAGCATCTTCTTTGTTGTTCACCCTAACTGTATCCCTTTGTCTCCCTCTTTCCCTTTGCTCCTGGTTGACCTATTAGCGAACTGAAAGGTATAGTATGCATGCTTGGGCATGGGTCCTCGTGGCTTAGAGTAAAAAGTGCAGGTGCTGGGTAGGTTTCTTTTTGCTAACATGCTGCTGAATTTTAGAAAGAAAGGGGAGGGAAACAAGAGAGTACTAAAGCATAAGGCAACAATGACTTTTCACAACGCTTTCCATTTTTAGCAAATGTGAAAGGCTTAGAATTTTCTACATAAGAGCAACATTCGCAAGATCCTTTTACAGACCCTTAGATCCTTCTGTTGCACTGTGACCAAACAAACCAAGAAGCCTTCAATTAACCATAGTTGCCCAGTTTGTCCAGACTGGGAAACTGTGGTTTCCCAAGGCCATGGCTCAATGGTAAGGGATCTGTATTCTATGCACAAGGTCCCAGGCATCTTCAGGTAGTTCCTGGAGAGACTTCTGCCTGAAACCGAGGAGAGCTGCTGCCGGTCAGTGTTGACAGTACTGAGCTAGGTGGACCAGTGCTGTGACTCGGTACAAGGCAGCTTCCCCTGTTCCATATAATTGCTGGTTTTGGATCAAGCCTAGATCTTAAATTGTGGCTTGAAGTTGGTTTCTTATGTGCTGAAGCTGCTAAATATAGATTCTTGGTTCGGATAAAAGCTATGGTTAATTAAAGGTTTCATGTTTTAATTGCATTTTGAGTGAAGGGAGATGCAGAGGGGCTTCATGCATTGGGGAAAGACTTGCTTTATTAAGCAGATATACAATTGAAGCAAATGCACAATGGGTCAGTGCATCTTGCTGTTAACCAGAAGTTTGGTGGTTCAAGCCCACCCAGGGATAGCTGTGGGCAGGATTCCTGCACTGCAGGGGGTTGGACTCAGTGACCCTTGAGGTACCTTCCAACTCTACAATTCTATGATTCTATGAAACATATGATTGTCTGAAGCAGCTGGAGTACTGTTAAGCAAATATATGATTGACTGAAGCAGCTAAGTACTACTCATTTATTTATTATATCTACCCCTCCATCCTTTCTCAAATGAGCGAAGGGCAGCATGCAAGACTCCTCCCCATTCCGACACCCCCCCCCCCATTTCATCAGCATAACAACCTTGTGAGGTGGGCTAGACTGAAAGAAAAATAGCAGCTGGTCCAAGGTGAACCTTACGGCCAGCAGGTATTTGGACCCTGTTCTCCAAGATCTTCCTTTGTCCCTCTACAATGCTACCTTGACAGTTTATAATTGTCGCAATTTAAATGAAAAGAAAGGGTAATCTCTTCATTTATTTAGAAGACTTATATGCTACTCTTCATAGTATCTGTCCCAGAGCGGTTTGCAAAATAGATCAATAAAATAATAATAATAATATCTACAATAACAGAAGTAGGCAATCCCTGGCACCCAAACATGTGGAGTGAATCCTTTAAATCAGGGGTGCAGAATTTGTGCCCTTCAGATATAGTTTTGGGATTACAACTACCCTAATCTCGAACTATTGATCATGCTTGGCTGTAGCTGAAGGGAACTGGAATCTCTGTGTGTGTGTGTAGAAAGTAGCCTAGTGTACCAAGTTAAAAGTCACGCTTGTTGCTCCACCTACATTTGCCTATGGCCCCGCCCACTATTGGCATGTGGCCCTTGGGGGGTTATATAGAAGGGAATGTGGCCCTTAGCTGGAAAAGGTTCCCACCTATGCCTTGTCCAGACTGGCATTTTTGATGCACCTAGAACCTGAGAGGATATATCAGAACACACACTTCTCTTTTACAGAAGCTTTCTGGACTGGTTGCCTCGATACAGATCTTATTTACCCAGTGGGACTGGCTTGGTGGTAGATTAATGACAGAGAAAAGAAAGCTGTTGCTTGCACAATGCATACTTTTATGGAGTCAGCTGCAGTGAAAGCCACTTGCCTTACAGAGATTTCAGAGGGTGCTCAACAGGTTCATGGAGATCAGCAACTGTTAGCTCTGACAAGAGGGTCCTGTAACAAAATGCTGTAGTGTGGAGTGCTTTGCTTCACTATTGAAGTCAACCAGCCATGTCTTCCTCCACAACACTTCATACCATTCTCCCTTCCACCCCACTTTTCTCCTCCTTGCAAATTCTACAACCACTGAGTTCATAGGCCTGGTTTATTTTGGGAGCAGGGGTGTCGGCTCCTCAACAAGCTGTACACTTGTACAGTTATTCACATGTAATATTCAGCGAGTGCTGCGCTTTCCCCCCAGAGGTACTCAAGGGTACGTAGTACCAGCACCTCTTTTTCTAGAAGAAAGGCACTAGCTAAAAGTGTTGCACTTACTGTAAGAACTTCATGGTGAGTACCGGCACCTTTTTCCCTAGAAGGAAAGCACTGAACAAGTGTATAGTTTGTGTGCCTGGGTACCCAACGTTCAAGCTGTACATGTGCACAGTTACTTAGCCACATTGAATTTCGTGGGCTCACTGCTAAGCAGATGCTTATAGCATTGCACTACATGTCATTTTCCTTTCTATTCCCTTATTTCTGTTTCTGTTTCCATAAAGCTCAAAGTCAGGATCCCAGAAAGGAACTGATTTGTGATAGGCTTAGGGGAGTCAGAAGGAATCTCAGGCTAGACCAGAGAAAGTATAACTTGTGGAATTGTTTGGCAGAGCTCCTGCACCTTTAGAAGCTGAGTAGAAGAGGGAAGCAACACCTGCTGAAATCCCCCGTCATGCACAGCTGCTAATATGCTAATATTTCAGAGCTGAAATTTGGGGTCAGAGTAGATGACCGCTGGCTCCCTTTTTGCCCTGAATATGCTGAAATTCGGGGTCAGACTAGATGACCGCCGGCTCCCTTTTTGCCCTGAATATGCTGAAATTCGGGGTCAAGCTAGATGACCGCTGGCTCCCTTTTTGCCCTGAATATGCTGAAATTCGGGGTCAGGCTAGCTGGCCGCTGGCTCCCTTTTTGCCCTGAATATGCTGAAATTCGGGGTCAGGCTAGATGACCGCTGGCTCCCTTTTTGCCCTGAATATGCTGAAATTCGGGGTCAGGCTAGATGACCGCTGGCTCCCTTTTTGCCCTGAATATGGAGATATGCCCACTTTGGCATCTGGTCCTCCTACAATGGAATTCGCCACCCCGAGATCTGGCACTGGCCATTAGCTCCAGTGACTTTCATAGCACAGTCCTATAGATGTCTACTCAGAAGCAAGCCCCACTGTGTTCTCCCTGGTAAGTGTTTATAGGAATGATTTCTTGGGAGGAGTACAAGTCTACCACTTGGCTGCGATAGCTAAAAACAGATATCCTCAGAAGGAGGATTGGAACCTCAGAACAGAATCCTGAAACATTAGATCAGATTCTGATATCTGGCAACCCCAGACCTTGTTCTCACCTTGGGTGGCCTGGTGCTCTTACACCTTTATGTAGGAAACATCATTTTACCAGGTGCACAAAATCCCCCTCTTTTGCAGTTCTATTAAAAGCCCTATTCTTTCTGGACACCCCAGTATCAACCAGCAAAGGAAGTAGTATCAACTTTTGATGTATGTATTGTAAACAAACCCCCATTGGATGCCTGAATTAATCCACCACCAGCAGAGAGTCCTATTGTCCCAACCTAGTCCAATGCAGAAACCGTGCCTGATTCCAAAACTGTTTCCCTCTAGGGATATAACTGTGTCAGTTTCCCAGGCCCTTCCTTTGGGCAAAAGGAATAAGCACGTCCCCAGACAAACAGAATCTCAAGTGCTTCATTGAAGCTTCGACTGAGGGCTGCTAGATTTGAGGTTGGGCTTCATTAAGCCTGGAAGTATTTAGATATCCCCAATCGTCCGTGTTAACCTAGCCCTTGAAAGGATTCTGTGTTCTTATTTTAGATTTCAGATTAAGAGAAATAAACGCCCCGAGTAGTTCTGCGCCACTTCTTTTCCTAATCCCTTATTAGCAAGGCTGGCACATATCGCACTCCTTGGCTTTCTCACTGAAAATATAATTTCAAAGAATTATTGCAGGGCAACTTTTTGTACCCTGGAAAGATCCATAAAAACCTGTGTCTTTATTTCTTAATTCATTTCTATATCTCTTGGGTTTGGGCTTATATATATATATATATATATATATATATATATATGCATGTATTAGTTGCATTATTGTTTTATTTACTTATGGGATATTAGGAGGGGGGTGTTTTAACCTTGCTTTGGAAGTAAAGGGACTTATATTGAGGCCATGGTGAAGGGGATTTAAAAAAAAATATTCAATCCGTTAATCAATTAATAAGCAGATAGTAAATCCAATCAAAACTCTTCCGTCCAGTTGAAGAGTGCTTCTCTGTAGCGGAAACATGTCCTGGAGGGTTCATCTTTCAGTAAACAGAGTGAAGCAGCCAAGAACTTAAAATATGAGAGTGGGAGCATCTCATGTATCATCACAAGGCATCCCTCCGACAGAGAGGATCACTTTAGGCTTATCACTGTTAAGAAGCTGTCTGAGGTCTGATTTAACACAGAACATGGGGCACAGAGAATGCTTTCCCCTTGTGAACCCTCCAGATATGTCTGGGTAATTAAATCTCTGGTGTGCTAGTGTTAACATGTGGATTTAAACGTAACCTAGGTAGGTTGCAAGCATTCCTGCACAGAAATCTGCAGGACTGAGGCTTGGTCTGCAGATGCAACAGAAGGAAATGGTAATGAGGCAGGGGTTTGAATTGCTTGTACACTTAGGTTGCAAGTTGAAGATACTACTTTTGAATGCTGTCATTTTGTTGTTTTAAGGCCCTGCAAGCAGAAATGTAACACATCTGTGAATTTCATCTGCAGTTCTGGTATTCTGTATGCAAGAAGTTTTTATCCTGCAGTCCAAAGTGGTGTGATTTATCCTGTTGACTCATTCTTCTTGAGTTTAAACCAGTCCTAATTCATTGTAAGAAAACGAACTTGTTTCCTCTATGGTGAAAGACAGTTTCCGAGCTGAACCTGCAGCACTAGTGTCTCTTTGTACTTTCAAAGTTTCTTGCAAATTCTCTCTAATGCTGAAGAATGAGAAAAGGAAATGAGCTCTGCCCTTATGGCTTAACTTGTAGGTCTTGGCGGATATCTCACACAGTGCCTTGCAGACATCGCTTAGCATAACATTTATCTGGGAACTAAGCCAGAGAGAGAGTGAGATGCAGAATTCCCTTGCTGGAAGCACAGAACTTGTTGTCATTTCCCTTCACTGTGGCTGGAGCAGTGATTTCCAAACCGGAGCCAGGGCATAGACATATGTCCCAAGAGTATTGACAGTGTGGTATAAGCAAGCAATTAATTAAATAACTAAAGCAGAAGTGGCTAACCTATGACCCTCCAAATGTTGCTGGACTACAACTCCCATCATCCCTTGCTCTTGGCCATGCTGGCTGGGGTTGATAGAATTGGACTGGAGTTGTGTAGCACCCTGCTTGTGGTTAACGCTTAGCTGGAATGAAATATTCAACGCAGCAATAGAGAAATTAAAATAATTATTTATTTGTCAGACAAATAAATGAGAGGCACAGTGGTATATGGTTACCAAGCTCTGGCCTGGCCTCCTGCCATTATGGCCAGCACTTATATTCCCTTAATCCAGCCCCCTTTGCTCCTCCTTGGCTGCATCTGTCCAATCAGCCTGGTTGGATTTCCTATTGGCTGCCTGCTATATCCAATCACAAAAGATACACCCACATCCTCCTGTCCTTATATGGAGCACAAAGAGCTATATATTGTTACATCTATAAATGACAAATAAGTAGTAATATATCTTACATGTGTCTCAACAAGGAATATTAATTACCAGCTCACCTCTTGCCCTCTTCGCCCTATTGCCTTCTAAAACAAATGGTTAATCTTAAATTTTTATCTTAAACATATGTCAAGGATCTTGAGTTTCACATCAACATTGAAAGATCTCCTTCATTTGAGAGTTTCTAAACAAATGTCTGACAGCCATATATCAGGACTGCTTGGATGGCTGCTTGGATGGCGTCTTCTTGTCTGACAGGGGGCTGGGCTCAATGGCCCCTGTGGTCTATTCCAACTCTAGGACTCTATGAAATAAGAATCTAACATCTAAATTTGTTACTTTCTAAATCCTTTGCATAGTTACATTTAAGCCAATATATTTAAGCTAATATATTTCATACATTATCATAGGTAACCTTTTAAAAGAATAAAGCTTCTCAAAGTAGAAGTAGAAAAGGGAACTCAGTAAAAAAACAGCTTTTAAAAGGAACCCCTTCAGTTTACCCCCCCCCCTTCAGCCATCTGCTCTCCTCTTTAGCTGTTCCCAATATTTATTGCTCTTTTAACTCTCTCAGTTTAAGAAAGAAACAGTTTTAAAAGACTTCCCAAAATTGCTTTAAGAAGACTTCCCAAAAAGCCTCTCTTTCTGCCAGCTAGATGCTTCTCCATTTGGTCTTGGCCTTTTAACCTTAGAAAGAAGATCTGGCTCATTTTACTGGGAGGCACATTGGCATTATTTTACTATTTACCAACTATTAATTATGTTTATCTCTGCCTTTTTTATCTTTTATAACATGTAGGGTCAGTGTCCTTACTCAGTCTGTAATTTCAGCTTTTACGACTTTGAGAATTGTTTTCTGCTATCAATCAAGGGGCCCCTTGTCTAGGAAGAAAACACTGTCAGTGTTTTCTTAAGCAGCTAGCCTTCTTGCCTGGCGTGAAACTTTTAAAAATCTAAGCCCTCTTTAATATACAAGCCTTGATCAAACATTAATAAAATGCAGGCTTATGCCTGATGCCTCATTCCCCCCTTTCAAGCTCAAGGACCTTCGTCCCAAGTGTCCTTGATAGCTTGACCTTCATCATATTCCTGAGGTAAAGCTCTGTATAGGGCCATGATATGAGGTAGAGTTTCATTTGAAACCATCTTGCTAATTGTACTTCTAAAACATGAAATGATACATGGCATCATACATAAAACCATTACCACTACTGTCAAGAAAAACAAGCAAGACAATAGTATCCCTTTGAGTCCTGTGACATTAGGTAACCAATTGGTGAGCCATCCCATATCCCATCCTTCCCATGTTTGTACTGGGACATGTGCTATATTCTCCATCTTTGTAGCCAACACACGGATTGCCTCACCATTATCAGAAATGTTAAAGCAACAGGCATTCCCTGTCAAGTTCAAGACTCCACATAGGCCTCCCTGCTTGGCAAGTACATAATCCATTCCCATTTTCAGCTGCAAAATGGCGGCTCTACTTTCATCCAACTGTTGTGCAATAAGTCTCAAACTCTGGGCCGTTGCATTGGTTACAAGTTCCACTACTGCTTGCAATCGAATTATTCTGTTTAGATTATAGATAGGATCCCGTGCCCCTTGTATGAGCTCACCAGGATTCCAGGAGGCAGGATCATAATAGGCTATAATGCGCTCTGGTGGCCAATCATCAGTACCGCTCCAACTTTGGGTACTTCCTCCTGCTATATGAGAAATATCAGCGTTTCTTCGTGTACGCTTGGCCAAATTAGTAGGCATAATCCACATTGGTGGTAATACCCATCCCAGGAAACAAGTCCCACTCCATTTGGAAGGGAGTTTCTTGTATGCCCATTCTCCACATATCCACCACAACCATCGGGTCTGAGGTTTTTGGTACGTGGAGTACAGAAGGCGAAATATCAAAAGAGGTAGAGAGTTCACAGTGCAGTATGTTAGATTGCCTTTTTCTGTCACAGTTATGTTCCATACCACTTTCCATGCATGAATAAAAGGAGGTGCACAGGGCAAGGTATTCCGAGTTCGATAGGTAGTACCGTGTGCCCAGGTATGACTATTCTTAAAATAATCCCAAGTATAGTGACAATGAGAAGAGCCTATCATGATAGAATCAGCTGCATCTGATGATTTATGTACACAGAATTCCCCTTGTACAGGTATAACTCGTAATGGTTTAGTTGAGTTCCATCCGTGGAAATTCTGTAATTCTGTTTGGTGTGGTATTTCGCTTACCATACCAATGGCATCTAATGGTATCGGTAATAAGGGCATACCTCCCTCTGAATCATCTGGCCCAAGAGAGCAAACAAGGCAATTGGTCCTATTTGCAACATTGGCTACCATTTCAGCTAAACCTACCCACATATTGTGGTCATGGCGGAATCCATATTTAGTCAATTTGGTCAGATTCAAGGACCCTTCCCCTTCCCAAGGGATCAGGATTAATAATAGAATCATGTTGATGTCTAGCATATGCATTCCTTCCACAGAAGAGTACCTTATTGTGATAGCAAATAAATATTAGTCCCAATATAATTCCCCCAGTGACAGGAATGGGGAACCACCAAGACCAAAACATATATCCCAAGGATCCCCAGTGAGTAATATCTCTGATAATTGTTCCACAAGGGGGGCAGTCAATCAATTGTATAAGAGAATCTTCCCGTTCACAGTCGCTGGTTCAGACGCTCCTCAAGCTTCAGGCGTGCGCAGGTCAGCCAGCTTCCAGGTTGTGGCTGCAGCAGGCCGGTCGTCTAATGTTGCCCGTGACCTAGCCCGTTCCCGGTAGGGCTAGATACAGGGGTTTTTGGAGAGAGTCAGTTTTAAAGGATTAGAGGGGTCACCTTTGCACGTCCAACTGCCTTCGGACTTCTTCAAACGAGAGTGATGAATCCAGGGGGTCACCTCAGCTACCTTCACCGCTGTTGGAGTAGAGAGCAAGACGGTGTAAGGTCCACGCCACTTAGGTGCGAGTGGATCACGTTTCCACTCTTTCACCCATACGCTATCGCCAGCCTGGAACTGATGAATCGGCTCGGCAATGCTGCACGGCGTGCGCTCGAGGACCCACCTGTTAAGAGAAACAAAAACACGGGAGAGAGATTGCACTTGTCCCTGTGTCACATGGTCTCCTATTTGTTTAAGGTCAGCTGGAATATCCTGAACAAAGGAGGGCGGTCTCCCATACAGGAGCTCAAAAGGTGACAACTTAAGTCTTTTTGTGGGTGCACACCGAACACGAAACAGTGTTATGGGTAACACATCTACCCATCCCAATCCCGTTTCCTGGGTTAATTTTGCCAATTGGGTTTTCAGAGTCCGATTCATTCTTTCAGTTTTCCCTGAACTCTGAGGCCTATATGCTGCATGCAGTCTCCATTTCACTTGTAGGACTCGACATACTTCTTGTACTACTTGATCAATGAACGCTGGCCCATTATCACTTCCAATGCATCTAGGTAATCCAAACCTCGGGATCAATTCAGTGAGGAGTCTCTTAGTTACCTCTCGTGCCTTTTCAGTTCGGGTGGGAAAGGCTTCAACCCATCCGGTAAGAGTGTCTACAAACACAAGGAGATACTTGAATCCCTTAGAAGGGACCAGCTCTGTGAAGTCCACAATTAGACTTTCCATGGGGACATATCCCACATGTTGGATTCCAGGAGGTTGTACCGGTCCCTGCCTGGGATTGTTTTTAGCACAAAGAACACATTTCTGTGAAATGCAAGTTGCTAATTGTGATAGGTTAATAATATACAACTTCCGACTGAGACTCTCTCTGGTTGCAGTACCGCCAAGGTGAGTAGATTCATGATAATTTCTTACAATTGTGCCTGCTAGATGATGAGGTACATAAATCCTATTGTCCGGCAGGATCATCCAACCGTCCTTCACAACTGCTCCTTCCTGTTCAGCCCACTTCCTCTCTTCTGGGGTATAGTGAGGTTTAACTTCTTCTGGAACTACCTCTGGTATGAGGGCTGCTATAAATCCTCCCACAGGCTTTTGGGCTGCCTCTCGGGCTGCTTTGTCAGCCGCATGATTTCCTCTGGTTATTGGATCCCTTCCTCGTCCATGACCTTTGCAATGCATTACAGCAATCTGTTCTGGAGCCCATACTGCTTCTAACAGGATTTCTACTTCAGGTCCATATTTCAAGGCCTTCCCGTGGGCTCCTATTAGACCTCTTTCTTTCCATAGAGCTCCATGTGCATGCAGGGTTAAGAAGGCATATTTAGAATCAGTATAGATGTTTGCCTTACATCCGGCTGCCAATTGCAGAGCTCTAGTTAAACCTATAAGTTCAGCTTTTTGTGCTGAGGTGCCGGCAGGCAAAGCTTCAGCTTCCACAACTTCCTCATTGGTGACCACAGCATATCCTGCTCGTCTGGCACCTTCATGCAGGTAACTGCTACCATCAGTGTAATATACAACATCTGGATTTTTCAATGGTTCATCTTTCAGATCGGGTCTACTGGAATAAACTTCATCCATTACTTGGAGACAATCATGTGATTCCTCATCATCTACCTCTGGTAGGGGCAGCAAAGTCGCTGGATTGAGCATATTCACTACTCGTAGATGAATCCTGGGATTTTCACACAATAGGCCTTGGTACCTAGCCATCCTTGGGTTCGTTAGCCAATAACTACCCTTATATTCCATGAGTGTCAGAACAGCATGAGGTACATTCACATACATCGTCTGGCCGAAGGTAAATTTATCAGCTTCTTTGACAAGGCTTGCAGTGGCCGCTACTGCCCTTAGGCATGGAGGCCATCCTTTTGCTACTGAGTCCAATTGTTTTGACAAATAAGCTACTGGACGGTTCCAACTTCCTAATCTCTGGGTCAGGACTGCCGCTGCAATCCCATTCTGTTCATGTACATACAGCTGAAAGGGTTTTTCCGAATTAGGCAGTCCAAGGGCTGGGGCCTCCATAAGTCGTTGTTTGATAACTAAAAAGGCTTGTTGCTGCTCAGGTCCCCATACGAATGGGTCCTTCTCTGCACCTCGAGTGCTTTCATGTAAGGGCTTGGCCAGACTGCTGAAATCAGGTATCCATAGTCTACAAAACCCTGCTGTTCCCAGGAATCCTCTAAGTTGTTTCCTTGTGGTAGGTTCCTTGATAAGGCAAATAGCTTCTTTCCTCTCTGGTCTCAATGCTCGTTGTTGGTGTGAGATGTCAAAGCCCAAATATTTGACCTTTTCTAAACATAACTGTGCCTTTTTCTGGGAAACTCGGTAGCCAGCTTGCCAGAGCAAGTGGAGCAGTTCCTCTGTCCCTTTTTTACAGGTATCAAAATCCTTTGCTGCTAGTATAAGGTCATCTACATATTGCAGAACCACCTTTTCTCCAGGTATTGAGGGGTAACTTGTTAGATCCTTCGCCAAGGCAGTGCCAAACAAAGTTGGGGAATTTTTAAATCCCTGGGGCAATCTTGTCCAGGTTAGCTGGCCTTTTGTTCCTGTTAAAGGGTCTTCCCACTGGAAGGCAAATATAGGTTGGCTCTGTGGTGCCAGCCGGCAACAGAAGAATGCATCTTTCAAGTCCAATACAGTAAAAAATGTTGCTTCTGGTGGGATCAAACTCAGCAAGGTATATGGGTTTGGTACATTTGGGTGCAAGGTCTCGATAGCCTGGTTTACGAGCCTCAAGTCCTGCACTGGCCTGTATTCATCTGTCCCAGGTTTTCGAACAGGCAAAAGGGGTGTGTTCCATTCTGATTGGCAGGGCTTAAGCAGACCATATTTTAATAGGCGGTCCAAATGTTTCTGGATGCCCTCTGCTGCTCGCCGGGGTAAAGGATATTGCTTTACAGATACAGGGGTAGCCATAGGTTTTAAGGTTACTACAATTGGAGCTATATTCTTGGCCATTCCTGGTGGGCTATTTTCGGCCCATACTCCTGGTGGCACCTGTAGGGTTCGGAGGAGCTTGTTTAATTCTGTATCCAATGTGGGTTGGACTTGCAAGGCTGACATTAGGCGCCATGATTGTTCCTTAGGTACTGAAAGGGTAATTATTCCTGCTGCCTTTGATGGCAGTTTCATTTCTGGACCTCGAGGAGTGAAGGTGATTTGGGCCTGCAGTTTGGACAGCATATCTCTACCTAAGAGAGGTATTGGACACTCAGGTATATACAAAAACTGATGGGTTAAACGATGTCCCCCAATCTGGCATTCCAAAGGTTGGAGGAAAGACCTCTTAGCTGACTGACCAGTGGCACTTTTAATGACTACACTTTTGGATGCCTTTTTCTGCAATAGTTCTGGGAGTACTGAGTATTCAGCCCCAGTATCAATCATAAAGTCTATTAAATGGCTTCCTAATTGAATCGTGACCGTGGGCTCCTGGAAGCCTAACTTTATGGAGTCCGGTCGTTCCTAGTCTTGGGTAAAATCCTCCTCTGCCAGTCCAATGAAATTGTCTCTACTCTGTCCTTGTCCAGGTCTCTGATATCTTCCATTTCGGATCATTCCCCGTCCCCGTCCCTGGTTTCTTGGGCCGGAGCCTGGGCCTGGGCCTGGGCCTGGGCGTACTTCTTCCAACCTCAGGGGTTCAGGACACTCCCGCTTCCAATGACCCTCCTTCTTGCAATTCGCACATTGATTCCTTCCCAGTGGTGGATTCCTTCCCCGCCCTCTTCCTCCATTTAAGGGGCGGTAGTCTTGCTTCACTGCTGTGGCCAGCATTACCATCTTTTCCTTCTGCCACTTCTTCTTCTCTTGTTTCTCAGCCTCATCCCTATTCCGATAAACTCGGCGTGCAATGGCCATAATTTGGCTCATCAGCATCCCTTCCCATCCTTCTGACTTCTGAATTTTCTTACGAATGTCAGAAGCGCACTGGGCCACAAATGTAGCAGTAATCATTCTGCTGTTTTCAGGGGCTTCAGGGTCAAAAGGAGTCCATATACGATAGGCTTCTTGCAGCCTCTCTAAAAAGTCTCCTGGACTCTCATTTGGTTTCTGTTCTACTTCTGAGACTTTAGACATATTAGTTGGCTTCTGGCATGCCCTGCGGATACCTTGCACAAGCGTCTGGCGATAGGTGGTAAGCCTGGCCAGGTGAATTGCATTGTTTGGATCCCAATTAGGATCTTCCAAGGGAAAGTTGTCTTGGAGATGACGGTCAATATTAAAAATATTTCCCACTCTGGCCTGCTCACGCAAATATATCTGTGCCTTTTCAATTATGTCTCTTCTTTCCTCAGTGGTGAACAGAGTATTCAGAAGCTGGCGACAATCTGTCCAAGTAGGACTATGAGTATTTACTATTGAAGTCACCAAGTCCATCATAGCCTGAGGTTTTTCTGCAAAAGATGGGGTGTGTGTTTTCCAATTCATCAGATCCGTAGTTGTGAATGGAATGTACTGAAGGGTCGAAGTTCGAGGTGGCCTTGGTCCGAGTTGCCCGTTAACCAGCACAGGCTCCTCAAGTGCATCAAATACTCTTCTGAGAGGGGCTACTACGTGATCTTTCTCTTCGCTTTGCTCTAGGGGCCTCAAATCATAGGGGATGGTATTTGTCCCAAGGCGTTCTTTTAGCAGCTTAATACGCCTGGCTGTATTGCTTGCTGACCGATTAAGGTCTCCCTGTAACTTCTGTAATAATTCTCTAGGACTTGGATGTACAGGGGTTTGGGGTAGGCAATCAGTTGTTCCACTAAAAGAGACTGTAGATGGAGTTCTACTGGGACTCACAGATGGAATAACCACTTCTGCTTGGGCTTCATTATAGGACTCCAATGCCTCCTGAAGATATTTATCATAATCTATCAAGGAGTCAAGTTCTGTGTCTCTACCCCCATTATTCGTTCCACTTTCTTGCCTTGGGGTTACAACTGGTGGAGGGTTTGGATTATGCTCCCTTCGATGTGGAGCATAGGGTGGAGGTGGAAGCACCTCTTCCTCTGGTCCCTCAAAAATGGGTTTGAGTTTATTTGGCAAGATTCCTTTCCTAGCTTCGGCTTTTACAGCCAATAATTTGCATCGTTGGACTTTGCATTCCCTTATCCATGGAGGATTTTTATTTAATGTGCTCAGCCAGGAATCTATATATGAAAATTGTTCTGGGCACCCTCCAGTTTCTTTGGTGATGTTAGACCAAAGTTTGCTTACTAAATTTATATCAAAAGTTCCCTGAGATGGCCATCCAGTATTTTGTTTTGGCCATTCTAGTTCACATAACGTTCTCAAGCGCTCTGGCGTCATTTTGACTCCATATGCCCCTGAGAAGGCTTTCTTAAAATTATTTAACATACATTCAAGAGGTGTATTTCCCCCCTTTGAACCCCCAACTCCCATTGTATGGCCCTGTGAAGTATCCACTCAGTCACTCACACACACGCTTCGTGGGTTTCCTTGCCCAGATGGAGTCGCCTCACTGGGAACCGAAGTACTACCCACTCCACACTCAGGTCAGCTACAGATTGCTCTGTACTTTCTCACACATACAATGCGCAAGATACTTCACCACACTCTACCTCCCAACTTTCCTTTTCCCCCACCAGACCACCATCTGATATACCCAACCACCTAGCGTACTCAGTTCCCACTTACTGAGACGCAGAAGTTTGATCAAGACTTCTCTTCCTCCCAATTAATTGGAGGGCCAAAAATCCCTTTGTGCACTTACCCCTTGGTTGGTTCCGTTTCCCCCCGGTCCGTCGCTGCCAGTGAGCAGGGTATCAGACAGACGAGACTTCTGCGTTCCCCTGGAAAAAATTTTTCCATGCGCGCTGGGTAGGCAGTTTAGAGATCCTCTCTCTTGTACCCTGCTCAGTAGAGCGAAGGGGCTGCGTTCCAGCAGACCACTTATCCGAGTCACAGGAGCACCATAAAATGTAGCACCCTGCTTGTGGTTAACGCTTAGCTGGAATGAAATATTCAACGCAGCAATAGAGAAATTAAAATAATTATTTATTTGTCAGACAAATAAATGAGAGGCACAGTGGTATATGGTTACCAAGCTCTGGCCTGGCCTCCTGCCATTATGGCCAGCACTTATATTCCCTTAATCCAGCCCCCTTTGCTCCTCCTTGGCTGCATCTGTCCAATCAGCCTGGTTGGATTTCCTATTGGCTGCCTGCTATATCCAATCACAAAAGATACACCCACATCCTCCTGTCCTTATATGGAGCACAAAGAGCTATATATTGTTACATCTATAAATGACAAATAAGTAGTAATATATCTTACATGTGTCTCAACAAGGAATATTAATTACCAGCTCACCTCTTGCCCTCTTCGCCCTATTGCCTTCTAAAACAAATGGTTAATCTTAAATTTTTATCTTAAACATATGTCAAGGATCTTGAGTTTCACATCAACATTGAAAGATCTCCTTCATTTGAGAGTTTCTAAACAAATGTCTGACAGCCATATATCAGGACTGCTTGGATGGCTGCTTGGATGGCGTCTTCTTGTCTGACAGGGGGCTGGGCTCAATGGCCCCTGTGGTCTATTCCAACTCTAGGACTCTATGAAATAAGAATCTAACATCTAAATTTGTTACTTTCTAAATCCTTTGCATAGTTACATTTAAGCCAATATATTTAAGCTAATATATTTCATACATTATCATAGGTAACCTTTTAAAAGAATAAAGCTTCTCAAAGTAGAAGTAGAAAAGGGAACTCAGTAAAAAAACAGCTTTTAAAAGGAACCCCTTCAGTTTACCCCCCCCCCTTCAGCCATCTGCTCTCCTCTTTAGCTGTTCCCAATATTTATTGCTCTTTTAACTCTCTCAGTTTAAGAAAGAAACAGTTTTAAAAGACTTCCCAAAATTGCTTTAAGAAGACTTCCCAAAAAGCCTCTCTTTCTGCCAGCTAGATGCTTCTCCATTTGGTCTTGGCCTTTTAACCTTAGAAAGAAGATCTGGCTCATTTTACTGGGAGGCACATTGGCATTATTTTACTATTTACCAACTATTAATTATGTTTATCTCTGCCTTTTTTATCTTTTATAACATGTAGGGTCAGTGTCCTTACTCAGTCTGTAATTTCAGCTTTTACGACTTTGAGAATTGTTTTCTGCTATCAATCAAGGGGCCCCTTGTCTAGGAAGAAAACACTGTCAGTGTTTTCTTAAGCAGCTAGCCTTCTTGCCTGGCGTGAAACTTTTAAAAATCTAAGCCCTCTTTAATATACAAGCCTTGATCAAACATTAATAAAATGCAGGCTTATGCCTGATGCCTCAGTTGCAGTCCAATTCTACTTAAACACATATACACACAGAGAGAGAAAGACTCTCTGCTGTTAGGAAAGTTATGGGGAAATGCATTTAAGAGTCTGTGAAAGAACGGAAGACATGTAAAGACCCTCCAAACAAAACAGAACAAGTGCTTATTGCTCTAGAACCCATCCCATAAATAATTCGGAGCAAGTGCTCAATGAAGACTGGACCTAGCCTGACCACTGGATAAATTTTGTGCAAGCAAATTGGGATGAATGCTATATAAATAGGTCATCTGGAGGATCCCTGACCAGACATGTATCGGATTGCGCTGTAGGCCTGCAATTCTAAACACGCTTCCTAACACGTTTTCCCCATTGAAATCAGTGAGACTTGAAAGCAAGCATGTCTTGAATTACTCCATGATAATGTAGCTGTTCAATGTAGAATACTAGCAAGAATGAATGAATGAATGACAAAAGTATGTTGTTGTTGTTGTTTAGTCATTTAGTCGTGTCTGACTCTTCGTGACCCCGTGAACCAGAGCACGCCAGGCACTCCTGTCTTTCACTGCCTCCCGCAGTTTGGTCAAACTCATGTTTGTAGCTTCAAGAACACTGCCCAACCATCTCGTCCTCTGTCGTCCCCTTCTCCTTGTGCCCTCAAGCTTTCTCAACATCGGGGTCTTTTCCAGGGAGTCTTCTCTTCTCATGAGGTGGCCAAAGTATTGGAGCCCCAGCTTCAGGATCTGTCCTTCCAGTGAGCTCTCAGGGCTAATTTCTTTAAGAATGGATGCGTTTGATCTTCTTGCAGTCCATGGGACTCTCAAGAGTCTCCTCCAGCACCATAATTCAAAAGCATCAATTCTTTGGCAATCAGCCATCTTTATGGTCCAGCTCTCACTTCCACATATCACCACTGGGAAAACCATAGCTTGAACTATACGGACCTTTGTCGGCAAGGTGTATACAAAAAAGTATACTTTTTGTGTGTACAAAAGGTGTGTACAAAATTATACTTTAGGTTAAAAGCACACTTAGCAGATGAGTTTATAAGTGAATAGTATGGAATTGCTTGGCATTGTATTTTTCGTGTGTCGGTGTAATTTAGACCAAGGGTGGGAACCTGTGGTCCTCCAAACATTGGACTCCAGCTCCCATCATCTGCAGCCAATACAGCCCATGAAGGGCTATATCTCAGTGACAGAGCATATGCTTTGCACATAAAGGGACCCATGTTAAATCTCTGGGTAGAGCTGGGAATGCCAGTTGGTGCAGAGACAGAGAACCAAAAGTCCCCCAGATGCTGATGGACTCAAGCTCCCCTCAGCCCTAGCCAGCAGGTCTAATGGCCAGAGATGCTGGGAGTTGTAGTCCAACAACATCTGGAGGACACCAGTTTCCCACCTCTGGTGTAGACAAGACTGAAATACTTGGACCAGTGGTTTGATACAGCAGCTTACTATGATCTGTAATAATTGGAGTCCAGTAACATTTGGAGACGGGACGTGGGTGGTGCTGTGGTCTAAACCACAGAGCCTAGGGCTTGCCGATCGGAAGGTCGGTGGTTCGAATCCCTGCGATGGGGTGAGCTCCCGTTGCTCGGTCCCTGCTCCTTCCAACCTAGCAGTTCAAAAGCACCCCAAAAAAGTGCAAGTAGATAAATAGGTAACACTGTGGTGTGAAGGTAAATGGCATTTCCGTGCGTTGCTCTGGTTCACCAGAAGCAGCTTAGTCATACTGGCCACATGACCTGGAAGCTGTCTGCGTACAAACACTGGCTCCCTCGGCCAGTAAAGCGAGATGAGCGCTGCAACCCCAAAGTCGTCTGCAACTGGACTTAACGGTCAGGGGTCCCTTTACCTTTTTAACGTTTGGAGAGCTGTGGGTTTGCCGCCACCCATGGTTTAGGCAAAGTGGCAAAGATCAGGTAAACTGCTGTGCAGAATGGAGCCCCCCCCCCTCCCCACTATCTCCTCTCCTTGTCTTTGTATTGGTGCAAGTCTGAAATTCAAAAGCCTGGATATTATGTTTATTACAATAAAGTAAGGCAGCAGCAATACTAAGACTGCAATCTCCTCTGTGCACTTAATGCGGAAGTGTAAGGCCCATTTAATTCAATGGGACTTCTGTGCAGATATTCTGTATATATATATATTTAGTGCTAGGCTGCATTCTTACGTGCACTTAAGTAAGAGTAAGCCCCATGGAAAACAACACAACTTGCTTCTGAGTAGACATGCATCAGAGTGCAGTGTTGGTGACTTAAGGGCACTTGAAAACCATCGCTGTTTGGGTGGGATTCAGTCACATACCAGCAAATGCAGCTTGTGCAACTGCAGCCATACGGTGCTCTTGCACTGCAAACCCACTTCCCTTTCTGCAACAAAGGAAGTGATGATAAAATGTGGGATAAGACTTGCTTTGCTCTGCTCAAACAAATCAGAACAAATGTTCAATCCATCGCATAACCTCCCTGCAAACTTTGTGCAATCAAATTCGGACGAATGCTCAAGAGGTAGGGCACCCAGAAGTGACCTTAGGCTGCAACCATTTCCACACTAACCTGACTAGGACTTACTTTAAAGCAGACATGGATAGGCTTCTGCTAAAAGGGTTTCAGAACAACAGGGACTTCTTTTCCTCCTTTAAAATAGTGATGTGTTCTCTCTCGAGCAGGCTCAGAGTCCTTGCCTCCCAAACCACGGAGGGGTTGATGTCCATTTTGCAGGCATGGTGGACTGTTTTAAGCAAACGGTGAAGACAAAAGGGGTGCTCGCCCTTTGGAATGGACTCACTGCTAACTTACTCAGGGTACGTACTAAAGCACCTGTTGTTCAGTACCACTGGAGGTCTGATTTATTGTGCTCCTAATTAGAAATTTATTCTTTTTTCCTCCTTCCAGAATTTAACCATGAGGTGTTGATGGAAGTTGAGAATTGCATGCAGTTTTTTAAAGCTGCCATTCTTTGTAGATCCATCTTTATATAACCTCAGAGTGGTTTTCAGGGTTCTCTCCTTCCCTGTTTTATATTCCTGATTCCTAGATCAGGTTAGGCTGATCTAAGATGACTGGCCTGCAGTCACCCAGTGAGTGGGGATTTGAACCCAGGTCTCCCAGTTCTAATGGTCCACCATCCTAACCACTGCACCACACTGCCTCTCGATTAATAAACATGCTCAGGCTTTCCCCCCATAGTAGGCTTGAAACCTGGATAATGAAAATACGTGACTATGTTTTTTCGTTTGCTTGCTTTCTAAACAGATTGTTCCTTATTTTGGAGTCATGTTCAGCACTTTTGAATTCTGTCGTCGCGTCTGCCTGTATCGAAATGGTTACATTGATTCCCCTCTGACCTACAAGCTAACTCCAGGTGTGGACCAGAGTTTAAAGCCTAAAGAACTGCAAGAATTTAAACTACTTGGAAGAAGAAGCTTTTAAGCCTCAGGATGCATTTTCTGCAAAGCAATACTAGGTCAACGCTGCAAAATAAGACACTGTGGTTTACTACCAGCTAACTAGCCCTCAGTTTAACAGCATGTGACTTTTTCCTTAAAATGCCTCTTATTGATAAAACTAGGCCCGAACTACTGAATGGGCCACTAAGTCAATGGAGCGCACCCAATATTGATTGTGATCTGCCGTGCAGTAGAGAACCTCCAGCCTGTGGCCACAAGTGGCATCAAGTGTGGAGCAGACGACTGCCCACTTGTCAATCACAGGATGCCACAATGGCGTCAGGTGCAAGGTGCTTTGAAGTCCCAAAGTCAGGACTTCAAAGCACCTTGCAAGGCACTGCTAAAACAGAGGGCAGGGCGTCTTTCGTGTTCTTGGGTTTCCTTGCAAACCCCTCCCTGAATCAGGAAAGGGTTTGCATGGAATCCTGCCAAACTGAGCAGGGTTTAACCCTGTTCATCAACTGATGAGTGGCAGTTAAATCCTGCTCCGTTTGGCTGCACACCGGTTCAGGATTTAACTCCACCCTCCTGACTATCAGCTATCAGCTGACGTCTGCTGATGGACGGGTGGGCACAGTTTTGGGGGAAGTGGCCTTGCAGGTGGCTGTTCCCTACCCCTGCTCCAAACAGACTTCAAAGAGGCTCCCTGATCATTAGTTACAGCAAACTGCTATGGAGACACATCTTCAAAGGAGGCTGCTGTTAATTACCAATCAGCTGTAACAACAGAGGGATGAGGAATTAGGGATCCAGCCTGCTGGTTCCCTGAGCTGAGCAAGCCTGTTATCTCAAACTATACGTGCAGCAGAATGAGATGACAGAATGGACTATAACACTCAAGACTGAAAGGGGGGGTCTATGCTTTTTTTTTATTGCTCTCCCATAGTTCACTCCACCGCAACATAACACAGCAAGGAGAAAAGTTCTATTCCAGACCCCTCCTTGCTGTTCTATTTTTTTCTGACTCCAAATAGCTTTTTGATATAAGGGAGCACTGGCATTTGTGGTCCCACCACCCCCTTTGAAATGATAGCCCTTTCTGTTCATTTTACCACCTTATTCTGCTATGTATGTAGACCTCAGAGGCCCCTGCTGTATGTAGAGGCCCCAGAGAGGCAGCAAAAACAAAGTCTATTGAACCTTTGCAGGCCATCATATATGGAAGGTGGGCTGCATTCAGCACATTGAATCTCAGGTTGTACATGCACGGCCTATACTGATGATGTGACTGGAATCCTAGCAGGGATGCAAAGTCTTATCGGCAGGGAGGAGAAAGAACCACTTCAACATCTTTTGGGAGGGAGAATGCCAAAGTGAGAAATCAGGTGTTTTTACTTGCATGCACTGAAAATACTGAACTGTTTTTGAAAAGGAAAAAAAGCACATGCAAAGGATAATCAAAAATCACACAAAATTGACATTTGGTGCTGCATGTCTTTGGGGAAATACATTAGGTGGTTCACAGGTGGGGGTTGCCCTGCCCACCTGTCAAAGCTGACCTATAGGGGGCCACCAGGCCACAAAGATTCCCTGTTTATGATGTATGTGATAAGTATGTATGGATAAGTTAAGTATGGAGGAGTTGATGGAGAGTAGTGAGATGACATGATGGGAGTGCTTCTCCACATCAGAATTCCCTACTCATAAGAAACCAGCACAGGGAGATTAGATTGGGAGCCTGTCTGATAAATGCAAGGTTTCCACAGTAAGAAAGTTTATTTTGGGAGGGTGAATATTTACATAACACAATGCTGGGTGCCACTTGAATTCTGAAGTGGCACTGCACAAAGCAAACTTTGCTACATTATGCTTCTGGCTACGGGGACTGCAGAATTTTCTGGTGGACTGTGACCTCAATGCAATGCAGGGAAAACCCACTGCTGGGTCTCTCTGTGATTCCTAGAAAACCTCACAAAACCAGTGACTGTGCACTTTATAAACGGCAAACCAAAATGTATGACAAACCATTCTGGCTCTCAGGCACATGGAATGCAGGTGTACTAACAAAAGTGAGTCTCTGGGGAGGGTGTGTGGGCGTGTGTGGGTGTATGTGTGTGTGTGTGGAATTGTGGCTATGTGTACCCTTGTTGTCATTTTAGTTGTGAGCACATGCACACTGCTGTCAACAATTGCTGTTGAAACCCTTGCAATAACAGTCCTTGTTTCACTTTACCAAGGTGTATTTGATATTAAACTTACCTTTTTCCAGGGTGGAAAAAAGTGCAAAATGGTGATGTGGTTAAAGAGTTGCAATACTGCTTTGTCCCAGTTCTCTCTCATATTCATATGCGCAAAGAAGAGGGAATTATGTCATACAAGGATAGAAGAAGCCAGCTTTGCCAAAATCCCCACTTCTACATATATACTAAAGAGGAACAGGAATGCTGCAAATGTCTTTTGCATCTGTGCAGAACAGAAGGATCAATTGTATTGGAAGTCTCACTATTACTGAAATGGGTTCTTGTAGGCAGGCCAGACCCTAGCAAGGTGCAGGGAACTTCCTTCACACCAAGGGTGCCCCAGTCCTTTCTGGGCAACATTCCTAGGGCCACATGCCTGGTATGGGAAGGTCCATAGGCAAAGCAATGAATGTAAATGTTACCTAGTTTCTAGACACACAAATGTCCTTCTATCCATCCATGCAAGCAGAAGGCATCATCAGAGTGCATTGGTGGCTGCCTGGCACCCATTGGGGCTGGTAGGGCAGAAGACAGGATACCCCACAGCAAATGGAGCTGGAGCAGATGACAGGCAGATCCAATTAATTCTACTTCTGTTTCTTCTCTCTCTGCTCAGTTCTACAAGCATGCCGGTCACACAAGCATGCTGGTCAAAGATGGATTTAACTCTTTATTAGAAAAAAACACAATCTTCACATACTTGATTTGAGTGTCAGGCCAACAAGCATAGCAGCTCATTCCCGGTACTCATACTCCATGAAACTCAGTTGCCAAGACTGAAAGTCCCTGCTTCCCACAGTAGGGCTTTTCCCGGGCAATCAGACTCTGCTTACATGTAGTCAACCTCTACTCCACCCTTTTCGTGCCTCTTTTGGTTCTGGGAGACAAGGGGGGAAGGGAGCATGTTGCATCAGGAGAGGGAGACACCCTTGCTTTTTCACCAGCCCGACTCATGCCCATTTCCACCCTCCTGCTTCTGCGTCTGCCACTGATTCTGGGCTTCTCTCTGCTACAGGCTCTCCCCGCTCACTAAGCCCTGTTACCCAGTCTTCTCCCCCCGACCACTGATCATCATCCCATCACCACTCACCAGGCTCTGAGCCTTCTTCCCTTGGGGGTTCCCCAGCTGGATCCTCCCACCAGTCCATGACAGTAACACTGACACTATGGAGGAGGAAGCTGGCAAGCAATGCCATCCTCTGCTGGTTGTAAGGAATGAGGCAGGCAGGTGGGGGCTGGCTGAGGGTGGAATGTGTTTGGTGGGACAGTGTGCCACGTGCTAATTCACCAACCTCCACTGTCAAGAGTACACACCCTGAGGCATCATGCCTCTACCTGTTGCTTGGAATTGCAGGTGGGGAGGGTGCTGTTGCACCTTCAGGTCCTGCTTGTGGACGTCCCGTAGCCGTGGGGCTGACCAGTGCAACAACAGGATGCTGAACTACGGTAAGTGGTCTATTGGCCTGATCCAGTTGTTGGTATCTGTCTCGAGAGACAATGGAGCTCACACAATGGGAACGAAGTCAAACCCGCTGGAGAACCACAGCGCCTGCTGTGGCTGCAGAGACTGGTAACTCATAACCGCTGTCTCCTGTGTTGTTTTTTGCTGAGTTAGCAAGCCTGGGCAGCATAGGAGGCAACTCCTATGGGCTGAAGTCTCTTCGGCCCTCCCAGTGAAATATCCCCCCCCCCCCCATGTTGAGGGACATTTCAGGTGGTGTGTGTGCACCACATCATGTGATCAATTATGCAGGATGGGGCTTGCCTGCTCCCCCCCCCCCCAGGTTGGCACCCCTGCTGGACAGCGTGTATGGAGGTCCTGGGCTGCCCAGACGACAAGACCCTCCTCTGAGCCTCCCTGATGTGGTCCAAGGGAAGGCAGAGCAATATGTTTGGCACCAGCAGGGCTGCAGGAGTTACCTTCTCCTACTTTCCCAGGTCCACGAGCCCCATTTGTCCCTGTCCCAGTAGGGCTGTTCTTATTGAAGGACACCGATTCCACCTTGCTGCTGTCAGCCAGAAAATGCATTTAAGGACACACAGCCTGTTCCTTCCTGAGGTTGCCTGGGGAACACCCCGTCTGTGTCATCGCACGTCACCCAGGTGCAAACCCACCTCACATCGTTCCGTAAGCGAAGCCCTGCCCCCTCCTTCCAAGGTTATAGTCAATCTCCATCGCGCGCTTCTCCCAATGCGCCCCATCCTCTGCAAGCCTTGGCAACTTAGGATCGGGGCTTCCTTGTATCGAGGCATCATAGGCAGCCAAGGCCCACCCCCTCCCAGGCTGCCAGGGGTCCCTCAAGAGGAAGGAGCACAGAACTCCCCCACCCTCACACATTGCCACCGCAGTTCTCTCTGCGGTTCCTCCCTCCAGCTCGGGTCCAATCAGGGCACTGGGAAGCGGCTGTACGTAGATGCCCGCGTTTCCCCTCCCTCCCTCTGTTCCCACGTTAAAGCCTGCGCGGTATAAAAACCGGCCATTTAATTTGCTCGGTCTCAGTGAGCCGGCAGCCTGCCTTCCATCTCCGTGTGTGCAGCCATCTCCCCTCCCTACGTCTTCTTTTCCGATCGGATCTTAAAGCAGTTTTTGTTTCACTTTTTTCCCGAGCGCTCAACCTTCTTGCCACCGGCATCATGACTGACGCGGCTATTTCTTTCATGAAAGATTTCTTGGCGGGCGGCGTGGCAGCCGCGATCTCCAAGACAGCGGTAGCCCCCATCGAGAGAGTCAAGTTGCTTCTTCAGGTACCACGGGGTGGCTGGGTGGAACCTCGCGCCTTTCGATGGAGAACGGTGGGAACGATTTGGAGAGGGTGGAGGGAAGAAAGAAGGGGATCTTTTAAGCAGTGGCTCTCACCAGCTTTGAAGTCTGCTGGGGACGACGAGGGGGCCGGGCAGGGATTCCTCAAAAGAGGTCATAGGCGGGTCGACTGAGTTGAAAGGCCTCTATTGTCCAGACTGCGCTGGGACGTTCCGTGCGCTATGGCGCGACAGGCTGATCCTGCGCTCTGCCTTTGTCTGAAGCGCTGCGGCCTCGTGGCTTATCCCAGCTCCGAGGAGATGCGAGGGAGTTTTTTTTTAAAGCAGCGGTTCTCTTCCCTGACTCCCCCACCAAGGTCGCGCCAAGGAGATGCAGGCCGGAGCATCCTTTGTTCCCTGCCTTTGAACCCAAGAGAGCAACAAAATTAGATTTCCAGCCTCAGTTCTGCGCCTGCCCTGCCGCTTGCCCAGGAAAAAGGCTCTTGCTGACCCAGGTAGAGAGTGTGGGCCGCAGCTTTCTCTGGCATCAAAAGTTCAGCCCTAAAATTCTATGCTAGGCTTGTGATCGGGGTTTCCTATGGCCCAGGCCTTGGTGATGGTCCGAGGCAAGCGGTCGACCTCTGCCCGCCCCCGTACCAAAAGGAACACGCAGTTCTTTTCTTCCCTTTAAACGTGCCGGTCGAAGGGGAGGAAACCCCACGCTCGTTGGCAGTTTGCGTCGGAGCTGCTGCTGGCGAAAACTAGTTCCGCTTATGCAAATCCCCGCCTGGCGTTGGATTAGTTGCGGGGGAAGGAGAGGCTGGCAAGGAAGGGCAACGCGAGTAAATCGCGGCCTGTCCCCGCAGAGAGCCTGGGTTGCCTTTCTCTCTGCTACCGTTGCGGGAAACCTGCCACTTGGCAGCGTGGCTGCATCCAAGCAGCATCGCCTCAGAATTCGAGGAGGCACGAAGGTGGCACTTCATCCCCTCCAACGTGCCATTGCTTTTGGGCAAAGCCCAAGGTCTTTGAAGTGGAGACCCTTTGGAGCTTGGGAGTTACCTGGCTGTGTAAATGAAAAGGAGGCATATAGCACATGGTGCTAAAACCTGTGATAAAAACTCAAAACTCCACAAAAATCTTACTGAGGGTTTTATTTCAAAGAATTAACCCCAAAGTTTGGGCAGGTGACCTTGAAGGCAAATCTCTAATGGACACCAAGTTGAAACTGTCTTGCTACATAAATGGGCCACATGACAGGTCTTTGTGTTCTTGTTGCTTCATCAACAGATTGGCTCCCTGCATATGGGAGAGTAAAACGTCAAAATTTAATTAAACTTGCCTTCCAAAAACTAGGGTGTTGTAGCAAGAGAAGGTCTGTCAAGGTCATGTGGGTGGATTGAAAGTACTGATCATAACCTATGGTAGGGGTCTGCAACTAGAGACAGGAGGGCCAGATCAGGCTCCTTAAGGAGTACTTGCAAGAGCTGCCAGTTGCCAGAGATTGTAGATGGGAAATTGGGGTGTGTTGGCCATTTTATTTGGGACACAGGTTTGTCATGTCACCTTCCAGTCCCTCCTGTGGACACCTTGGGGCCTTTATGAGATCTGGAACACCTCGATGATCTGGGCACAACTCCTTGTAAAAGAGGTCACCTTGCAATGAAGTTATCATTGGCTGGATTACAGGCATTGTCTGGCTATCTTGCCAGAGGCTAAATAGAATGGAGCCTGAATACAGATTTGAGAGATGACCTATCAGGTAGTCATTAGGTTCAGCAAGGATACAGGATTCTCTTATCGGACTGAGATTCTATTCTATTCTTCTTTTTTTAAGCCTACCTCTCTCTTGTCTTGTTAAGCTAAAGTTTAATCTCTGCCTGAAGGCCTGGTGTTTTCCTGAAGCTTACTTTGAGTCCATGGTGATCACTCTTGCTTTCATGCCTCAGAGGCAAAAAACTGCACTTAAACTTTATGTTAACATAGGTCTGAGAATGATGGTTTGCGATTAGGCCTGGGTCAAGTGTGCCTAGAAAGGACAAAAGGGGCATTCAAGGTCTTTCTCCTATTGCAATAGGCTGGAAAGATGAAACTGCAACTTAATTCTTAGTCATCAGTGTGTACAGTGGTACCTTGGTTGTTGAACAGCTTGGCTCCTGAACACCGCAAACCTGGAAGTAAGTGTTCCGGTTTGCGAACGTTTTTTGGAAGCCGAACGTCCGGACATGGCTTCCAATTAAGTGCTGGAAGCTCCTGCAGCCAATCAGAAACCACAGCTTGGTTTTCGAACGGTTCCGGGAGTTGAATGGACACCCGGAACGGATTAAATTTGACAACCAAGGTACCACTGTAGTTCTAAATGGTGGAAGAAAAATGCACAGGCCCTGCTTGCTGTAAGTACTTGTGAGTCAGAAAGAATGATTTAGGCCCTGTAACTTGATACTTCTAACTTGAGCCTTGCTGTGCTGTTTCCCCAATAACCTCCCTTTATTCGGTTACAGCAGGCATTGGGAACCTATGGCCCTCTAGATGTTATTGGACTTCAATTCCCATCAGCCTCCCCCAGCCCAACAGTTGGGAATGAGGGGAGTTGGAGTTCAAGTGGCAGCCAGTAGTCTTCTTCTGGAAAGAATTATCGGCACAACATCTGTTATATTAATCTTCATTATTACATGGGTGACGTGCCTGTATTTGAGTATTTAAACTGTAACTTCCAGTGTCTCTGGACAGCTCAGTTGGTTAGAGCATGGTGCTGATAATGCTAAGGTTGCAGGTTTGATTCCTGTATGGGATATCTGCATATTTTTGCATTGCAGGGGGTTCAACTAGATTATTGTCAGGGTCCCTTCCAACTCTGATTCTGTGTGTAAAGAATGATGTACTATGTTTTCTCACATAGCTTGATACTGATTGTTCTATTGTTTAAAATATATGTTTAAGTATATATCTAGAGGGGATGCGGGTGGCGCTGTGGGTTCAACCACAAAGCCTAGGACTTGCCGATCAGAAGGTCGGTGGTTCGAATCCCCATGACGGGGTGAGCTCCCATTGCTCAGTCCCTGCTCCTGCCCACCTAGCAGTTCGAAAGCACGTCAAAGTGCAAGTAGATAAATAGGTACCGCTCCAGTGGGAAGGGAAACGGCGTTTCCGTGCGCTGCTCTGGTTCGCCAGAAGCAGCTTAGTCATGCTGGCCACATGACCCAGAAGCTGTACACCAGCTCCCTTGGCCAATAAAGCAAGATGAGCGCCACCACCCCAGAGTCGGCCACGACTGGACCTAATGGTCAGGGGTCCCTTTACCTTTACTTTATATATCTAGAGAAAGGGACGTGGGTGGTGCTGTGGGTTAAACCACAGAGCCTAGGACTTGCCGATCAGAAGGTCGACGGTTGCTAGGTCCGTGCTCCTGCCAACCTAGCAGTTTGAAAGCACGTCAAAGTGCAAGTAGATAAATAGGTACCGCTCCGGCGGGAAGGTAAATGGGTTTTCCGTGCGCTGCTCTGTTTCGCCAGAAGCGGCTTAGTCATGCTGGCCACATGACCCAGAAGCTGTACGCTGGCTCCCTCCGCCAATAAAGTAAGATGAGTTCCACAACCCCAGAGTCAGTCACAACTGGACCTAATAGTCAGGGGTACCTTTACCTTTACCTTTATATATCTAGAAGGGCCACAGGACCTCCCCCCCCCCCGCCCTGGGCTAAGTTAGAGCTTTGGTCCATATTCTGGAGAAAAATGAGCAAGTAGGCTAGATTTCTTAAGCTCAGGAAGAGCCACATTGCCTGTGAACATTGAGGCATTGACAGTGAAAGGGTTTTTGGGATAGTATTTAGGAGCCTAAGGAGAAGACTACAGAGAGATAAATCCAGTTGTGGCATAGCAAGTCATGGTTAAAATGATAGTCTGCAAGACACCTCTGTTTTAACCATGGCTTATGAACCATGGTATGGGACACGGGTGGCGCTGTGGTCTAAACCACAAAGCCTAGGGCTTGACAATTGGAAGGTCAGCAGTTCAAATCCCCTTGACTGGGTGAGCTCCTGTTGTTTGGTCCCAGCACCTGGCCACCTAGCAGTTCGAATGCACGTCAAGTGCAAGTAGATAAATAGGTACCACTCCTGCGGGAAGGTAAACGGCATTTCTATGCGCTGCTCTGGTTCGCCAGAAGCGGCTTAGTCTTGTGGACAAACGCCGGCTCCCTTGGCCTATAGAGTGAGATGAGCGCGCAACCCCAGAATCGTCCATGACTGGACCTAACGGTCAGGGGTACCTTTAACTTTTATGAACCATAGTTAACATCAGCTATGGTTTGCTATGGCTTAGCTATGGATTACGTCACTGACTATGCAGCCAGACTTAATGTCCACTTTCCATTTTGGCAGGTGCAACATGCGAGTATGCAGATCACAGCAGACAAGCAATACAAGGGCATCATGGACTGTGTGGTCCGGATCCCTCGTGAGCAAGGTTTCCTGTCCTTCTGGCGTGGTAACTTGGCCAACGTTATCAGATACTTCCCCACACAGGCCCTCAACTTTGCTTTCAAAGACAAATACAAGCAGATCTTCCTGGGTGGCGTCGACAAAAGAACCCAGTTCTGGCGTTACTTTGCTGGAAACTTGGCATCTGGTGGGGCTGCTGGTGCTACCTCTCTGTGCTTTGTCTACCCTCTCGACTTCGCCCGAACCCGTCTGGCGGCTGATGTGGGAAAAGCTGGGGCTGAGCGTGAATTCAAGGGGCTTGGAGACTGCCTGGTCAAAATCTTCAAGTCGGACGGCCTTCGGGGACTGTACCAAGGCTTCAACGTCTCTGTCCAAGGCATCATTATCTACAGAGCTGCTTATTTTGGTATCTACGATACTGCAAAAGGTAATTTTCTTGGGCTTTTGCTGGGGCTTTTTGGTAGTTTTATATGGCTTCCCATTCAAAGTTCGGAAGTATGGATGCTCAAGTACAGCATTTCCCCTTATTTCTGATTTCTTCACTTCGCAGGGATGCTTCCTGATCCAAAGAACACACACATCTTGATCAGCTGGATGATTGCTCAGTCGGTTACTGCTGTTGCTGGCCTGACCTCTTATCCCTTTGATACAGTTCGGCGGCGTATGATGATGCAATCTGGTCGCAAAGGTGGTAAGTATCAAAGCCGCAGCAGGGAGCACAGAAAGCACAGCTGGCGGTTTTGCTAGATCTTTTTGCCACCTCTGTGATGTCTGCACAGTCCCACATATGTGGGACCTGTGGCTGTATACCTAGCAGGGACCTGGGTGGTGCTGTGGTCTAAACTACTGAGCCTCTTGGCCTTGCTGATCGGAAGGTTGGCAGTTCGAATCCCCATGACTGAGTGAGCTCCCGTTGCTCTGTCCCAGCTCCTGCCAACTTAGTTCAAAAGCACACCAGTGCAAGTATATAAATAGGTACCATTGTGGTGTTTCTGTGCACTCTGGCTTCCATCACGGTGTTCTGTTGCGCCATAAACGGTTTAGTCCTGCTGGCCACATGACCTGGAAATCTGTCTTTGCACAAATGCCAGCTCCCTCAGCCTGAAAGTGAGATGAGTGCCACAACCCCAAAGTCGCCTTTGACTGGACTTAACTGTCCAGGGGTCCTTTACCTTTACCTAGCATGTATGTTTTGGGTGCACATTGCATTGTCTACTTTACCAGACTGAAAGTGTGTCCCGTCTAGCTATGTATTGTTGGTTCTGGCTGATGATAATATCTTAAGTTCAAGCTTGGCTCTACTACCTGGTTTTCCTTGGTGGAAATCATAGCTAGAGCTTGTTTCAAACAAAAGCATACAACTCTTGTAGATGACCAACTTTGTTCTGAAACTTCACACAGGTAAATTTGAGTGTTGTGGAAGGGATGTTTCTTGCTAAAAGACAGAGGGACTGGTTTATAAAAGAAAAAAGAGCCACACTGCCTTCTGGAGTGTCTCTAAATTTTATTAGACTAGATTGAGCACAGGCATAAAATAGACTGCTTCTTGGCTGATGGGTCTGTCATGTTAGCTGCAAGTGTACCAATTCTACTTCAGAATAAGAAATCCTATAGGAGAAACGCAAGACCTAGAAATTTGAGGAAGATGCTAGACTTCTGGAAGCCAGGGTAATGCTGCCTCTTTGGCCTGTCTTTTGCTCCTTTAGTAATCTCTGCAGCAATAGAGAGCCAGGGGGTTTCGGTCGTGTGAGAGCAGGTGGGCTAAATGTCCTTTAGATACATTCTGTGTATATGATCTCTCCCAGTCTTAAACAGTGAATATATGTTAAATACATAACTGGAAATTACCCAAAGGTCATCCAGCTCACCTGCTGCATGACCAAGTCAAGTAAACTCATGCATCTCAGTTTCACCATTTAATACAAGCTCCTAGCATCTGTCCATTTCTCCCTTCAAAAGCTTCCAGAATAATTAGAGGGTTGGATAGTTTAAGAGGGAAAGCATTCTTTACCACTACAGGGTACTTTTGATAAGTACTTCCAATTTGTACAGACCACAAGCACTGCAATCTATACAAATTCCAAACATGCGGCCATTAACTAAAGGAAAACACATTTTATCATGCTGGGCAAGATGAGTGGCTCGAAAGGCTGTAGCTCTGTGGAAGAATGCCTACTTTGCATGCATTTGATCCCTGGGATTGCCAGGTAGTGCTGGAAAAGATTCCTGACTGAAACCCTAGAGAACTAAGGACAGCCAGTGTGGACAGCACTGAGCTAGGTGAACCAGTGATCTGATTTGGTACAAGGTAACTTCCTATGTAAGGGATGCGGGTGGCGCTGTGGGTTAAACCACAGAGCCTAGGACTTGCCAAACAGAAGGTCGGCGGTTCGAATCCCCGCAACGGGATGAGCTCCCGTTGCTCGGTCCCTGCTCCTGCCAACCTAGCAGTTCGAAAGCACGTCAAAGTGCAAGTAGATAAATAGGTACTAATCCAGCGGGAAGTTAAATGGCGTTTCCATGCGCTGCCCTGGTTCGCCAAAAGCGGCTTAGTCATGCTGGCCATGACCCAGAAGCTGTACACCAGCTCCCTTGGCCAGTAAAGCGAGATGAGCGCCGCAACCCCAGAGTCTGTCACGACTGGACCTATTGGTCAGGGGTCCCTTTACCTTTACTAACTTCCTATGTTCCTAGGCACCCTTTTCCCTTTAAATATGTGCTACAGTGTTAGATCCTTATTTCTGTTTGGCTACATGTGGTAATAAGTGGCCATGAATGGTTAGCACACTCAGCCAATGGGAGAATTTTGTTCCACTTCCTACTCCCCTGGTGAACCGCTGCAGATTATCCCAGAAGTAGGTTTGTTGGACAGGGACAGATCTACCATAAAACTAATGAAGCTTAAACTTCGGGGCCCCTAATCCCAGAAGAGTCCCAGAAGTTACTTTAGTCCACGTTGCTTAAAATTTTTGGGTCTAGTAGATCTATTTTGAGTTCCACACCTGGAAAACTATAAGGTATAGGGAAAAAAATTGTTCACACCAGTGACTTTGATATGTGAGATAATCCAGTGCAGTGGTACCTCGGGTTACAGATGCTTCAGGTTACAGACACTTCAGGTTACAGACCCTGCTAACCCAGAAATAGTACCTCAGGTTAAGAACTTTGCTTCAGGATGAGAACAGAAATCGTGATCTGGTGGCAGCAAGAGGGAGGCCCCATTAGCTAAAGTGGTACCTCAGGTTAAGAGCAGTTTCAGTTTAAGAACGGACCTCCAGAACAAATTACGTTCTTAACCCAAGGTACCACTATACAGAAATTTTAACCAAAATCTGAGATGCAGTAGTTAATAAAATAAAAATAAAAATTGTGATCTGTTGTGGAACAACCCCATTGAAGAAGGTAACAGTAGTTACCCAGACCTGCTGTTTGTGACGGGGGGCCCCATAACAGTTCAAGCTTCAGGGACCCCCTAATGTAGGCCTGCCACTGGTGTTAGGTATTTTTAACCTGAACGCAAAGTAAACATGGTAGATAGTGGGATGTAAGAGTACTATGTCTTCACCGCTCTTGCCTTTGGCTCAGCCCTCTAGTTCCCTTGCCCTGCTAATGACTTAGTCCATAACTAAGCCTATTCCTTCCTTATCTCAGCCCTGATTCCACTTTACTCCATTCCTGTCCCCTCTATGTTGAATGGTAGGCTTCCCGGTGCTTCTTCCTAAACTCATGTTTTGCATGCATTCATGCTGCACAAATCAATATGTGTGTGGAAGCCAAGCAGAACAGCAGGATTGCAGTATGCATCAAAAGAATCACTTGCTCTCCCATGCCAAGTTTTCTTTCTCTTTTCTTCTTTAGCTGACATCATGTACTCTGGTACAATTGATTGCTGGAAGAAGATTGCCCGTGACGAAGGAGGCAAGGCTTTCTTCAAGGGTGCTTGGTCCAACGTCCTCAGAGGAATGGGTGGTGCTTTTGTCCTAGTCTTGTATGACGAAATCAAGAAATACACATAAGCTACTCCCCTCCTGGATGGCACTTACTATGTTATGTTCATGGACTGCGTCAAAACTATTTATCAGTTCCTACTGAGGTTTCTACTGGTTGGCAGAGGGCCACAGTTCTACTTGCCTGATCCATTTATCAAGTTGTTCCCCTGACAATGGGACTCAAACTTTATTTTTGTTCAGTCACTTCTGTTAAAATAAGTTTGAGATAAATAAAATTTAAATTTAAAAACAGAAACAAAAGTGCTTTGATTCTTTCATTAATTACTTGAATTATCCACTGCTTTGAGTCGTACCGTTAAATCGATGAGCATTTTGCCAATGGTGCCAGTATTATGTGGATTGCATCTGGGAAGACTTAATAAGGGTGGTTGTTTTATTTTTGCAGTATATTTTGAAGCATGGAGCTTTAGTGCTTGCTACGGGGCTTTCGGGGGGGGAGGGGCTTGAGTAAAATGACCTTGATTGGTCCTTCTCCTAGTGAACCCACCTCCTTGCCCTGGCCACCTCTACCAATTTACATAGCTCTGTCCTCTGGGCCCCACTGGCATAACCACCCAGAGGGAGAGTGTGAGCCAAATCTGCTCTCCAAGCACACAAGCAGTGGCAGGAGGAGGCACTGATTGGCCACTTGGAAGCAGGTGGGCCTTAGCAAGGTATCCAACAATACTGATGCTGGCTTCAGCAAGCAGGGTAATGAGTGGCTAATTGTCCGGGAATCGATAATTTTACTTCTTAGTTCTGCAAAAACTAATATAAAACAATAGCCCAAGCAACTGTTTAGAATTACTCACGTACTGTGTTGGGAAATTAAGGTTATAATATCCAGGAGAAAATATAAAAGCCATCTTCATTCATCCCAAATCACCGTTCTGTTAATACCTGCGAGTCACAGGTTGGTTATAATTATGTTCACCTCTAGCAGCAATAGATGATGGAGCTACTCCAGGTGGCATGAAAATCATTCATAGATCTCTCCCCATGCACATTGAACTGATCTTTTTGTTTTTACTTCTCCACAAGTTTTATTCTCCATCCCTCTTGATACCATGATTCCAGCGTTTGGGGGACATAATTCTTTCCAGGCTAGCTGCTGTCAATAAGAATGCTACTTTTTCCCTTTTTTATGGTATGATTGATTTTAAATTAGGGAGTTACTTAACATTGTATAGGCTTGGCCAAGTGTGTCCTTGTATCCTGCTACCCTTCCCTTTCCCATCTTTTATGGCTCAATATAATATGCAACGGGGACGCGGGTGGCGCTGTGGGTAAAAGCCTCAGCGCCTAGGGCTTGCAGATCGAAAGGTCGGCGGTTCGAATCCCCACGGCGGGGTGCGCTCCCGTTGCTCGGTCCCAGCGCCTGCCAACCTAGCAGTTTGAAAGCACCCTCAGGTGCAAGTAGATAAATAGGGACCGCTTTCTAGCGGGAAGGTAAACGGCGTTTCCGTGTGCGGCTCTGGCTCGCCAGAGCAGCGATGTCACGCTGGCCACGTGACCCGGAAGTGTCTCCGGACAGCGCTGGCCCCCGGCCTCTTGAGTGAGATGGGCGCACAACCCCAGAGTCTGGCAAGACTGGCCCGTACGGGCAGGGGTACGTTTACCTTTATAATATGCAACATCTCAGATTTGGGGTGGTTTTGGGCCCTGTTGGACAAAATGTGCAATGACAACATTGCACTGACTTCTACACCAGATTATAGTGTCTACTCTGTTAAGAGCCCAGTTTATAAGCAAAGCGAATCCATTGACCTGTTACAGAGTTTTTTTAAAAAAACAAAAAATAATAATAAAGCTTTAAGATGTCAACAGAAGAAAATAAACATGGGGCTTTTATCTTTAAATTTCACAGGTAAGATTTAACTATATGCCTAGTATGCAAACATAAAACATACTGGCAGGACTTCATTTCACTTATAGATTCTATTCTATACCAATAGAGTAAATGCAGATGCTGGGAGGATTATATTATAGCTAAAACAGGGCCACAGAGAAACAACAAGGAAGAATTGGCAAGTTAGGGAAAACCCAAGGCTTGTAGAAGAATGAGTTGTTTTAATTCCCCACTGGGGGGGGGGAGATTGCAAATGTCCCATTGAGGACTGATCATACTGAGTGGATACAGAATGCTAAATCTCGATTGTGGTGGCAGTGAGAAATCTGCCTGAGAGTCCTGGAAGAAGATGTGGCTATTTTACTGCTGAGCCCCATAAGTTTACCAAGAAACACACATGAATGCGCTCAGTATACACTTTCCCAAAGTAACCGCTAGGACCAATACTTGCAAATACATAATTTCAGCAAAACACATTTGATGTCTAAGGCTACCCCAAACTTCGCAGCTTGGGGGGATGGGAATGAAATACTTCTACCATGCTCTAGGGAAACCAGTTCCCATTTTCTTTCCTGCTTCACCAGTCTGAGTGACGGAAAGTTTTATTGTGTAGTACTTGGCTACACATGGAGACCATAATTGTTAAAAGGCATTAACTGGAACACAGAGTTCAGTTCCAAGGACCAGCTTGGCAAGTGCGCTGACCTGGAATCAACACCATAGCTATGGCTTCCTCACTGTACAGCCACCACCTCCTCTTCTCTGCAACTGTGATATGGGTGATATGCAGCAGTTTCATCATGCTTACATGGCTGGCTGAAGTCCCCTGGTTGCCTGTTCCAAAAAGGCCCAGATTCCTTTGCCATGTGTTGCAGCTTGGATTGGAAAGAAGCCATTGGGATTGGGATTTCCAGTTCAGCAAGTTCACCACCTTCCTACTGGAGCTTGAAATTAATCCTTCATGTTAAGTGCCTTTCTTTTTTAAAAATAAAGTGAAGAAAGAAAAAGTGCATAAAAAAAATAAAAAGGGCAATAAAGAGGGTATAATTATAGCACACTAAATGTAATCAATTTCACTTCCACACATTATTATATATATGCTAATGCATATAGAACTATTACTAACATAATATATTCCTTACTTTTTTCTTTCAAGGGGAAAACCCAGTAAGGTCCCTTGCAACACTATTTTGGGATGCACTCCAGGTAATATTAAGCATCCAGCTGATGGGGACTTAAAGGTGTAGTTGTACATAATTTTGTGCAAGTAGGATTTGCAACAAACCTTGGAGGTGTGGAGCGTGTCTGTTCCAATCAGTCAGCCATGATCTCTTCAGTACTTCATTCTGTTCCCCACCTGGTTTTCTTGTCTTTTCTTTTCTTCCCCTGATCAGCCAGCCAGCAGTCAACACATTCAGTCCTCAACAGATTGTTGTTGAGTTTTCCCCTCCTTAGGGTTTCTCTCCGTAAATATATTTTGTACTTCTGCAAACTTCAGGTTTCCTACTGCTGGCGCCCCCCTTGGTGGTGCCACTTGGGCTTACAGAAACAGCAACACTTATGCTCCAACATCAGAAGCAGAAAGAATAGTAGTGTCTTTTTGTTGCTCAAATGCTTGGCTGAGCATGTGTTGTCTAGTAATTCTTACAACAGTCTGTATAACAGGCCACTTTTAGCTCTATATGGCTGATGTGGGAGGCTGGCAGAGAGTGGACAGCCCAAGGGTATTTAGTGCTATCACAGGAGAGGTGAAATTTTAACGAGGGATCTCATTGTGTCTGCTCTTAGCAGCTATGCCACGTCACTTGATTGCAATATCGTGGAGAGCTGGGCCATGTGTTGGCTAGTCATCAATAGAACTGCAAGATTTCATCAATAAACCAGTTAGATTATTTTTTTAAAACCCACAATGGCTAAGAAAGTACCTTGGTTAATCAAGCAGCATGTTTGTTTATATGTAATATTTTTATTATAAATACTTACAAAAGCTGCTGATGGGAAGAACCATTTTAAGAGAGGTATCCTCTGTTCCCTCACACTTGGTAAACAGTGTCTCTTCCAAGACTGCCTGCTGTGGCCCAGCAGTGAGAATATAAGAAGCTGCTGAATCAGGCCAAATACCCAGCATGCTATTCTCACACTGGCACACAAGATGCCTCAATGGGAAGCCCAATGGCAGGACCTGAATCCTATAGCACTATAGCAGTTGGTGATTCCCAGCAATTGACATTCCTAAGCATATTGCCTCCCAACAGCATATGTAGAGAAAAGCCATTGTGGCTAGTAGCAGTTAATAGCATCATCCTCTGTGAAATATAAATTGGGTAGCAGCATTGGACTGCAAGAAGATCAAACCTATCCATTCTGAAGGAAATCAGCCCTGAGTGCTCACTGGAAGGACAGATCCTGAAGCTGAGGCTCCAATACTTTGGTCACCTCATGAGAAGAGAAGACTCCCTGGAAAAGACCCTGATGCTGGGAAAGATTGAGGGCACAAGGAGAAGGGGACGACAGAGGATGAGATGGTTGGATAGTGTTTGCAAAGCTACCAGCATGAGTTTGACCAAACTGCGGGAGGCAGTGGAAGACAGGAGTGCCTGGCGTGCACGAAGGAGTCACGAAGACGACTAAACAACAACAACAAAGCAACATTTTTCAGCCCAGGGCTGCATTTTCTTCTAGGCAACCTGCCAGGAGTGGATATGCCCAGGAGCAAAAGTGAGTGGGTCAGTTAATTTTATCTTTGAACGGTAGGACAGGTGCATTCACACACTCAAGTCTCTCTCCCAGGCAAGTAAGGAGAGTGATCATAGTTCAAAAACACATGCCAGTAAGACTAAAACACACAAGAAAGCTGCAAAGGAAGAGATGGAGCAAAAATCTGATTCAGTTTGCATTTAAATGTGAACTTCTGGCCAAGATGGCATCGAGAAAGGTTGTTATTGGCAGAGCTCTGCATTTAAAAGTGAACCTGCCCAATTTGCCGTTTCAGAAATAATATGCAGACTGCAGAAATCCAGTTCTCCAGCCAATTAATGTGTACAAAAATGCATATGCTTGGCTAAAATGAAAATATTAGTGAAAATAACAAAACAAAAAGAATTACATTAGAGAAAATTGCTTCACAAAAATATGTATACTAGGAAAAATACCTAAATGTGTATATTGGGATAAATTTGCATTAAAATGCTTAATAATTTTTATGAGGACTTAAAAAAAATAATCTCAAACTAATGTGGAAATGTGGAGCACTGAACTTAAGGTGGAAACAAATGAGAAGCTGTGGGAAACCAAAATTGGTAAATTCACTCATCCCTCTTAGCAATCAAGGTGTGTCCACTTTGACTATGAATTGCTTAATAAATAGCACTAACATATCCCCTTATGAGTCAGATATGTTGAAATCAGATGAGCAACACAGCAGCTTTCTCCTCTAGGCATCTGCTGCTTCTTCCCTTTCCCCCGGCCCAATTTATCTCTTGCCAAATTGGGTTATGTAACAGTTTCTTTTCCTGGAGAAACAGTGGTGTTGGGAAAATAGTGTGCTATTTTACACCTAACTTACCACCCCTAACAATCGAGGGAAATCAGACTAGTGAAAGTCATTTTGGTTTGCCCTCTTCTCAACACCCATCACAGAGATTTCCTATTGACTCCCTTACAGCTCAAAATTATCAATGTACAAAGAGCCTGTAAGCCAGTATTTGTTGATACCCCCGAAACTACCAAGATTGTTTCAGGGGTGCTTAGCCAAGATCTTTAAAGCTAAATCTAAAGTTGCAGTGGAGGACAGAAGTGCCTGGCGTACTCTGGTCCATGGGGTCACGAAGAGTCGGACACGACTAAACGACTAAACAACAACAAAGTTGCCTGATTTATTCAATGGTGGCTATCTAGTCTTTTATATATTGTATGTGTTTGGATTTTCAATGTATTTGGATGACTTTGTAAAAAGATAGTAGTACTACTACTACTAGTAGTAGTAGGTCCCTGTGTGCATCAGTAGTAGTAGTGTGCTCACTTGCTCACTCTACTACTTCTGGTAGTGAAAACGTTCAAGTGAGTAATCTTTGACTTCCCCAAGATTACCTGGTGAGTAAGAACCCTCCAGCAGAAGTACAGGGGCAACTCCCTCCCTGCCCCAATTCTCCCTGCCCACTTTCCTCAGATGCTAACTAACTATTGTGCAATTATAGTTGGCAGTGGAAGTCCCCAAAGCGGGACAGTATGCTTGATCAGGCAACAGGAGCCTCCAGCCCTTCAGGCTGCCTCCTCTTATCAGGGCCTCATGACTCTTCCCAAACATGCCCCTCTGCAAGACCACACCTCCTCACCAGCCCTGATCCTTGTACTCCCCAGGTGCTTTTGTCTGCCTGCCTGTGTCCATGTGTCCTTGAGCTGTGGCAAGGTTTCTTGGTTGTGAGGAAAGAGGTATGCATGGGGTGTGTGTATGTTGTAGAAACCTTTGACTTCTGCATGGCTGGAGTGTAATAAGCAGTGGTGCAAAGGTAAAGAGTCACATCCATGCTCTTTTCCTCACTTTTGATGCTGGCACCAACCGCCCCTGGTATAAGGTTCCCAGAAGGTTGCCCAGGAAGGGATAGTATGTCATAGGAGCTTGGGAAGTTGTATATAGTCGATTTATGACCTAAAAGGGAGCTTCTTTCACATTCATTACTTGTTATTTACAGAGTGCTTTAATTGGAATAGTTACTTACAATCTTTCATTGACAAGAAGTTGTGTTAGATACTAGGCCATTTGTTGGGAAAGTCATCTGCACAAGCTCTGAAGGGAATGGAAACTGTGCCAGAGGCCTGCCATTCATTTTGGCTGGGCTTGTACAGGAGGAGAAGGGATAGTTCAGCTGATCTGAGCAGGAGACATTTAATCTCAGGGTTGGGGGTTTGAGCCCCACACTGGGTGAAAGATTCCTGTGTTTTACTAGGTGGTCCTCGTGGTCCATTCCAACTCTTCAGTTCTGTGATAAGACATTCATCTTGGAGCCCAAAAGCATTCACACAACTAATGTATTGCACAGTTTCCTTTTAGATAATAGCAAGTTAATTACCTGGCTTCCAGCTCTCATGTTAGCCGTTTTAATAAGGAAAACAGTTTGTGGCTAAAGTTTGACCACTGCTCTGCCACCAACAAGAGTCAACCATTGTATACTGTGTGGGAGTTTAAGCTGGCACAAACCTCATTGACAAATCAGCGGGCCCCATGATACCAGCATTCCAGTGTTGGCATTGCCTTCCTACAGATTTATGGGTGCAAAGGGACCCATTGGGGGAATTTCCCCCAAAACAAACTCTAGGATCAAAGGAGGGATTCTCCTTGGGACTGCAGTGGGAGAGGACAATATTAACCCCCCTCCCCTCCATGCCCGTTCTGATCCCTTAATTGGCAGTGATTTGCGTGTTGAATCATCACAGTAATTTGGTCCTAATAGGATCTGAAGAATGTCCAACATGCTGGTTTCTCTTGCTGCTTCATGCTTGAGGCCTCCTGCGGACTGCTTTAGTGACCGTGTGTTTGTGCTGAGAAGGAATTTTACACAATGTGAAGAATGCATCTCTATGCTCTGTAGGGGAGTGCAAGCAGCCGGCTGAAAAGTTATTGCCAGAGAAGTACTTTGACCTCAAGAGCATGGCCCGGTAAAAAGACAGAGGGAGGAGCACATGGATAAATAATTGCCAGTTCATGGCAAAAGCCAGCACTACTAGGAACTATATGTTGATCAAACAGATGTCACCATGCCCTATCACAGACATAGCTAGCCCAGGGAGCTTTTAAGCTGCATACATGTAAAAAAAATCAGTAAATAATACCAGCAGGTACTGTGCACAAGATCCAGAAGACTAATGGTACAATCCTGTACCCCCACGAATTGGATTTCACTGTAAGAGTGAAAAAAGAAAAGTATGTTCAGAAATAGAATGTGGTACAGCTCTTTCTGGACTGTACCACCTCAGGCTATAGGCTGAGATATTTGTTTAATATGTTTACATGCCGTCTGTTCACTTCAAATAAAACATCCAAGGCAGCAAACATATTTTTTCAAAGACCCTAAAAACAATTTAAAATTCAGAATGGATGAAAGCCAACAATCTAGGAAATGCCTGGCAGAGTACATTTTTAGAATATGGTTAGGTCAAAATACTGCTGCAGCAAGAAGCTTTACAGCTGCATTGGAACATAAAGAAGCAAAAGGTGAAATGAACCAGGGAGTTCCAGTGCTTGGGAAACAGAGAACAGATGTTGTCCCATAGAATAAGAAGAAAACACACCTTCCCGTAGAGGTATATGAGAAAAATCTCCCTGACATAATAGCTTTCCGAAAATCCCACATCAACGTGTGCAAAAGCAAACAAACGCTAAAGACAATCTGTTCTGATCTATGCTACAAAAAAATAAAATCTTGTTAAAACATGTGTTCATGTCAGCTGTGCAGTTTGGTTTAGGCCAAACCAAACCAGATGTAGAAACTTTCCTCTATCTCCAAAGCTGCTTACCTGTCAAACAAGTTGCTCGGCAGGTTCAGGCCAACCGTCAGGTATGCTGTTTCCTTCAGAAAGTGTGAGTCCTACCTACACTTTATTCATCCTCCTGCCTGCAAGCTTTTGTAGACAATATGATTTTCAGATATCTGGCAGTGCACAGAACCTTTCCTTATTTGAGAACAGTAAAGCGCTGCAGGTAACTTTTAATTTAAAATTTTGGTGCTCTAAATTTTGATAAATAAACCACAAAAATCATTTAAAAAAATAAAATGAAATAAATGTTGAGAATTTCAGCTTCCTCCAGCATTAGAAATCATTTCTGGTAGGGAAGGACCTGCCATTTTTTAAAACACACACACACAAAAGAACACATGGAGTTATGAAAGTGTCACTGCTTTATTAATGTTCTGCCTTTCTTCCGCAATTCCAAAGACAAAAGAAGTTGCCTTTTGCTGAGGAAGACCACTGGTCCATCTAGCTCAGTCCTTGCTAACCTGGAACATTCCAGAAGTTTTGGACTATGAGCTGCAGTTCAAAACATCTGGAAGGAATCAGAGTAGAAAAGGTGGACTCACTCACTGGATCATCACCTTGTCGTGGTGAGTGGGCTTGCACGTTCCTATGACCCTTGTGAGCGAAGCCGTTGGGAGTCTCATACTCCCAGCTGGGTCAGCCAAGGCGGTAAGGTCAAAGGGGAGGAGCTAGACCAAGAATGATCCAAGAAGTCCTCAACAGCAGAACAGGTTGAAGATAACAAGCGGTATGTTACAACGGCTGTGCAGGCGGATGAAGGCTGCAGCAGATAAGAATCTACTGGTCGTCGTGATATTCATGCCATCGGAATAGAGCCTTGCTGCTGAGCACTGCAGCAGGCACAGATCTACACACATAAAACAAATTCACGCACAATGCCCCCTAACCCCCACCAATTGTAAAGAATTCAGCTCACACTTGATCAAAAGCCACCTCAACTCATATGAGCAAATTAAAGGGAATTCTAGAGGGAATTTCCCAGGGAGGACAGCAAAACCTTCATATGTTGTACTGGAGCTACACCCGCCCATGAGTGGTGTAAAAATCAACATCAATCAATTGTCTGTTTGTGTTCTACCACTGAACTACTGCCCTCGGTACATGACAGTTCTATATTAAAAAACAGAGTGTAGTAATACTGAATAACCGTTATTTCAAATAAAACTATTCCTGGAGTGCCCCTTGCCTTGTTTTTATTTTCTACCTCACCTATGTTTTTAGACTACAGGATTGGCAGCAAAGGAATGTACAGTATGACTGTAAAAATTAAAAAGAGGCTGTTTTCTTTTTTGATTGCCCCTTGGTTTGGTCTCACGAGAGTTATATTCCTAATCATCTGGAAGTCACCAGGTTGGCAAAGGCTGCCCTCATGTATGGTTTTTGTTCATGCATGGAGCTGGGTTGTAGTTGTTTGGATGAGGGGAGTATTCTAATATGTAGCCCACCTCATCCCTACACTCCCAAAGTGGTACAAATTTTGCTGAGCACACCTGAGTCTCTGAGCGCTAAGAGATCTCAGGAGTCCCAGCAAATATATTGGGTTTCGTATCCTTGGAGTGAAGGTCACTGGAAGCCTGCCAATATTGTTTTTCTGTGATGTAAGGCTTAATTAGTCATATATATGGGCTGAGTGCAGCATGGGAGGCTCACAATATTAACACTGCTGTATTTGACTAACTTCTGCTTAGACTAGGCTCTTTGAAGTTAATGGACCTCAGTTGGTCATGGCCATTGACTTCAATTTACTACTCTGAGCAAAAGTGAGTTGAATGCAACCCCAGGTTTCTAGGAGCACCTGGGCCAGACTTCAGGGGGCTTCCAGCATGGTGCCTCTGTGTGTGTGTGTGTGTGTGTGTGTGTGTGAGAGAGAGAGAGAGAGAGAGAGAGAGAGAGCGCTCTTATATTCCTTACTGAAAAATAAAAAGTACAAAATTACAAGTGTGCAGAGTAAGATAAGACACAAAAAAGAAGAAACAAGAAATAGTACCCATGTAGAAAACAAAACGGTGTTTCCGTGTGCTGCACTGGCTCGCCAGAGCAGCGATGTCACGCTGGCCACGTGACCCGGAAGTGTCTCTGAACAGCACTGGCCCCCGGCCTATAGAGTGAGATGAGCGCACAACCCTAGAGTCTGTCAAGACTGGCCTGTACGGGCAGGGGTACCTTTACCTTTACCTTAGAAAACAAAACAGAACAACAACAAGAAGAAGATATTGCTTACATTACCCTCCAAAAAGGGTGGGACTTGTTATTGTAGTCAACCAGACCTTTATCTAGTATGGTATTTATAAAAATGATATCCAAATATCATTAAATTTGTCCATGGCAAGTTTACATTTGTACACAACTTGTTCATGTGTAGCGAGTTTGGTGCCTGTGATGAAATCTCACATGCTGAACACCTTGCCACTCACCATGCAGCAACCATACCAACGTGTCTCCTGACTGTGGGGGCTGGCAGCCATCTTAATTCCTCCAAAATGTAATGCCCTCGTCTATTCAAGGTTGGGCTCCCGTTCAAAAGTAGTACTACTGTCCACCCAGTTCACCACTACAACAACCATCTGGGAGCCTGGCAGGGAGGGCAGGGAGCGGCGACACAGTCAGGTTGGACCAGTGAGGGACCTTTCTGAGCCCCACAGAGACACTTGGCCAATGCCCAGCCTGACCAGCTGCTACCTCACCTGACATAACACTCAATCTAGTAGACAGTGAGTTGGGCCTCTGTGTCTCTTTTCAGCTCCAGTCCCAAGCCTGACTGCCCTCTTTCAGGCGGACACACCTTTCTGGCATTTCATCCAGCCAGATGTGGCAGAGGGGAGAAGGGAGGTCTTTCCCCTTCTGCTCATCTTCCATTAGAGTCTCCAGCTATTTCTTCCCATGACCACTCATTGTCCAGAGCTTACATTATGTTATGTACTGAGTTGAATAGGATCCAAACTGCAGCAGCCTGATTGGTCCTAGAACAATAGGATCCAAATTGCAGCAGTCTGATTGGTCCTAGAACAATAGGATTCAGAATGCAGCAGTCTGATTGATCCTAGAACAATGCAGCAGTATGATTGGATGGCAGGAACCACCCAATCATGCTCCAGATATAAGTGAATCCACAACCTGATTGGCTTACAGTAGAATTCCGGAATTAGCCAATCATGTGCAGCCCATTGTGTAATTAATGTATATAAAGCAGATACTTTGAGGGGACAGGAATTCATTCCTCCTCACCACTATGAGCTGAATAAAAAGCATGAAATCACTTTGCGACTCTGAGTATATTTCACATTACAAAGCATATACTTAATAGACAAGGAACTGTCCCCTCTCCTTCCTGCACAGAAACCAATTTTGCAGGTATAAAACACGGGACTAGAGAGGACTCAGAAAAACATCCCAAATTCATTGCAGCGTAATTGGTCAGAGATTCAGGCAAAGAGTGACAGCTCCCTGCTACCAGTGTGTGTGTGGAAAAAATAGCTGAGCCTGTCAGAGACTGCAGATCAAGCATTCTGCAGCAACTGAATGAAGACTTTTGACTTCCACGGTTGTGAGAATGACCTTCAGCAGCAGAAAAGTGCTTACTTCCCCCTCCCCTTTCTCTTTTGCCCTTTAATTGTCACCTGACTGAAGGTCACCCATGGGCCATGACTGTGTCCCCTCCCTCCCTGCTGCTGCGTTTCCTTTTAAGGATATTCAAGATGCCAGGAAGTGTTTTTTACTTGATTAACTAAAGCTCCACCTTTGCTTATGTCATCATCAGAACGCCTGTCTGGGAAACTCTCTCTGAGTAGGCCTGCTCAGGCTTTTGCCAAGCGAAGGAGCTGGGAACCGCTCAGTGGCCACACTCTTAAGATTAACATCCAAACCATTTTCAAAAGCAGAGTTGCCTTGCATCCTAAACTTGCCAACGATTCCTAAAGCAGGCAACACAGCGCTGCATCAGTTTGCATACAAGCTAGCCACATGTTGCAGGACTACAATTCCCATAATCTCTGACCGTTGGGTACGGGGAAGGGGCTGATGGGAGCTGAAGTCCAGCAATCTCTGAATGATCGCAATTGGCCCAGCCTGAAATAAATATTCAACCCAGTCTTTTGTTAAATGCCTGCAGTGACCTGGTTCCCTGGATTCAATGCTGTTTCTTTTCACCCAGAAGGCAGAGACCTGTTCTGACTCTAAACTACTGCCATTTGTTATGAATCCTCTGTAGCTCGCTAAAAGATAACCTATCTGCCGAAGCGTGTGTTAGAGAAGCTACTACAAATATTTTGCATTTAATTTCCTCTGCTGCGGTCTAATTTTCTTTGGTGTTTTGCTAGCAAGCCTTCTGTTTTGGTTAAACAAGGTGATATGTTCTAATTTGGAAGGCTCCTGACCGCTGGTATCTCCACACTGTTTTAACAACTCCCTTTGGCTTTGCTGCCGCAACAGCATGACAGTAGCGGAGCAGGATAGTTAAAGGATGGAAGGAGGCAGAATTGTAACAGGAGACCTGTTGGATCACTTCCCATCCCACTTCATAAGTGGGAGTCCTGCCCTTTTATCTCAGTAGGTGCGGGGCAGCAATGGATTATTTAGATATAATTAGGTTGAATCTTGTTCCAGCGATAAAGCTGGAGCAATTAGATGACCACTAAGTTTGTCTTGTCAGGAGGGGGAGTAAGAATTTTACAAAAGAGTTTGGAACTAGAGGCTGGTCCACTAGAATAAATGGAGCACTACCCCAACAGAAGTCCCTACCTGCCTATTCTCTTAGAATCGTAGAGTTGGAAAGGGCATGAGGGTCATCTAGTCCAACCCCCTGCAATGCAGGAGTCTTTTGCCCAATGTGAGGTTCAAACCCATAACCCTAAGATGAAGAGTCTCATGCTCTACCAACTGAGCCATCCCAGCTGGGAATTTATATCCAGTCCAGGTCTAGCAAGGGCTATTTTTCCTCTCTTCCTTAGTCTCAGTGTTGTCCCTTGCAGATCATTGCGAAGATAAAGGGGTGGAGGAGAACAGCACACATCAACACCACAAACCCCCTGGAGGAACAGGTAGGTAGCCGTGTTGGTCTGCCATAGTCAAAACAATATAAAAAAATTCCTTCCATTAGCACCTTAGAGACCAACTAAGTTTGTTACTAGTATGAGCTTTCATGTGCTGAAAAAGTGTGCATGCACACAAAAGCTCATACCAATAACAAACTTAGTTGGTCTCTAAGGTGCTAATGGAAGGAATTTTTAAATTTTGTTTCCCCTGGAGGAAGGGTGGGATAAGACCACATTAGCCCTATTCTGGCATTGGAGTGTATGGGATGCTAGGGGAGGGGTAGTACTTCCGGCGAGTGTCACATCATGCAACTTATTGGGGAGTTTGTCCACCTTTGATCCACACCCTACACTCAGCTCTCAACTATCAGCATGCAACAGCAGCCACCACTCAGAAAACTGCTTCAATTGGCTGGCTAAATCCAGGGAGGCTAGTCAATGGGTCTCAAACCTTCAGTGAGTTAGGAGTTTCCCCTGCATACGAAGACAGGCTCCAGCGGATTGAGCGGATGAGACCAGTAGTGGGTCCAACAGTCAAGAGGGAAGCTTCTGCATGTGATGTGGAGGGAGGTGAGGGGCAGGTGGGGCTTGTCAACCTTGGAAGGTAGCCCATCTAGAAGGAAAACTCTGATCCTAAACCTCTGCTGCCTTGCAGCCATACAGTGGTACCTCTGGTTGCGAACGGGATCCGTTCCAGAGCCCTGTTCGCAATATGAGCAGAATGCTACCCGCGTCTGCGGGTCGTGATTCGCCGCCTCTGTGCGTGATGTCATTTTGCGCATCTGCACATGCAGGAGCGTCAGAACCTGGAAGTAACCCTTTCTGGTACTTCCAGGTCGCCATGGGACACAACCTGAAAAGATGTAACCTGAACCGAACGTAACAAGAGGTATGACTGTACTCATTTGTGAGAAAGGCTTCAGGAGTAAACCTTGAGGCAAAATCTGTACCCACTGCATTGCAAGACATATTTAGGGAAAGAAAAGTCTAAGGAGTAAGCCCCACACAAATCCAGAGTGGAGTCCCTAAACCGGTTGGGTGGCGCCTTGTACTCCTCCTTCTGGCAACTCCTGCAGCCAAACTGGTGCCAAATGTATTGATCTGCTTCCCTTTGGATCACAACAGTGATGCAAAAGGGGGAGTCTTTTGTCATCTAAGCAGTCTAGGACCTCAATACACACTGCCCATGCTTGTGCCTCAGAGAGGAAGCTTACTCCATTGTTTCTTGAGGCATTGTTTCAGATGCCAACAACAATTCTGGCACTGTATTCATAAATATGCAGAACACACAAGTGGGGACAATAACACTTGTCCCATCAGCAGCCCAATGTTCTCCCTGAGTTGTGATGTCCTCACGCTTCCCATACCGTGTAGAACCAGTGTAAAAAACTGAGGCCCAGACTCACCCAGCCCTACTGAAGAGGCTCCTCATGAGGCCGGAGGAACATCACCCGGTTAGTGTTTTATTGACTTACTGGTTTAATATGCTGTAAACCACTTTGAGATTTTTATTAAAAATCTAAAGCAGTAAGTAAGTAAGTAAGTAAGTAAGTAAGTAAGTAAATAGAGGCACCTTGAACCTAGGTTATGGGTGCTGCAACGGCATGTCTAGGCACACTTTTTTAATAACAAAAATACAAAGCTGAAAATAAATGAACTGCAGCTGAAATATTATGTTCATTTTTCACATGGTCTAGTCCTTCCCCTGCCCACCCCCCTAATATACTTAAGAGGGTCTCTTCTTTAGTCTTCAGAGAGTAGCTGGAAGTGGGGAGGCAGGAAAAGGTCCATCTTTCTATCCACACTGCAGTTTTAATATGAAATCTTAGGCGCAGTACTGCGCCCAGAGCTCAGAAACTGCTTGCGCTAACGAAATTCCCTGTCGCAAAATGCGCCTAGAAAAATGGAGTTCCAAACACTTTGTAGAACCCCAATTTCTAATCAACTTGGAATCCTAACAGGAGCAGAGCAGGCTCCCAGCCACAGATGGCCACTTTCCAAGAGTGTTGGAGGGGGCAAAGCTTTCATGTTTGTTCCCATTCTCCCTGATCATATGATGGTCTCATGATAACAAAATTATTACTATTAATAACAATAAAAAACGTAAAGGACCCCTGACAGTTAAGTCCAGTCGCAAACAACTCTGGGGTTGCGGCACTCATCTCGCTTTACTGGCCGAGGGCACTGACGTTTGTCCACAGACAGTTCTTCCATGTGGCCAGCATAACTAAGCCGCTTCTGACGAAGCCAGAGCAGTGCACGGAAACGCCGTTTACCTTCCCGCCAGAGCGGTACCTATTTATCTACTTGCACTTTGGGGGGGGGGCTTTCGAACTGCTATGTGGGCAGAAGCTGGGACTGAGCAATGGGAGCTCACCCCATTGCAGGGATTTGAACTGCCGACCTTCCGATCGGCAAGCCCTAGGTTCAGTGGTTTAGAGACCACAGCGCCACCCATGTCCTTTGCAAGAAACTTACGCAGGGCTTTAAAAACAACAACCCTAGAGTCTATTGAGCAATCCTTCTGATTTGTTTGCCCATTCACAGGAGCCCTCCCATGAGTGGGACTCTCCTTCCATTCATGGAACACACACTTTTGATTGGTCCCTAGTTAACAACCTAGGTGAACCCAATCACTTCCTGCTTGGCTTGGCTATTTGGTTTGGATTTTGCCAGCACTGTGCTATAATTTGAGGCCCCCAGCAGGCGAAGCATTGTTACTACAACAAAATCACTCTCTCTTGCTTAATGAAAACTTGGATTTTATACAAAAGCTCCAGAGAAACACTGCATCTCCACCTCTATTACACCAGGGTGCCGTTCCTAGACTACAACTCCCATCTTCCTTGACCACTAGCCATGCTGGTTGGGGCTGATGGAAATTGAGCTCCCAAAATCCGGAGGGCATCAGACCTGCACGGTTTCTCTTTTTCCCTCCCCTACAAAGGTAGATTGAATCAGCTACAGAGGGGAGGATCAAAGGAGGTACAGAGAAGGGCTTTTACGCTTTTCTTCCACTATTGCAGCATTGCACTGTTATTTGCTTTGGGGTGAAAGGGGAATTCCCCATTTGCATGACAGGGAGATTTCCCCCAAAGCAAATATTGTGGTAACGGAGGGGAAATGGTTAAATTGCCTCCCCAAGCATTTAAAAAACCTGCACAATAAATGTTGAGTCACATTTGATGCCACCTTTAGTATGGCTTTTAGTGTGATCAATATCTGGGTGGAAGACTGCCTGAGAGCTCCAGATTACCCCCTCTGATCTCTCCAGGGAACGGTGGAATACAGTGGTGCCTCGCAAGACGAAATTAATTCGTTCTGCGAGTTTTGTCGTCTTGCGGTTTTTTTCGTCTTGCAAAGCACGGTGTCGGGAAAGTTTTGGAAAAGCTTCAAAAATCACCAAAGTCTTAAAAAAACCTCAGAAAAGGCTACCACACCGCGTTCTATGAGTTGTTCCTCGAAGTCAAGTCGCAACTGTATTAACGGTGTTAAGAAAAAGGAAACAAACTTGCAAGACGTTTCTGTCTTGCGAAGCAAGCCCATAGGGAAAATCGTTTTGCGAAGCAGCTCAAAAAACAAAAAACCCTTTCGGTCTTGCGAGTTTTCCGTCTTGCGAGGCATTCGTCTTGCGAGGTACCACTGTACACGTGTAAAAAAGAAATTTAACTTTATGTCAAGAGACATGGGTGGGTGGGAAATGATAAGCCACATAAAAACAACCTGTTAGGGGTTTATTTCTCTGTACACATTGTTTCTGCCTCGGCAACACAATGTTTACAATACGTAAAATTTCTACGTACATATGAAGATTATAAAAATTTTAAAACACTGCACAACAGAGGCAAACTAACACCTCTCAGCTCTGCAGTGGAAGAAGTAAAATTCAACGGAAGTATAACTCAAAAAGTTTCCGAATACATTAAAAACATGGTGTGCAGAAGAAAATGCAAAATCCATAAAAACAATGGAGCAGTTCCATCTTCCATGGTAGAATCAACGAAGCAAATTAGTGATTTCATAGGGCGGATTAAAAAAGGACGAAGGGGTATTGTGTTTTCCCCTGTCCCTGCTTCCTAAATGACATTTCTTGGCTAGTCCTCTATATCGACGCTCCTTATTTGAACTGGTTATCAATAAGAGTTCCTTTCATTTTGGCCTTCTTCGCTTCCAGCTCAGCCTGATTAAAACAAAATTTTTAAAAAATTAAAGGGTAAAATGTTATTAAATATTCTTGGAATATCCCTAAATCCAGTGTTAATTACTATGTTGGTGCTTCAGAAACGCAGACAAAAGACTAGAGGAATGTTACCTCCCGCTTTGCTAGTTTTCAAATTGTATTCCAGGGAATAGCAAATTCCTCAGCAGCTTAACCAAGTATCCTTAAATCAATAATATACTGAGTTCCTGAATATTCACTTCACTGGCCACTAACCACATTTCTTCACGATCTGACATACCGCCATGCCTGGATATACCACGAGCAATTCCAGATATTTCATGCCTCTCTATCTAGGTCTCAAGAGCTCCCTCCAGACACGCCCTCCTCTCACTGGCCCTTGAGATGAAACATGTTTCCCTAAATCTGCTGCAATGGTCTGAATATTACCCAGCCCAGACAGCTAGCTGCAGGAAGGCACTATTCCAGACCTTTCTTGATAAAACAGTTCAGTGCCTTTCTAGAACAAATGCTTCGCAACATACTGGTGGCACAAAAATATCTGTAGAGTTCATCATGCCTGTCTGCACTTGTAAGATGTGCTGTTAAAAGAGGGAAAATGTGTTTATTTGGATGACCATATCTCAGTTTAATAAGCTTTGTGGGAGGACACACAGCTCCATCACCTCTCCCTGTGCAGAAAGAGAGAATATACCAGGAAATATTCAATTAACCGTAGTTTCACTTTTTTTCTGCCTAGACTAGGAAAATGTCTTTAACAGCACTGGAAAACTTGCTAATGCGGAATTTTGTGCTGCAGCTGACCCCTGCTGGAAGCCAGTACCTATTAGCTGATTAGTGATTGTTTCAAGCCCTGCTTAGATCAACAGGGAACTTCCTTTCTAGGAGGTGACTTCAACTCAAGCCACACTACAATAGAACACTGGGTCACCTGATGTCATTGTGACATGGAGGTGGTTACTCCAGGATCCAGTCTGCTGGTTGGAAATGTTTCCCCACCCCTGAGTCTGGACTGGGAGGGATTCTAACAGTTTTCTCACTTGTGCAGTCAGAAGGCTTGTTCCTGTCTTAGCTAACTAAGGGATTATCCCCTCTTACCTTTTGCCCTGCACTTTCCAGGCACATGTCCGCGCTTTAACGCTCCGTGTCTGAGCATCTTATTTTTCCTTTTGCCCCAAGTTTCCCACAGAAAAATCTGCTCTTTAAAGCTGAATCGGAGCAAATGTCAATTTGGGTTTTCCACAGATTGACGTTTGCTCCAATTGAGCTTTAAAGAGCAGTTTTTCACATGGAAAGTTCTGGATCAAAAAAACAAAACCCCAAAGCAGGGTGTGTGTTTGCTTGCATGTGAATCTTTAAATTGTGGATCATTACTGAGAAAAGCAGAGAAAGGTAAGTGTGGATAAGCCCTAAGCTAAAATGTGATTGTCTGAAAGTAGCCAGTGAGCTGAATCTTACTAGCATATAAAGAAAATGATTGCATCTAGCCCATCCATGAAATGGGAAGGAAGGAGAGAGAGTGAGAGAGAGAGAGAGAGAGAGAGAGAGAGAGAGAGAGAGAGAGAGAGAAAGAACTCACCAGCTCCTGCAGCCTTCTCTTGCTCATGCCCTTCCGCTCCAGCTGCTTCTCAATCACCTTGGCGTTCTGTGCATACGAATCAGCAATTTCTCGCTGGAAAAACACACGAGAGTTAGGGAAGTTAACACAAAGTCCAACACTTAGTAGTACTCTGCAGCAGAAAAACGCATTAAAAAGACATTGCAGGTTAAGGAAGTGGCATTACACTTTTCTCCCTACCCCACCATCTATTTTGGGAAGGTATTTAAACTCCACAACTGCTAACTCAACAATCCCTTTCTGGTGCTTTGATTTCCATTGGAAGCTGATACATATACCCTCAGGGTCCTTTCCAACTCCCTCCCTACCCCATAATAAAAAATGTTTACTCAGCAGTATAACGTACAGCTTCTGTTTGGCTGTACCATTTAAGGCTACAGAGGATGAGACTTGAATGCTCAGCCTATGAGAAACCACCCTCTGCAGAGAGCAGCCCAAGATAGTGGAACAGTCTCCCTTGGGAGGTGGGTGGACTCTCCTTCCTTGGAGGTTTTTAAGCAGGGGTTGGATGGCCATCTGTTGTGGATGCTTTACCTGAGATTCCTGCACTGCAGAGGGTTGGACTGGATGACCCCAGGGGTCCCTTCCAACTCTATGATTCAGTGATATCTATTTCTATTTTTTGCTCACTGATCTATGTTAAGAATAGTTCCATGGGTTTGTGGCTCTTCAAGAGATGCTTCCTTACCCCTCTTCACCAGCTGCAAAGTGGCTTTTATGTGTATATAGTATGACACCAGCCTTATATTAAACAGCTCGCCTCCTTGCCATAGGTGACCAAGAATTCTATGCCTGAGAATGAGTGGGCTTCATGGTGGAGGGATTGCTCGCCTTGTTACTCTTCTGGCAGCCCACTCAGTAGAAGGCAGTTTCTTTCGCAAAAGATTACCATTAATTTATAGTGCTTATGTCACTCTTTCTATCCAAGAGGCTCTCGGAGCAGCTTGCATAAAGTTATCACAGCAAAAAGCTCAGTGGCATCAGGAAGAGAAATATCATGATGTACTTGGTTTTTCCGGACCTCATCCTTAGCCTTCCACTGGTGTTTCCTTTTGGTCTCCGCCTACTAGGTGTTGGAAGCGCAAAGCAGGGTTCATTCAGTTTGCAACAAGGGTTAATTCTGTTATTGTTAAAGCAACCAGCCAAGGGGAGGACAGGTAAAGCCATTGCTTAGCAACCAGACAGAGTGGCATGATCTTCACAGAGGTAGAAAGGGGCCTGATTGGCTGTGTAGTTCTGAGGGAGCTTTTCCTCTGCATGTTTAGTTGAATGTCTCCCAGCTATGTACAAGGCGTCAGCAAAGGAAAGACAAAACCTCCCTATTCCTTTCTCCTTGGAGTATGCACTGTTTTTGCTCAGTTTCCTCAGTAACGTGTTTATCAAGACTTTTTTCTCTGGAGGCCATCTAGGTTATTTAAGTCACTTTGCTAATGCCAGGCAACAGCTCCCACTGCTGTCCTCTGAGGCAAAGGAGTGGGGCTAGTACCTGGAATTCAGCCCACTTTGCTGGCAGTTGCACCTGCAACAGCTTCCCTTTCTCTGCAGCCAGCATGGAAACATAGGCTAGTAGTCTTTCAGGACACCAGTTACTGTTGCAGGCTTATTTGCAAGGGTGTATGACATGCACAGTATGTATTCATGGTGCCTCTTTTCTCTACCCCTCAGAGGCAGCTGAGACTGAGAGGCAGCAGCACATCCATGCCAACATGTTAAGCTTTGTGGCAGAGTGGGAGGTTTCAAATGCAGTTCTCCCTGGCCAAAATCTTTGCAAAGGTGCTCCCTGTTACTAGCTGTCAGTGCTGGTGGGTGTACCAGAGACAGAAACGGCCAGTAAAAGGAGGCCAGCCTTGAATAAAGCCATCACCATGTGTGCAGATGCAGCAACCAATTGGCGTGAACTTCTGGGAGGTAGTCAGCAACAAGCACGGCATTGGCCCCACAGACAGCTACCACAGAGAAAGAAACCTGCAGCTGGAGAGGATCAGTGAATACTACAATGGGGGGCGCTGTGGTCTAAACCACTTGGGCTTGCCAATCAGAAGGTTGGCGGTTCGGTTCCCTGCGACGGGATGAGCTCCTGTTGCTCTGCCCCAGCTCCTGCCAACCTAGCACTACGAAAGCACGTTAGTGCAAGTAGATAAATAGGTACCGCTCCGGCAGGAAGGTAAACGGTGTTTCCATGCGCTCTGGCTTCCGTCATGGTGTACCGTTACACCAGAAGCGGTTTAGTCCTGCTGGCCACATGACCTGGAAAGCTGTCTGCGGACAAATGCCGGCTCCCTTGGCCTGAAAGCGAGATGAGCGCCACAACTCCATAGTTGCCTTTGACTGGACTAAACTGTCCAGGGGTCCTTTACCTTTTACCTTTACTACAATGAAGCATCTGGTAACAAGTACATCTCCCATGCAATCCTTGTTGACTTGAAACCTGGCGCAACGGACTCAAGTCAGGTCTGGACTTTTTGGCCAGATCTTCAGACCTGACATGTATGCACACAGACCTGTGTCTTTGGCCACAGTGGTGCTGTAAACAACTATGCCGAGGGCCACTGCACAGAGGGAGCCAAGCTAGTGGACTCTGTGTTTGATTTGGTAAGGAAGGAGTCCAAAAGCTGTGACTGCCTGGGCGGTGGCACTGACTCTGGGATGGGGATGAGCAACATCAGCAATATCAGTGTAGCATGAGTGTAGTGCGAGTGTTTTGGGGGACAGTCTGTTCCACTCTAGTGATGCATGCATTTTCTGTTCTCCTTGGCTCTTTCCCTGTTGACTTTGCAACCAGATTTACTCATTGTGTCCTTGTAGTTGCAAATGACATATGAAGAAGTCCCTGTCTAAACATCTGATTCAAGCATAAAACACTTTTTTGTGTTTCACAAATAATAATAATAATCCTACATTCTAACCAGTTAACCATACTGGAGCTCTTCCCAAAAGGGAAAAAGTCAGTTTACAGGGCGAGCAACCACAGAGGCCAGCTCACGCACCGATCTGAACTAGCTGGCCAAATAAGATGGCTACAGAAAGGCAGCCTAAATTTTGCCTACTACCACAGGGAAGGAGAGATAAAACTCACCGCTTCAATCTCCTCCTCCTCTTCATCAATGGTGGAGACTGTGACCGAACTGAATTTGCCCATGTCTTTCGTCCGTTTGGTCATCATCACCTTGAAAACAAAGGCATGTATATTTTTAATTAAGTGTGCATCAGCTTGGGGCTTAGAACAGTGGCAAGGAACCTGGAGCCTTCCCTATATTGCTGGACTCCAAGCTCCTATCTGCCCTAGCCAGCATGACTAGCACTCAGGGATTATGGTATTTGTAGTACAGCAGCATTTGAAGGGCCACATACTCCTCATCCATGGCTTAGAATATGTAGAAGCAACTGTCCTCTAATTCACAGCACCAGAACAGCCTCTTCTAAAGTGTAGCAGTAACAGGAAGAGAAAATAATTCACTTTTGGTGGAACTAGAGCAGAACAAAGGGCTGCCTAGCCCAGGCACGGGTCATCTCTGGTCCTCCAGGTGCTTCTGTCTGGACCTTGGAATTCTCCCCAAGTTACACAGCCCTCACCAGCCCTCCTTGAGCATTTTTGCTTCACTAGAAAGTATATTTGAACTCTGATCATACTTCTTGATTGCCTGGATAGAGAAAAGGGGGGATTTGCAAGTGTGCATAGAAATGAGCCTACTGTTCGCCTTTGTTGCCTCTGGTCCTGCCCTCTGGTCCTGCCCACCACTAGTATGCTGTCCCCAGAAGGTTGCCAGCCCTAAGCTTGAAGGCCACAGCCATCTCCTACTGTTCAAGCTGAGCAACAGCCAGGCACTCAGAGCCACAGTCTCAGTTTTGAGCTCCCAGCATGGAAGCAGCCATGATTCCACAGACTCCTCGTTCCTACCTTCTTGGGTGGCTCTTGCTTCTGGGTGTAGATGTTCGTTTTTCCAAAGCCCTGTCCAAATTTGACCACAGCACCATCAACAATGAATGTTACTGGGGCGTTCTTCTGCTGGTGCTGGTAGAAGAGAAGAAGTCCACACCTAACAAGTAGGGGGGTGGGGAGAAAAATAAAATAAAAAGAATGAATGATCTGCTAATTCATTGGACATTAAATAGAATCACATTGGCTAGTCAAGTATTGCTCAAGTTGTGACAAAGTTATAAAAGCTTGAATCTCTCTTTCCCTTTGTGTGTGAGAGAGAGTGAGAGTGTGTGAGAGAGTGTACCTTTATGTATGTGTGTACAAATAATATTTTAATTAATTATTTAGGAGTTTCATATAATGCTTGATCGAAGAAATTTCCAAGCAGTTTACAAATAAAATTGTAAATAAGACACTGCTAAAATTCCCAAAATACCTATGACGTCATACTCACTTTCCACACTTTTTTCTGTACTGCCGTTCAATGCCTTCCGGCCTGGGGGAGGAAGAGAGATAGTGTTGACTGTATGAACAGAAGACCCTAACCACACATACTCTGCGCTGAAGAACTGAACACAAAACCCTAAGAATAGCAAGAAAGAAGATCATGGCTTGGGGTGAAAAACATTCCTCCCTTCTGCTGTATATTAACAGTGAACTGATTCCTCCAGTGTCGATCTTTCTGTAATTAAAATGGCCCCATCTACACAAAGTAAGGAGGTATCAGCAGCCAAGGGAGAACCCTAAGGTTTGTACAAGTAAGAAAACAACCCTTTAGCAAGGACACACAACTTCTGAGTAAAATATTTTCAATTCTGTTCTGTCCATATGCAGGCTAGTAGAATAAAAAATGGCAGCCCAGGAACCACAAGGGTGATTAAGTGTTATGCTTGCACACCGACTTTGTGGAAGAGGCTGGATTTTCCTACCTGCGGAGATAAACGTTTTCCTCCTCTTCGGTGTTGCAGAATTTGTGGGCGTGTTTGGCTGCATCAATCACCCGGGCCCTGTCTCGAGGTCTCATGGGCAGCTTCTCCAGCTGACAATCTGCAGAAACACAGAGACTAGGGACAGTTTTTCACCACATAAGGACAAAATTCTGTCCTGTTAAAGGCCCCTGGGGTCATCTGTTTTTAGTAAACTAAGTGGGAAGAAAATACAAATTTCCATATATTTAAAATGTACTTTCACCCTCACTGCATGTTATAAAGTAGGTCTTTATTATTCCTTTCCCCGCAATTTTATTATTATTATTTTTAAAAACACGCAAATGTTTACCCAACAGTGAAGGCAGAACATTGTTGCAGATGCTTGTGGGTTGTTAGGAGGCCCTCCCAGAGCTACAATTCCCAAGTTCCCTGGGAAGAGGGATTCATTATTAAACCATTCTGGGAACTGTAGTACTGTGAATAGGGGAATAGGTGTCTCCTAACAACTCAGTACCTTTGGGAAACTACAGTTTCCAGGATTCCTTGGGGAAATGCGACTGTTTAAAATGGCATGATACTGCTTTAAATATATAGCTCCTAGGCGACCTAAGTCCCACTGAACTCAATGAACAATAAAAGAGAAGTGTATAAAATTGCTCATGGTGTAGAAAATACAGATAGAAAGGTTCCCCCCCCCCAATAGAACAAATAGGCCTGTTCACACTGAATGTGTGCAGTGTATCTCTGCAAATGTACAAGTGTTTGTATAAAAGAGTACATGTTTTTATTAGTTCAGCTGCTGAACTTTACATGTGAATAACTATAGGTAAACAGACTGTCTATTTGTAAACACAGGGACAGAGATTGAACACACAGAACCGCTGAGTTGGAAGGGAGCCCGTGGGTCATCTAGTCCAACCCTCTGCAATTAGGAAATCTCAACTAAAGCATCCATGACAGACAAGCACCCAACCTCTGGGGACAGCTCAGTTGGTGGAGCATGAGACTCTTAACATCAGGGTTGTGGGTTCAAGCCCCATGTTGGGCGAAAGATTCCAGCATTGCAGGGGATTAGACTAGATTACCCTCAGGGGCATGATTTATAGGGGCACGAAAGCAGAAAACAGGGTCTGCCTCCTGGTGGGGGGTATATTTACTGAACCATTCCTGGGTCCATATTTTGCATTTTTATGTCGTAAACCGCCCTGTGATCTTTGGATGAAGGGCGGTGTGAATGAGCTAAATAAATATATGATTATAGCACTAAGAGGGGAACGGGCCTCGTGAGATGTCTCAGCGGCGCCCAAATCAATCCGATTATTGAGGTTTTTTTCTCCCCGCACCCCCACCCGATGGCAGCGCCTTGAACAAACTGCAGATCCCGGAACCCCTTGGTGGGGGTGGAGAAGAAGGAAGTCCGCGGCCGTTGACACAGCAGCATCGCTGAAATTTAAGCCTGCCTGCCTTTGCCTAGCCTACCTCGCAGGGTGGTCGTCGCGGGAAAGGACCGCGCCGGCTAAACCCAGAGCCCCGGGTAGGTGCGAGGCGTGGGATTGAAATGGAGGAAGCGGAGAAGGGAAGCGCTGCCTGCGGGATCGGGGCCGCCCCTACCCCGGTTCTCTATGCTCACCCAGGACCAGCACCATCTGCCCGCACAGGCAGTAATAGACGTGCAGGGGCTTCTCGCCGTCGTCGTACTCCTCCCGGTCGCGGGTGTCGGAGCAAACCACGGAGCGGGACACCACCTTGGGCATGGCAGCGGAGGAGGAGGAGGAGGAGTAGGGGATCGGGCCCCTCCTAGCCTCCTATGCCAGCTGCGCTTGCTCGCGAGGAAGTGCGTTTAGGGTTTTTCTACAAAGGCCCATAGGGCTATCTTAGCTCTGAACGAAGCCTGCATCTACACTTCCGGTTCCCAATCGACGATACACGAGGGTGCCAGCAGGAATAAAATATATTGGGGGTGGGGGCGGGCTAGCGAAATAAGCCTCTCCCCACATGATCGAACTCATTGCACACCATTTGAATAGTGAGGCCCATTAACTTGGGGTGGGGGTGGGGTGGCCCCTCAAATATGTTGGGGGCGGGGGGGGGGGGGAATGAAGAGACCTCATCCCCTAGTAGTTGGCTCCTATACCGATGCAAAAGGCGTGGGGAAGGAAACATTCTCTAGGAGAAGGGAGGCGCAGCGAAGCTCCCAACCCCTCTTCGTATTGTCTTTCTGCCCCGCATTCTTCGGGCTTCGCATATGAACCGGAAGCGAGGGTTTTGTGCAATGCTTATAGGGATTCCCCATCCCCCTACTTTTAAACCTCTATAGCTTAGTGGCGTCACTGCGTTCTCTCTCCGCCTTCAAACCGATGGGAAGGGCCTCAAGCCAATCCCTCGTTGTGATTGGTTCTCCTCCCGGCCAATCCCGAAACGGCCCGAACGCCTTGTGCAGTTTTCGAGGGATGCTCCTAAAACCTTGAAACTTTTCCCTGCTAAGTCATATCGGATGCTGGATGTTCCCGCGACTTCGTTGCCAGCCATGGTTGAGGCAGCATCCGCAGAGTTGTGAGTAGTCGGCATTTAAGGGCGTTTGGGAAACATTCTTCTAAGCATTTTCTTAAGTTGGTTATACACCATCTCCCAAAATTCTCTTACAGTATTATTCTACCAGACTTCCATGAATGATAAAATGTGCCTGTTTTTTCTTTGCACTTCCAGCATAGGTCATCTTTAGACCGGTCCTGGGTGATATATTGATATATTGTCCAGGCACATTTCTCTTTTAGTGCATAACTAGCTGTGATTTTTAAGTTTATTTTCCACAATTGTTCCCACAGGTTCAAATCAACATTATGACCCACATCTTGTGCCCATTTAATCATAGATTTCACAAATTCTTCTTTCGTTTCCCAATTGAGTAATATTCTGTACATTTTAGATTAATTTTTAACTCTAGATCTTAATATTTCTTCTTTGAATTGTGATGGCTTTTATGCAAATCCCAATTTCTTGTCTACCTTAAATTTTGAATTGATTTGGTTATAATATAGCCAGTGCAACACATATTCTTTAATCCCTTCAATTTATTTTAATTTTTTTTTTTTGTTCTTTTGAAAAGTCTTAACAATTCATTATAGGCACCCAAATTATCCCTCATATTAATTTTTTTCCTTGTGTCAGCTTCTGTTGGGGATAACCATGTTGGTGTTTTGTTTTCTAATAAATTTTTGTATTTTTCCCATACCCTAATTAAGTTTTTTTTTATAATAACATGGTTGGCAAAGCTTTTATGTATTCCAGCTTTTCCATACCAAATACAAGTGTGCCAACAGTATTTGATGACATGGCCCTCCAAGTCTAGCAACTGTGTATTTTTTAGCAGCAGTACCCAATATTGTATCCAGCACAGGCAAGCAGTTTCAAAATACAATTCTAAGTCAGGGAGTGCGAAAACTCCTCTATCTTTTATGTCAATAAGAATCCTAGGCTTTATCCTAGGCTTCTTCCCTGCCAAATAAACTTAAGACAGATCTTTTCGCCACTCTTTCAGACATTGTTTGGAAAAGAAATAGCATTTTTGGGAGAGTATTCATTTTTATTGCCAAGATTCTCCCCAATAATGATAATTGCATTTTGCCCAATATATCTAAATCTTTTTAAACTTCTTTCCAAGTCCTTGCATTGTATCTTTATAGATATTATTTTTATTTATTAATAGCAACACTCCTATGTACTTAACTTTTTCTCTATCTTCATCTCATCTGGTAATTTCCCCTGATTGGGTTGGTTATCCATGTTCTTAACTAACATTTTGGTATTATCTTTATTTATTTTGAAGCCCACCAATTTTCCAAATTTGATTATCTCCTTTAATACTTCTAGTACACTTTCTAAGGGTTGTTCCAGAGTTAAGACAATATCATCCATGAAAGCTTTTATTTTGTAGTTTTGTTTGCCCACTCTTATTCCTCTAATTTTATCATTATTCCTTATATTTTGCAATAAAACTTCTAAGGTGAGAATAATAGCGGAGAGAGTGGGCACCTTTGTCTTTTTTTTATATATATAAATATTTTATTGAAATTTTTAAGTTACAATATAATAGACAAACCAAGTTATAACAAAACATAACATACTTTCTTATCTTCTTGTGACCTCCTCACATCTCCCGCCCCTACCTTCCATGTTAAAAGAATTTAGTCCAGCAAATTATCACCTTACTTCCATCCTTACTGTCTAACTATCAATTAAATTTAACCAAATGTTTATCCAAAATAAAGATTGTTTTTTCTTACATTTTAACCTATCTTCCTACTTCGCTTCATCTATTTTAATGGTGCCAAATTGTTTATAATCAAGCATCCTGCTTAGCATTCATACAGTTTACAATGTTTTTGCAAGTAAATCTTAAATTTTTTCCAGTCTTCTTCTACCGTCTCCTCTCCCAGATCTCGGATTCTGCCGGTCATCTCGGCCAGTTGCATATAGTCCATCAGTTGCATCTGCCATTCTTCCAGTGTGGGTAGATCTTGTGTTTTCCAGTGCTTCGCGAGAAGTATCCTTGCTGCTGTTGTTGCATACATAAAGAATGTTCGGTCCTTCTTTACCACCCCTTGGCCCACCATACCCAGAAGAAAGGCCTCTGGTTTCTTAGAGAAGGTATACTTAAATACCTTTTTCAATTCATTGTATATCTTTTCCCAGAAAGCCTTCACTTTAGGGCAGGTTCACCAGAGGTGAAAGAATGTTCCTTCATTTTCTTTACATTTCCAACACTTATTATCAGACAAGTGGTATATTTTTGCAAGTTTGACTGGGGTCATGTACCATCTATATATATCATTTTCATTACATTTTCTTTTAAAGCATTACAAGCAGTGAAATTGAACCCAGTAGTCCACAGCCTTTCCCAGTCCTCAAACATGATATTATGCCCAATGTCCTGTGCCCACTTTATCATGGCTAATTTTACCGTTTCATCTTGTGTGTTCCATTTTAACAGCAAGTTATACATTCTTGAAAGTACCTTAGTCTTAGGCTCTAACAATTCCGTTTCCAACTTCGATTTCTCCACCTGGAACCCTAACTTTTTGTCAAGTTTAAAAACTTCCTTAATCTGAGCGTAATGTAACCAATCTCGCACTTTATCTCTCATTTTCTCCATACTCTGCAATTTCCAGTTATCTCCATCTTTTTCTAGTATTTCCCAATACTTTGGCCAGTTGGCCTCCATATTGGATCTTTTTCGGGCCTTAGCTTCCAATGGTGAAAACCACCTTGGTGTTTTATTTTCCAGTAAGTCTTTATATTTTGTCCAGACATTAAACACTGCTTTTCTGACAATATGATTCTTGAAAACCTTGTTAATCTTAACCTTGTCATACCATAAATATGCATGCCAACCAAAAGCATTGTTAAAACCTTCCAGATCCAGCACATCAGTGTCCTCGAGAAGTAGCCAGTCTTTTAACCAGCAGAAAGCTGCTGATTCATAGTAAAGCCTTAAGTCTGGCAGGGCAAAGCCCCCTCTTTCTTTCGCATCTGTTAGTATCTTAAACTTAATTCTGGGCTTTTTGCCCTGCCAGACAAATTTAGAAATATCTCTCTGCCACTTCCGAAAGCACTCTGTCTTATCCACAATCTGTAATGTTTGGAACAAAAACAACATTTTTGGCAATACATTCATCTTGATAGCAGCAATTCGGCCTAACAAGGAAAGTTTCAGTCTTGTCCAGCTGTCTAAATCTCTCTTAATTTCTGACCAACATTTCTCATAGTTGTCCTTAAATAAACTCAGATTTTTTGCTGTTATGTTCACCCCTAGGTATTTAACTTTCTTGACCACATTTAACTCTGTCTCTCTCTGAAACCGTTCTGACTCTGCATCTGTCAGGTTTTTCCCCACTACCTTAGTTTTCTGCTTGTTTAATTTAAATCCCGCCACCCGACCAAAATCTTGAATTATTTGTAATACTCTTTTCGTACTAGATTCTGGCTCCTGCAAAGTCAAAACTAGATCATCTGCAAAAGCTTTAAGTTTATATTGTTATCCTTTCATGATACTGCATTTTTCTGCATCATTCTGAGATGATGTTGTTTACTATAATATTTGCCCATTGTTCCTTATGTAAAGCGTTGATACCTCTTAAGAAGGCATCACCTGGGTCCATTTTTTCAAACACTTTTTTCATAAATATCCAGATGATGTCATGCTTTTTCTGCACTGAGAAAAATCAGGGCAGCCGGTTTTTCACTGTGTACCTTCAGATATTCTATTATGTTGTTAACCTTCCTTACATTATTTTTCAGTTGCCTATTGGGGAGAAATAGCACTTGATCCATATGGATAAACTCATTCAACACTTTTTAAAGCAATCCCACCCCGCAAATAGCTTTGGAGCCTTCTTGCCTCTAGCCTAGCCCTCACCCCTTTTCGTGTTCCCGCTGGAGTCTTCTTTTGCTTGCCACGCCTGCGGGCTCTCTTCCGGCCAACGCTGCCAATGACAGATCTTAAAAACTTGGGGTCGGTGAGATTCGGCAATCACAGCACCTTGCGCCTGCTGGACCTCCTGAGCGGAGCGGGTTGTGTCTTGCTCCTCGTGAAGTAGGGTGAAATGTGAGGAGTGTTGCAAGCTGGTGCAGAGGCAGAAGGTCTGGCCGAGATGGTAGAGCACGGCTTCTCTGTCAGGGGTTTCTTCCTAACCCAGTGGAACACCAGTATCATACGCCTCTTAGATGGGTTGGACATGCTGAAGGAGGTGCTGGAGGCCCAAAGACCAGAGTGACTTAAAAGCGGAGGACGCAGCAGGCAGTTCTCTATCAATGGTGCCAAATCCAGGCAAAGGTTAGCTCCAGTCCTGTTAAATCGATCCAGCAATTATGAATGTTAAATAAGGGATTAATTCCTCAGGCAGTAGGAAAAGACTTTCTGTGGCTTTTTAATAGATGGGAGCCCCCAACTACTGCCACTGTTGCCCCTTCACTCTGCCTGAATAGCTTATGTCACAATGGTTCCTTCATCAGGTGTTTGTGAGCATGAAAATGCTGTTGGGAGTTTCAGCAATGAAGGCTCAGGCATAACATACTGTTTGAAAGTCTGAACATTTCCTCTCTTTTTATTTAACAAAATTTATATACCACTTTTATAATTTATATACAAATTATTAGGAGAGTAAGTTAAAAATATACTGTAGTTTATTCACTTATAGGCTAGTTAACATACTTTATTCCTTCTTATACTTCTATCCCACCTTTCCTCCACAGAGCATACACACTTCAGCCTCCACCTTCTCCATTTTATCCTGACAGCAATATTGTGAGCTAGGGCCATAGCTCAGTGGTAGAACAACTGCTTAGCATGCAGGAGGCATCAGGTTCAGTCCCCAGCATCTCCTGGTGGGTACTGGGAGCGCTTCCTCTTGGGAGGCTTTGCGTTGCTATCGCTGAAGCCAAGGAGCCTGCATTCGCTCCTTAGGACGCACACACATTTCCCTTTAATTTTGGAGGGGGGAAAGTGCGTCCTATAGAGCGAAAAATACGGTAACTGTACAGAATAGGCACCTGAATGTAGAAGCAAATCCAAAGGGAGTGGTGAAAATAGTAACTGGGATCTGTAAGTCCCTGGCGAGACCTTGAAGTGCTTGCCAGTCAACTAATAAAAGAGTTCACTGCTTCCAGGCCCTTCTTCCCAGGGCTCGCCTGGCATTGTCCAAACAATAAAGTCTCTACCCGGAACTTCAGTCCTGCAGCAGGAATCCCTGAAGTTCTCTGCTCCAGTCCCTAGTTTCCCTTTTCCAGCTTTCCACCAGCCTGGTTCTCCTCCGCCTGTTCTTCCTGCAAACCACATCAGTTAACAAACATGGCTACATATGCTATAATGTTATTGTACTAGTTAAATACATTGTTTAAATTGTTATTAAGGAAGTGATTGTTTTTCTCCTTCCAATAAAGTACAGGAGAAAAGTTGTCCAAATATAAACAGTTAATTTATTAAACCTCACAATAATTTCATAATTATCCGTCTATGTATGTGCTTTGCTTTTATTTAGTTTATGGGAAATGTTACTGAATATTGCCATTGCATTTTTATTGTGCATTGTTCCATTATTGTTTATATTGTTAGACAGTGGGTTTTATTTCAGTTGGGCGGGTGGGGCAGCCAACATGATACCCTGCAGATGATTGTTGGAATAAAGCTCCCATTAGCCCCAGCAGCATGACCAGTGGGCATGCATGATGGGAGTTATAGTGGAACATCATCCAGAGGGCACGAGTGAGAACACAGAGTGAGCTGAACCATTGCAACACCTGTGTGAAGGAACCAGTGGCACGATGTTATCTCAGATAGCCTCTTGCCATTGTTATAGCTTCTCTCAATTCCGGAAGGAATATTGGAAGTCAGCCGATATAAACTGGGCAGAAAGCCTTACCACAGTTTCTTTCAGTGTTACGTACACCAGCATTCATCTCAGAGTGGTCTAAAGGCATGTGATGCTGCCACGTTGTTGTTGTTTTAATTGGGTTTTGTTTTTTTTAAATGGTGCAACATTGTTAAAGCTACATAAGGGTCAGACTCATCATCACTTCAATAGTAGATTGCCTGGGAATTCTCTATAAATGGTTGAGCTTCCTGAAGGAAGAGTGCAGAACACAGCATGTTAAATAAAAGAAGTCACAAGCAACAAACTCTTCTTTTTCCCCTGTGTTGTTGATTCCCCCCCCCCCCCGAGTAAATCCCTTCTGGTTGGCATGACTGAATGCAGCTGAATGGGAGCCAAGCAAGAGATAGAGTAGGGGGCCAAATGACTAGTTAAACTGCTAATATTAGCCTTACTCTGTCATTTCACCTGGAGCTTAAATTCACATGCAAGGAAGTGAGAGGATGCACAGGTGTGCCAGGTCTGAGTCATACACACATAAACATATCCCTGTAACCCTTAGTGTGTTCATCGCCTGCAGTGGGGATGTCAAATTCAGATTCATTAATAAGGCAACAAAATACAGGTTGCAGTCAAAGATTATACATAAGAATTATACAAAATGATAAAAATGGAAATCTATGCAATAATACCTAAAGTACCTAAAAACCAGAACTGACCTCCTTTGAGGTACATGCCAAAGTGTCTCTCTGTCCCCACTGCTGTTTGCAGTGTTTATAGAGGCACTTTCCTTAAAACTTTGTGGGAACACTTCAGTAAAAGAGATTAGGGAGAGATGCGTAGAACACAGCATGAAAATGTTTGTGGATGACACTCTCTTGATGCTCCAGAACCCCCAGGTGGCCTTCCCCTATATATTAGAGCAACTCAATAAATTCCACAAAGTGACATGTTTGCAAAGTAATTACAGTATTCAGAATCCACCATCCTTTTGGTCGACCTGAACACAGAGGATCACAACTGGCTTCTCTCTAACTCATGGTTTCTCTAACTTGAGTATTCAGCTGTTTTTTGGACTACAACTCCCACTGCTAGTCCGGCCACCCAGGGATGATGGGAGTTGTAGTCCACAAACAGCCGAAGACGCAAGTTAGGGAAACCCTGCTCTAAACCTCCTGCCACAGTCCTAAGAATAGCTCTCACACCTGATATTAAACAGTTCCCTGAAGGAACTACAGGGAACTACCATTTTGCACGTGGCCAAGGCATGATAATGTTGGTAGTAAGCAAGTGAGAGCCCAAGAGACAAATGGCAGCACTAAAGCACCATTCTTTATTACGCACACCTATTTTACAGCACGCGCCGCTTGATCACTTGTGCGGCTTACTTCCCAGCAGCATTGCACAGGATCAGGCCCTTAATGCTGTGATCTTAAACAAGGGCCCTGCCCAGAGGAGAAGCTCCCAGTCCCTTGCACACCAATGAGAGGAAGCAAAGCATAGCATTAAAGCATAGCATTGTCAGCATCGCCCTTGAGCCAGTGCACCAACTGGACTCATGCACCTCAACCCCGACTGGGCTAGGCGAGCTGGGTAGCACTGCCAGAGACCTCCTTTCTCACAGGAACAGGTCACAGTGCTGTGGACTCACAGCTTAGAGCTGAGAGCACCAGATTCACTGTCTCAATAATACAGTCGTTGCGCAGCAGAGTTTTGCAGAGTCTTGCAGAGTATAAACCACTCGGAGAGCAGCTCTGTAGAATATCTTCCTTTTATTCTGTAACTACAACTATGATACAAAACTATATACAGAGCTGAATATTCTAAGTATAAATCAATGCTACACTGAGAGTCTGCAACTGCACTTAGCAGCAACCTTATCTCTAGGATCTCTAACACACTCTCTCTCTCCGATACACTGACTGACTGACTCTCTCACACACACACATTGATGTGGTGCTGGGCAGAATAAGTAGATAGCAGGACATGCCTCCTCCTCTCTGGAGAGTCAACAGAGACCATCAGGAGATCATCAGGAGATTCTTGGGTATGGGAGGGGTGAAATCTCCTCAAGCATAGCATTCAATCATATATCATTCTTTCATAACATTGGAAGTAATGGGCATGGTTAACTTGGGCCCGCTAGGTCTACCACACCCTGGGAACAGCTTCGACTGGCTGGCTAAACCAATGGGTCTCAAACCTTTGGTGAGTTAGGGACTTCCTCTGCATGTTGAAAAGAACCAAAATGCTCACCAGCTGGTCTCCAGTTCTTAGGGGATTCCATGAGCCCACTAGGTGAAAGGATTCCCTGCGGTCGGAGGGTTTCAAGAAAACAGGCAAGACCCAGGCAAAACTTAAAGCAAAGTGGCTAAGAAGCCTGACCTTTATTTGTAAGCAAAACTGCTATAGCAGGATCTGCACTCCCCTTGCAAAGAGAAGAGTCAAACCCCTCCCAGAAGGTCTCCCAACTTTTATTAGTTTCCCCATTTCCAGTTCCCCCTCCCACCTTTCATCATCACTACATCATTTCTACATCATCAGAAGGGGAGGTGCATGGGCAGGGCTGGATGTCAGGTAGCTTATCCTCCGTGCCTTTTATCTATCACCTGACACCCGATAAAAACAAGATAATAAAACTACACTTCCTGACCCAACTGGTCAAGTTGCTCGCTATCCTCTGTTCTCCAGAGTCAGAATTCATTCCTGGGCTGCAGCTCTTTGTGATATTGATGGCTACCTGTCTGGCACTTGGGTTAGGTAAATGACCGTCTAGAGTCTCTTTTTCCTTGTGCCAAGCAGGACTTATGGAGATGGAAAGAACAGATGCTTTTAGTGGATTCCTGAGGTTCTGCACAGTGAAAGCTGTCAATGAGGTGGATTCATTCCATTTGGCTGCAGTAACAGTATTACATGCTCTAGGTGGCACTGTTTGATAACATTCATTGGCTGGAGCTCGACAAGTCATTAAATACAGACACTTCTAAATACTCAGTTCTTTCATTAGCTATAGGTAATAGTGCTGTTCTCTAGGGTTTTTTTTTAGCTGTCTTTATGTACAGGGACTGTCCACTTTATTTGGAGGCTTTAGGTAAGCACACACAATATAATCAAGAACAGAAAACTGTACTCCTTGTTTTTTCTGTTGTTCAGATCTGCCCCCAGCCATGGGGGTCTTCTGGAGCTTGGGCATATGCATAATTGCTGGCTAATCTGTCTGCTCTGTCCCCCCCCCCCCAACAGGAACAGCTTTGCAAAAAGAATGTAACAGCTACTTGACTCAGGATATCTATAGATTTCCGCTGGAATGTTTGTGGCCCCTTGCAGTCTCATCTCCTGGTGCACATTTCCTAGTAAAAGGTAAAGGTACCCCTGCCCGTACGGGCCAGTCTTGACAGACTCTAGGGTTGTGCGCCCATCTCACTCAAGAGGCCGGGGGCCAGCGCTGTCCAGAGACACTTCCGGGTCACGTGGCCAGCGTGACAAAGTTGCATTTGGCGAGCCAGCGCAGCACACGGAAACGCCGTTTACCTTCCCGCCAGTAAGCGGTCCCTATTTATCTACTTGCACCCGGGGGTGCTTTCGAACTGCTAGGTTGGCAGGCGCTAGGACCGAACAACGGGAGCGCACCCTGCCGCGGGGATTCGAACCGCCGACCTTTCGATCGGCAAGCCCTAGGCGCTGAGGCTTTTACCCACAGCGCCACCCGCGTCCCATTGATGTCCCCTGATGCACATTTCCTAGTACGTAGTCCCAATGTCTGCATCTAATGAATAAACTATTGTCGGTTACCCTGCCTGGTGTAATTTGTTTCACTGAATGTGTGAAGTATGTCAGTGTAGTGTATCAGAAGGCTTGTGGAGTCACCTTTCTGCAATTGTGGTGTTTTTCCCCTCAGGAATAAAGTACAGTTTATGATGTACAGGATTCCTTCATAGTAACATTTCATATAAACATACAAGGTGGCCCCCACCTTCACTGTGTTTAGCACATTGTGAAGCCAGGCTCCAGTAGATTGCAAGGACAAGACCAACAGTGTGGGTCCAGTGGTCAAGAAGGTGGTTTCTGCACATGTTGTAGAGGGAAGTGAGGGGCAGATGGGGTTCGTCAGCCCGGGAAGATAGCCCATCTAGGAGAAGGAAAACTCTGATCCTAACCCTCCGTTGCAGGAGATCTTCGGGAGAAGAAAAGGCTCAGGAGTAAACCCTACACAAATCCAGAGTGGAGCCCCTAAGACGGTTGGATGGTGTTTTGTATGCCACCGTCTGGCAATTTTGGCAAACTGGTGCTGAACGTATTGCTTGGATTTACTTTGGACCACATCAGCAAGGCGGGGGGGGGGGGGCTTTGTGTTTGGCCAACCGAGGACCTCCATACCCATTGCCCAGTATTGCACCCCAAAACAGCGGTTTGACTTCATCCCAGTAAGCACACTCCATTGTCTCTCGAGGCAGACAGATGCCAACGACAATTGTTCCTGCACTGCAAGGGATTGGACTAGCCTTTGGGGATCCCTTCCAACTCCACAAATTTGTCCTGAACCATCCAATATTCAGCTTCATGGGATGTCTACAAGTTCTAGTTGGGGTGGGGAGAAGCGGGTGGCATTTTTCTATCCACTTTCCCCATGGCAATGCATCATTTTATCAACTTCTATCATGTCCCCTCTTTTTAGTGCAGAGAAAAGGTGGCATGACCGAAGTACCTTCTTCATAAGGGAGTTGCTCCATCCCCTTGATCATTTCGATTGCCCTTTTCTGGACATTTCCCCAGCTTGCATTGTTTATTAAATAGGCTGTGTTATTTCTTTGGAAGGCCCGCTGCAGGGAAACTGCATACACACCCTAAGAAATTGAAAGCACATGACTTCCACTCCCAAGAGAATCTCTGAAAGGAGTCTGTAAAGGGTGCTGTGAACAGTATCCCATCGTTTGGTCGAGATATCCAACTCTTTATTCCATTCCTCCTTTAATAACTGTGCATCAAACTGGTTTGCTACTAATAAACATTTATATAAGGTTATAGTGGGTTGTTTGTTGTAGTTACATAAGAGTTAATCAGCTGTTTTAATATCTCTGAGGTCTCTTGAGCCTGTAAAAGCTGCTGCTGGAGGAGAAGAGGGCTCTTGTGCCCAGAGCCTGTCTGAAGGTTTCCCCACGTTGTCACCCCTGAGAACGGGGCACTGGACTAGAAAGGTTCCTTTTCACCTGACCCAGCAGGCTCTTCTTCATGCTTCTCCTGACCATAGTGACAGTGGTGACAATGAGCTAGTGAGAACCCGAGCTACATATGGCAGCACAAATGCTCCATTCCTTAGTCACCTTTCCTTATTCGAGAACATGTTCCCTCGAACAATTGTGGCGCTTACATCCCAGCGGCCGTGTGCAGGATCAGACCCCCTAATGCTGTAATCCTAAACAACTGCCCCGCCCAGAGGCGCGGCTCCCAGTCCCTTGCGCACCAATGAGGAGGAGAGGGAGCCTACACAGGTACCTTATGCTGCACACCAGGGCGGCTTCCACCCCCGCCTGCCTCTTCCATTTGGTATCGCCCAGAATCCTTCGCTTTACGTCACCGCCCACTCTTTCCTTCATCCTCCCTCTGGTGGTATCGCCCCCGCGCCACAAGCCGCAGCATCCCAGCTCAACCCCTCGCTCCCCCTGTTGCCTGCGCAGTGGTACAGCCCGAGCTGACTCGGCCCCGCGGAGCGCCGCCCCTCGCAACGGCAGTGGTGCTGCCCGGTATTGCCCGGCAGCCTCCGCCGCCGTAGTTAGGACCGCGTTGTTTGTGTGTCTCTCTCTCTCCCCCCCTGCGCTTTGTTGAAGTGGTAGAGGCGGCTATCGCTCGGAGTTTCGCCAGCCGCCGCCCTCGCCCCGCTCTCTCGCCTCCGCCGTCCCGCCTTCCCTGGGGGGCCGGTGGGGCTGGTGTGTATGAGTGATTTATAACCGCGACCCCGCGATGTCCACGCCCGCCCGGAGGCGCCTCATGCGGGACTTCAAGAGGTAAGCGCGGCGGAGGGACGGTTTCCCGAAGTGGGGGAGCGGGCAGGAGAGCGAGGAAGGTGGTGAGGTGATCAAACATGGCGGCGGCGGAGGGAGCGCTGCGCCGCTAGCGTAGTGGGCAGTGTTGCGCTACTTGCGCAAGGCGGGCAGGCGAGCGAAGGGCGCCCGTAGAACGGGGGGGGGGGGGAACGCTACGCAGTTTGCGCAGGCTGGGTGGGAAGGCGGCGCTGTCACTCCTGCCACTGAGCTGCTGTTGTCCCTTGTCCCTTTCCCTCCGAAAACAGGCTTCAGGAGGACCCCCCGGCGGGAGTCAGCGGGGCTCCCTCGGAGAACAACATCATGGTGTGGAACGCGGTTATTTTCGGGTGAGTAGGCAGACCCTCTCCTCCCACCTGCAAGTGCTCCCCCTTTCAGGGTAAACATTGGGGAGAGGGACCGGGAGGGCAGAAGAAGAAAAAAGAGGGCTAGAAATTTAACCTGTCCTCCCTTTCTCTGAAGATGGGTTCTGAAGACAGCTGGTGCGGAATTCAAGGGCCAGGTTGCAAAAGGGTTTGAGCCTGTGACACCGATCCTGGTCTGACTCTTCGCTGCCAGTTAGTTTCATTCAAATTGCTGGTTTTGACCTATAGAACCTTAAAATGGTTCAGGACCACAATATCCCTGTAAGGGGCAGGTGCATATTCCTGCATTGCATAGGGTTGAACTACATGGTCCTCGAGGTTCCTTCCAACTCTTATTATTGTGTGAGATAACTGAGATACTTCCAGTTCTGCCTCTTCCCATGTGAACCGATCTGGACCCTGCAGTCATCCATCACCTGAGGTCCTTCTTCATGTGTCCACCTCTAGGAGAGGTCTGGAGGGTGGAAACATGCGAACGAGCCATTTCTGTGGTGGCCCCACTTTTTGGATTGTTCTCCCTAGGGAGGCTTGTCTGGCACTTTTGTTCCACATCTTTAGGTGCCAGGCAAAAATATTCCTCTTTTCCCAGCCCGTTGGATAATTAAGCAGTCTGTGGCCTTTTAAATTGCTTATGTGAGTGGTTTTTTTTTTGGTGGGGGTATTGTTCTTGTTTGTCGCTATGTTATTATGTTTGTATTTTATATTGTAAACAGCTCTGTGTGCCTCAGATGATGGATGGTATAGAAACTGAATAAATAAATACTAATAATACAGTTTACTACTAGTAGTACTTATTCGTGTTAACTCCTGAGCCTTGCTGCACCTTCAAGTGATCAAGATGTCACTGATCTGTTTTTCACAAACATAGGCATATGCGTACATTTATTCCCAAACATAGGAATAATAGCTGTAATTATTATTATATTAGAACACAACAGCTTGTATCCCATGAAGAAGAGAAAGATGATGATGATAGTATCATCATCATCATCTTTATACCCCACCCATCTGGCTGGATTTCCACAGCCACTCTGGGCGGCTTACAGCATATATCAAAATGCAAGTGTAGGAATTGTAATTGCTATTATTGTGCTGGTAGTTGCATCTTGCTCCTCTACTTCCAATATGCTCAGGGTGGGGCGTTTGTGTTGCTATAATTATTGCTTTAATGATTATCATGGTCATATCTTGCTTTGCTCTTTGTCCAAGGAGGTTAGGGCTGTGTGGTTCTGCAGGGATGACAGTATAGCAGCTATTTTTCTTAATCGTATTTTGCTCTTTGTCCAAGGAGGGCAGGTGGTGTTGGTTTTTAATCTGCACAACAGTGCTAAAAGGCTATATATCCAGGCTGAGAAGCATGTGAGAGAGTTTCCAAATACTAGATCTGGCGTTAGCCATAATTTTTTTAAAAAAATCTCTTCCTGTAATGCAGTGATCACCAACCTTTCTGGGCCTGTGGACAAATAGACTTGAAAAAAGCATTCCGTTCTGCCCAATAGAATAGGCTGTGATGTGTGTGGTGCTCACAACCATTTCATCCATTTGCACAATTTCTGTTGGGGGCAGAAGAGGACCTTGTGGGCTGCAGCGGAGGCCTCTGCAGGCACATGTGTGCTCATGAGCACCATGTTGGCACCCCCTGCTCTAAGGAGCTTTAGAATGTACACATGGTTGTCATTCCATCGCTCTCCCTATTATCCTTGTGACAGACCTGTAAGTAGATTACTTGGGGTTGGTGTGGAAATATTGTTGCCAGTGGTGACCAGGAATCTTAATTTTGTTGACAAGCAAAGCAAAACTCCCTATATACCCCACCAGGCGCAATGTTTTTATTTTTAAAAAGCTGCTGGCAGTGCAGGGTCACAAGACTGCAGGTTTCATGTTTATATTGGAGCACTTTCAGTGCCTTGGTCTGGGAAAGGAATGGGAAACCTGTGCTCCTCTAGCCAGTGTTAGAAATGAAATATGAAAGCTGGGAGCTAAATGGCACCTTAAACCTAGGTTTATAAGTGCTGCAATGGAACTTCTAGGTGTGCATTTTTATAACAAAAATACAAAGCTGAAAATGAATGAACTGCAACTAAAATAATATGTTCATTTCCCCGTGGTCTAGTCCTTCCTCTGCCCACCCCCTTAATATTCTTACGAGGGTCTTTTATCCAGTCTTCGGAGAGTAGCTGGAAGTGGGAAGGCAGTTTTAATCTGCAGTTTTAATCTGAAATCTTAGGCGCAGTTCTACTCCCAGAGCTCAGAAACTGCTTGCGCTAATGAAGTTCCCTGTCGCAAAATGTGCCTAGAATAATGGGAGTTTCGAACACTGCCTCTAGCTGTTGCTGGACTACAACTCCCATCATACCTGAATATGGGCCACGTTGGCTGGGGCTAATGGAGTCTCACAACATCTGGAGGGATGTTCCCACCTTGGTATAGAAATAAAGGGTTGTTAAAAGCATGCAGTAGAAACATTGCTCCTCCCTATAGCCCTATTTTCTGCTATACAAGGGATATACATTACTTTTTGTGGTGCAGAAAGCAAGCAAGCCAGGCTACTAGAAACAACTGTTGGCTATCATGTCTTGCTAGCTTGTAGTGAACTTTTGTAAGTTAGGGTGAGAGAGTAGCTGTAACTGGCCTAAGAAATATGGGGCAGTGGTTGTTATTTTTGTTTGTTTCAGTGTAGGCATTTTATATTGTAAACCACCCAGTGATCCTCGGATGAAGGGTGGTATAGAAATTTAATTTAATTTAAAATTAGTAAACATCCTCTGTGAGTTTTGTGGCTGGGGAACAATTTGACATCTAGTTCAGGTCCTTGCCCCCAGCAGCATTCAGAGGGATACTTTTCTGCTAAGGAACTGCTGTTCACTGTAGAGCATTCTAGAGTTTGCTTTAGGTTGGAGACTCAAATCAATAAAGCACTGACTGAACTTTACTGCTCCCATATACTGAGAGTAAACTGAGGAGTGTAATGAATGTGCTTCCTTGGCTGCACTTTGCAGGGAAAAGTCAGTAGTGCTGGGCAAACCTTCTGAGCGCAGTTTCTATGTCATTACTGATCTTTTAATTGAGAAACTCCACAACAAGCTTCTGAGGAATTGTTCCCTCTGCTAGATAGAAAAACACTGCCACCTCTGTATCCAACCGTATTATGCAAGTTTGCAAAGCTGCAGTGAAACTCTCCCCCTTCAGCCTGTTTTTGTGGTGGTGGAGCCGATTCCTGCCCCAAATTTTCAGCAAGTATTCTTTTCTTCTCATATCCAGGGAACTTCCTTGCTCACTCACTCCTATTTAGCAACCACCACATGCTGTAAGATTGTCCAAGGAGTAGGTACTGTTTCTGCCTTCTGAAGTAACAAAGCCACTTAGGTAGAGCCTGTGCCAAAGCTCCTTGAGTGACCTAGTCAAGAGCTGGTTGAATGATTTCCTCCCCCCCTGCAATACACATCCTTATTTTTTTGCATGGGATACTAAGCTTGCCTTGCCTTAAAGGCTAGGGAAACACTATATTGGGGTAGGAAGTATCTTTCATGCCTTTGGAAGTATTGTTCTTTCATTTTATTCCCTGCAGAAACTGTGCTTCAGTAGTGCATAGCTCAGTTGGTTAGAGCATGGTGCTGATAATGTGAGGGTTGCAGGTTCAATCCCCGCAAGGGACAGCTGCATATTCCTGCATTGCAGGGGGTAGAACTAGATGATACTCAGGGTCCCTTCCAGCTCTACAATTTTGTGATTCTGTGTGGGACTGTTTTGTTCATATTCTTCTCGTTTCATTTATCTCTGCCTTCCCCAACAGAATTTAGGCTGCATTCCTCGGGGCAGGGATCTTTCTCTTTTATGTTGCTCTGCAATGTGTTATATATATTAACAATAGCTAGAAATCTTCAGGTTGGTCAGCAAATTGAGCAAAAACCCAAAATCCACTGAGTGTTGTGTTCTTTTATTCAGGGGAGGAAGTATTTTCTGAGTATATGTCCAGTTACCTGTGGCAAAGGGACGCGGGTGGCGCTTGCTGATCAAAAGGTCGGCGGTTCGAATCCCCGCGGCGGGGTGCGCTCCCGTTGCTCGGTCCCAGCGCCTGCCAACCTAGCAGTTCGAAAGCACCCCCGGGTGCAAGTAGATAAATAGGTACCGCTTTATAGTGGGAAGGTAAACGGCGTTCCGTGTGCAGCTCTGGCTCGCCAGAGCAGCTTCGTCATGCTGGCCACGTGACCCGGAAGTGTCTGTGGACAGCGCTGGCCCCCGGCCTATAGAGTGAGATGGGCGCACAACCCTAGAGTCTGTCAAGACTGGCCCGTACGGGCAGGGGTACCTTTACCTTTACTACCTGTGGCAAATTGGTTGCCATCAGCTCCGAGCCATGCACAACCCTTGCGCTGCTGCTATATTGAATTTAAAAATACCAGCAAAACTGGAGTTGGGGATAGTGAGCAGCGGCAAGCGTGCAGCATCCTTAGCTCTGCCATTTTAAAATGAAACAGTGCTATGGAGCCTTTGGGTATGGCACCCCCACAATTTGTCCTGGATAGTTTCTAGGTTGAGAATAGAATTAGAGGTGGCAGCAGCATGGGAATGGGTGTCAGTTTTACTTTACACAAGTAAAACTACCCAGGTGTAGAAATTGTGAAACTGCTAAAACTTTGTTTCTTGTTCTAAAGCCCTTAAGCCTTGCTCATTCTGACTCCTGTTTCTGTTCTGGGCACGGATTAAACTACATGTCATTTTGTAAAGGCTGAGTGCCAGTTTAATAATGAACTAACTTCACTAAGCCAAATGTAAGATGCTGACATTCTCTCTCCTCTTTCAGGCCTGAGGGAACCCCATTTGAAGATGGTAAGTATTAAAACAAAACAAAACATTTTCAATGGGCAGAAGGGTGATGTGATCAAATTGTTAATCAGTCTTAGGATTCCACACCAGAATTTCATGGATCAGTGTAGCTCAGAAGCCGAGATTCAACTGTTTGCAATCTCTCCCTGGCCTCTCAGTATAATTTAAATGTTTCAGAGAGAGAATGATGCCAAGTCCTCCTCCTCCCCCCCATCAGCCACCCTTTCTAGAAAGGGGATAGGTGTGTGGGAGAAGAAAAACTTTGGTTGGAAGATAAGACAGCTGCAGTTAAGCACTTTGCTTTGAAGTGGTGACCAGGCTTACTGTGTAAATAGTACCCTTTACTTAAGAACTTTCTTGAAGCTACTCCTATAAACAAAGTCTGTTTAGGGTACATGTTCAGAAGCATCATATCTTTCATAACCTGTGTATTGGGGTACATGAAGGATGGCTGTCTCCATAAATAGGGAATGTTACAAATATATCCCTTGGATGAAAACTGTATCATGCCCTCTCACTTTGACTATTGTGGCCTTCTCAGTCCTCTTTCTAGCACTTTTCTACCAGCAGCATTCACATCCCTAGTTATTCTGATCACATAGTGGTCTTTCTTAAATTTGCACATTGTTTTCTTGCCCTTCCCTTGATCCAACATACCTTCCACACCAGAACCCTTCATGGCCTTGCCTTCTCTTAACACCCCAACCTATTCCTGCTCTTTTCTACTCCACCTCCCTGCTCTCAGCCATCTCAAGATCTGTAGCTTCCTTTGACCCACTCTATCCTTGGTGCCGCTTATGCTTAGAACTGCCATCTAGAACTCCTGTCTTCCTTCAAATCCCTCAGAACCCACCTTTTCCTTGATGGCTTTGGCACAACTCCTTAGGTCCCATGTCTTACTGTAACTAGGCCTGTGTACACGTAACTGAAATAAACAAAATCTTCCTCTTTTTAGCGCTGCTGCTTTCTCCGTGTCAGATCATATAAGCCGTGGGGCAGGAGCCTTTCTAATTGTACTCTGTGATGTGCTGTTCACATTTGCGGTGGTACATAAACAGTAACTCTTTGGCTGTGAGCTTCCTAAAGCCATTTGGCTGAGGAAAGGTGGACTAATCTTTGAATCTCATGTACCAAGAGAATTTTGTGAAATGGTTGGTGCTTCTGCACTTGAGACCAATGGGAACAGGGAGTTTCCATTTGTGAACAAGATACTTATAACTTGCCTCTCCCCATTGCAGGAACTTTCAAGCTTACCATAGAATTCACAGAAGAATATCCAAACAAGCCACCTACTGTTAGATTTGTGTCTAAAATGTTTCATCCAAATGGTATGTACCACCTAAAATGAAGCGATTTGTTTCTTAACTGCAGTAGTGGTCACAGAGGTGGACCTGATACTGATAGTTGCAGGGAATTTTGGACTGTGTGTGTGTGTGTGTCCCCATATGCTAATTGTTGCTGAGTTCAATCCTACCTGGCCTCTCAAGTTTCTAGTGCAATCAGATTATTTCCCTCAGTGACTTCCTTGATCACAAAGGTGTAGGGTTCTTTAATTTTTAAAGGCAAGGGGGAACATATTTAAATAAAACCAGATCTACTTCATAGCAATACTTGCTCAGTTTTAGGATTCCTTATAATCCTAGTTCTTGTCTGCTGATTCTGTTTTGGTTATATGACTTCTGATGGAAGCATGAAGAAACTTTTCTTGTGGTCACTAACCAAGTGCACCCAATTTAATTTGTAGCACTCCTACAGCTGCTGATGCTTTTGTAAATGAGTTTTTAATGGCTTTTTTTAACATGATTTTGTCATCTTGCATTTATATCTTCCCCACTTTATGAAGAATTTTAAATCCTATGTTGGAAAGTTCACATTAGGCAATGGGGTACATGCTGTCACTAGGGTGATTTGCATAGATCTTTGAAAGAAGACACATTACTGCTCTTTAAATTTTTTTCTTGAAATGCCATGCTGTGAACTTTTTAATAATCAGAGTTGTGAGGTTATAAAGGAGGACGTGTTGGTGGAAACAAGGTGAACTTTAAAAATTCATTTCACCAGGGGCCTGTTCCATAACTTGTTGAAATCAGGTATTTGAGGCACAAGCTGCCAGATGCTTGTTCTATGGGCAGCTTAAGATAGTTATGCAGGAAATGTTGATAATTAGCTGGGAGTGACAACATAGCAAGAGAAACTTGAAGGCACTGATTCTTGTTATGAAACTCATTAATTTCCTTTTGCAGTCTATGCAGATGGTAGTATATGTCTGGATATTCTTCAGAACCGTTGGAGTCCTACCTATGATGTGTCATCCATCTTAACATCCATACAGGTAACATCAGGGCTACTGATGACCTTGCTAATACAGTTTGAAGCAGTGTAATAACTAAGGTGGAAACCTCTATCTGCCATGGGATTCCATCATCATTATTTATGACCCATCTTTTTATTTCTGTAAATTGGTTTGTGAAAGTATGGAAATGCGTATTTATTTCTCAGTGATTATTATCCACTGTATTCACAAGTGTACTTAAAAAGATCAATAAAATGGTTTCACAAACTGAAACAGCTATATATTTAAAAAGCATTGCATCTTTTTCTAGTGGCGGTAATTATATTTAGTCTATTTTTGTACCATTGTGTTTTTAGGTGTATTTGGTGTAGCAGAGCCCTATTCTTACAGTTCAGAACGTACTTTCTTCTCCCTTTGCTTTTTACACTTCTGTCATTCACCATCAAAGTCTTGCCTGAAGCCAATGCAAGATGACTGCTGGCAGACCAAAAGCCCTGTCCCCCCCATTCTCCATTAGAATGATGGAAGAGCAGTCCATCAGAGTTGATTCTGAGTCTAGTCCTGTAGGCTTAAAGAAGTGGCTCGCTGTGCACATTAAGCTTTGCTGTCGAAACAAAGATAATTGTTAATCATGCAACTAGTACCTGTGCAGAGTCCATGTCATTGTGTTAAAAGCAATGGGATAGGTGCAAGCTAAGCAGCGGGCTTGAAATAGTCAAGAGATGTTCCTAATATGCACGGCATCTTTTGCTACATTAATCACTTTGCTTGCATTGTGTGAAACCTCATTATGACGCCTGATTCATCTTTTCTTTTCTCTCCCCCCCCCCAAACAGTCTTTACTGGATGAGCCTAATCCAAACAGTCCAGCAAACAGCCAGGCAGCTCAACTATACCAAGAGAATAAGCGGGAATATGAAAAACGGGTTTCTGCAATAGTAGAACAAAGTTGGCGTGACTGTTGACCCTGGATGATGCAAATGAACACTCTGATGAGGAAAATATATGTATGAAGTGTCTGAGTCATCCTCCTCCTCCTCCTCCTCCTAGCATCACTGCATTTACTTTGAAAAGCAAAATAGCTGTTGTGCTGTTGCCACCCACCCTTGCTGAAGCTTCTTTCTCCTTGGACATCAGAAAGCACCCCCTCCCCTCCCTCTTGAGGTCAAATGTACCGTACTTGGGTTACTTGTGAAAGAATTACTTAAGGCTGAATTCCACTGTCTGTGATCTACCATCTCCAGTCTTAGGGCAGCATTGTGCATTTCTGTAGTGGACACTAAGCTTTTAAGTGTAATTGTGTTATACACAGTGATGCTTACGTGTAGCTTGATTTTAAAAAAAGGGATATTTATATACAGTATACATTTTTAAGTATGATTCAAGTGCTAGCATTTTAACTGCTGCTATCAGCTTCAGTGCATCTGTAAGTACTGTGTGAAGAACTAGATTTCCCTTCTGCTTTATCTTCCCCCTGGGTTTTTTTTCCCCATTTAGCAATGTGATGAAAGTATTTGGAATTGAGATGAAATTGAGAAATGGACTATTATGTCAAGCTCGGGAGCGGGAGGAGAGAAGGGGGTTGCAGTCTGCTCTATGGGTCATGGGCAAAGTGATCTATCATTGTGTGTGGTAACATATTCAAGGTTAAGTGCTAGGTATCCTTTCTGTAGGGCTCTGCTTAGTTGTTTTTCGAAGCTTTTGAACATGGTTATGGGACAGGGGCGGACAATAACTTTACTAATGGTAAAAGAGGACAGAGAATGAGGAAAAACCAAAGTGCTTCAAAAAACTTTTATTTCCCTTAAATAATTTTCATCCAAACTGCTCTTGAGAAGATATCAAGAAGCTACTGTTATGTTGTTGAAAAAAGTAGCAAGGTCAAAAGTGCTACTACTGTATGCTTCATTTTTTCTTTCCCCACCCCTGTGCAGTTTTACAAGTTCTGCCTTTGCAAAAGCATTTTTGTAAAGCAAAGCTCAAATCAAACATTTTGGATACCCTAGGCAGCAGTGTGGGAGGAGACTGTCAGTGTGCTTGTCTGCTCTACCAGTGTCTTCTGTGTACATTGATCTGTTCAACTTTGCACAAGTAACCCATGTAAGAAACTGTACATTTTTCAATTACTTGTAAATAAATTCTTGAAGGGAAGATACCTATCACTATTTTTATTATGGCAAATTCTTCTGGGGGTAGTTAATCCTCCTCAATCAAGCTGTCTTAATCCACTGTGGATGGTTACATCTTGTAGAAACAGTCTTGGAACACTGACCTCATCTTCCTATCAGCAGTGGGGAGCCTATATTCCTGGGTGTTGAGATACGACAGCTCCCATTTTCTCTGACCTTGCTGGCTGGGGTGGAAGGAAGAGTTCAGCAGGATTTTTGCCTTACGTTGTATCTTGATGGTAAATTAGTATTATATACAGTTGTCATAAGGCATCCCTCTTTGTTAATGTCTACATGAAGGGAGAGCTCATCGCACTTCTGCCACAAGTGGTACCCCACATGCTATTTTATAAAGTAAAGCAGTTTAAAACCCAATGGACAGTATAAGGTTTCTGGCAAAGTGTTTCTCACTACTTAACTTGCTACCCTTCCCTGAAACTTGCAGGGGCCAGTTGTCAGCTGTCACATTCCATTTACACTCACATTGGTTTCTGAGAGCATTCTGTGCCGTATTCAGCAGCTGCTTGGGGGCTGTGCATTTCCCAGCATCCTTTTTGTAAACACCACAGTTACTTTTTGTATTGGCGACTGATAAGCAAAACAGAAAACCAAGAGCAGGTAAGCTTGCATGCTAGGGAACAGCTTGCGGCATAGGAATAAGCTACTCTTAAATGGAGGCTGGTAAGCTAGCATACCAAACCAACTCTATAGAGCCCCCCTTTGTTTTCAATTAGCTTTGCTATCACTGCTTTAATTTGGTTTCCTCACTTAGGTCATGGGTACATTCTTTTCATATAAGCTAGCCTTGTCTGGTTTATCCCCACCAAGTAAATCTTATGTTTTCTTTCTTGGATGCTCATGCTGTGTTTCAGGAGTGGTTACGATTTTTGGTCGAAGGGGTGCATTTACCCTTGGAAAGGGGGGTGGAGCATTGCCAGTGGTGGGTGTATCACCGTACACATATAGGCACTGAGCTTCCCCTCTCAGCTGATCTGTGCACTTAATGGTCCCTCTGTGCTTATCAAACCAGCCATCAGTATGGGGAAGCTGGTAATTTGTACAGCCATCCAGTTGCCAGGCTGGACAGTTGACATTTTAACTTTTCTGCCTCCCTTATTGCTGCCTACTTCCTTTTTGCCACTACTACCAAAATTATTGGGAGGCTTGGAACAGCCTGAAAAATATGGGGGTTTGGATCAGGTCTCTGGGTTGGGGGCTACCCATCCACCCCTGCTCTATCATTGATTGATTGTATATACTGCCCTATACCCGGAGGTCTCAGGGCAGTTCACAGAATAAAATCAAAACAAGCCAATAGCCACCCCCCAAATTTTAAAAGGACATGGGATGTCAATCAAATCAACTACCATTTGTAGTAGTAGCAGTACTATTTCTGTTCCCTTCTGAGCTAGGAAAGAGATTTTGCTGGCACACAGTAGCTAGCTATCTCCAGTATTACCTCTCTTTTTTTAGTTCTCATGATTGGCAAGAGAAGCTATGGGTTGTTACATGCTTCAGTACCTTTCCTAGGTGGCAAAGGTCCAAGAGAGTAACCATTAAATAATTAGTTAATTCTTCAGGGTGGTCCCAGGTAGCCCAGTAATATCTAATTTATTAATTTTGAAAGCCTTCCTGTTGATGGAAATGGTGCTTCTGATTAAATTGGGCAATGGGTTAAAACTCTTGGTACAAGTCTCAGAAGAGGTATTCCACCTTACCTCATCCATAAAGAGTGCCTCTTCTTGGACGGCACCTGCAATGATCTGTGTGCATAAGCTAAACTTGTTTTTATGCATAAAACAAAGTTACACAGGCTTAGTAAATCAACCAGATTTACTCATGGCACCCTCTACTTATTGTTTCTAGCTATGGATGACGGTTCCCAGGAAGACAAGTAGATTGAAAAGGTAGTTGATTTTTGCATCCTTAACAAGGCTGCATTTTCTTTAAAGGCTCCTGGAACTGGGAGGGAGGTATGCCTTCAAAAAAGCTTAGTTTTTGCATAGGAAATAAGGGGAAGTAAGAGAATTACGCACACACTAATCAAACGCCCTACAGAGAGAACCTTTTACTTGTTTCTCTCCATATTTTATACGAGCACATGTACACAAAAAATGCAGTGGAAGGAAATGAAAAGTGGAAGCAGCACACATAGAAACAAATGGACCTGAACCAAGAGTGTTTATTTTTTTAAAAATACTTCACTGAACAATAGTTGTAGGAGAAATCCACTCCACCAGAGTTCATCTTTCTGTTAAGGTGATAGAAAACGCTTTAATTTATTCACTAACATCATCAGATTTGGAAAGCAAAAGCATGGCCACTTGAGGCAAAACCCAGAGCCTTGTATGTTCTGCAGCATGCACAATAAATCAATTTTATGTCAAAGAATTACAGATTCTGGCTCTTATGACGGAGGTGGGGAACCTGTGGCCTTGAACCAGATTTTGCAAGGCAACAATTCTCATCGCCCAAGGACTCTTGGGAATTGAAGTCTAACAACATCTGGGTTCCCTATCCCCTGCTCTATGAAATAACAAAAATTAGACCAAGCTTGCGTGTGTTTACATAATCTCACACATACAGAGCTGTGACATACTCCTCAGGCGTCCTCCCCAAGAGGAAGCAGAAGGCATTGCCTCAAACTCTGAAAGCTATCTTAGAAACCGTATGCAACTTGCCACAGTTGAACACACTTAAGGCCCACTGATTTCAGTGGAGTTTTATGCCTTTGTGCTCCTACTAAAATTAAAACAACTCAAAATTAAAACAACTCAAAACAACTCCCACCCACTTATGAACTTTGGCTTATAAATATAGATTTTAAATAAAAATCTGAGACTCGGGCTTTTGTGACTATCTCCCATTCTGGGTTTATATCGGGGATGGAGAACCTGTGGACCAGATGGTGACCAGCTCCTAATTCCCCTCAGCCCCAGGCAGCACGACCAATGGCCAGGGATTGTGGTAGTTGTAATTCTGCAGCATCTGGAGAGCCACAGCTTCCTCATCCTTGGCTTTTAGGGTACAAATGAAGAAGGCAGTCTTGGGTAAACCAAATCACTAATTACGGTAATGATGCTGCATTTTGAATAAACTGAAAAGCAAGTTCCCCATCCTTCCCACAATAAAATCCAACATTTTAAATACAAAACATGCAATTCTTTGCATGTCCAGAAATAAAAATCTATTTATTATTAATACCAACTTTACATAGTTTTCTACATATTGCCACCTTCTTTATTTTTGTATTTTTTATTTTTTTTAAGTCAAAAAATAGAGAAGGAAATCATCCTACCCTTTTGCTTTAAAGTGGTGTGCAAACTTTCCCTGTCACACAAAGTGTTCCTGCTATTACAAAACTAGGAAAATGTGAAGGAAACAAGCCTTTTCCAAGAGATTTCATAAAACAGTTAAACTGCTTATATAAAGCTCTTATTTTTTTCCCTAAGAAAGTTTTAGAAAATTAATGAACAAGTAAAACAGGTTTCAATCATTCCCACATCCATGTGCAACTTTCGCTCGGTTTAATGGAGAATTCAGCCTCAGTCTGAACATCCCCAGAAGAAATGGATGGCCCTCAAGCCTTATTTATCCTGTGGCATAATGAGTTCATAATGGCCAACCTGGCCATCTTGCTTTAGCTGGTGTAACAAGTCTTCTTTACGCCTCTTTCGGCTAACCACTAAGTATCTATCACGGCCCTGCCCGTGGGATTTACTCTTAAGCCCGTATTGTTGGGCTATCTGATGAATCTGTTTGCGCTCATCGTTGGTCAGTTCTGTTGAGAACGTCAGATCAACTTTGCTGTCTGAGAAGGCATAATTCTGGATGATCTGTTCAACATCTTTCTTTGCAATTTTTGACCCCCTTTCATTGTCCAACCCAAGCCCTTCCCTTTTGAACTGTTCCTTCACGGCAATCGGTTCTCGGATCCCTTCCCCACTTTTCCCCAAGCCACCGCCTGTCCAGCCCATTTTCCTTAGAATCTGATTCCCAATGTTGTCTTCCTTGATCTGCTGCTTCGATGCTTCTTCTGCTGAACGCCCGCAGATCTCGTTCCTTGAGATGACGTCTTCGACGGTGCCTTTTTTCAGGTTGTTGATGACTGTTGGTTGGGTTCTTTTCAGGACTCTGACAGCCTCTTCTGCCGCCACGTGCTTGACACTCTTCTTGACCCCAATTGCTTCAGCGATTAATTCCTTTTCCAGCATCACCTTGCACTTCCACCGGATCCCCATCACCCTTTCAAAGATGTACTCCACTGTCATCTTGTTGAACTGAGCAGTGTCGTTCAGGGTGCACACAGGGTTCATGGAGTTCTCATACACAACAAGTTCCTTCAGACTCTTCTTTTTTGGGGGAATACGAGTGGCCCCGCTAAATTTGCGAACCTGGACTGCTTTGGTGGGCCCAGTACTGGACTGGGTCTTCTGGAGAACTTTCAGCGCTTCGTCTGCTGCAGCATGCTTGCTTGTTTTTTTCGTGCCATACCCTTCGGCTAAAAAGTGGTCCTGCAAATAGACACGGCAGCGCCACAATCTATTTGGCATCATGGCATATTTGTATTCAATTGCCATTTTGTTAAAGGAGGCTGAATTGTTCAAAATCCCAATGGCATCACTGGCGTTTTCTGTGAGGACAAAGTTAGTCCAATGTTTAGCTGAACTGGAGCCCTGCTGGGGATTAAAGGTCAGCTGTCCAGGTGACCATTCTTTCGTGGAAGTGACAGTGTCATCCAAATGCTTGAGCACTGGAGGGAATTCAGGAGGAGATTTGCCCTTCTGACACAGCACTAAATCCTCCAGGGTGGTGTTCTTGTACTTTCGCTGGGCAACCTTAACCTCCACAGGCTTTTGCAGCAGAATCATTGCCAGTTCCGTCGCTCGGTCCCTCGATCCATTTTTGCTGCTGGCATAACCTGTGGCCAAATATATATCCTGACACCTCACCTCACAAGCAAAACCATCTTTTAGGAGCTTCTTGTTATCGGGAAGGTCCTCAGGGGAAAAATATTTCAAGTGGGAATAAATATACTCAGGGTTTGTCCTGCAAGCCTGTATGGATCGTGTCAACAGAAAAGTGTAGTTAATTTTGTCTGGCTCGCAACTAGCTTCAGGGCTAGCAAGATTATTGCGGACTGCCACTCCAAGTTTGTTAATGAAATACTGCTTGGCTACTACAACCGATTTGGGAAATGTTTCAGAGGCAGCCTGGAGAAGAGAAGGCCCCCACAAATCTGCTGCAACACCACTGGCAGAAGAGTCTTCGTTTTTGGAAACCACTTCAGCTTCCATTTGGTTTCCCTGGGTACTTCCATAACCTAAACCTACTGTTCTGGAAAACTGTGTGTCCTCATCCTGGGTACTGAAGCTGCTGAAAACCCGATCAGCGTAGTTTTGGATTTGCTGGGTTATGTTCTCACTGGCCTCCTCTGCTTCATTTTCTGAAGCAGGCTTTTTTCCTTCATCTGGAGTATTGCTGGCTACAAAGTGTATAGGTTCAAAACGAGGCCTGACATGGTATTTGGCAGTCTGCTTCCTTGGAGGTTCGAGACCTATGCAATGTAAGAAGTTAAAAGAGGATTTTTAAAATGAAAAATGAAACATGGGTGAAATATAACTTTTCTCTGCAGGCATGAGAAATTGTAACTTTGGGCCGGGGGGGCAGAAGTGGAAGGCAGATTTTCAAAATATTATATTCCATAGCTGTGTAATTAAAGCTATGGCTGAAAACGCATACAGTCCTCGGAAGATCCACTTATTTAATGGAACTTATTCTCAATTAAGCATACATAGGACTGCAACTTCAATATTCCAGTGTCAGTCAGTTTTATTTAGTTTCTTTAGGGGGGGAGAAGAATTGTAAAGTGGCAAGACTTTGCAATTTGAAAGAGGAAGCACTTTTGGTTTGGGAACTACAACTGTATGTTGCAGTGTTGCAGTGTGGAGGTGTATCTGAGGATCAATTTAATAATCCAACAATGGGGCAACAAAGAACTGCTGTTGCCTGTATTAGGTTCTGACAGTGATGAACCTTCCACAGAAATCCTGTTTTGCTGTTGACAGTAGGAGGGGGAAGAGTTACAGAGAGGTGAATTAAAGGGGCAGAGGAGGTGAAATGAAGTGAGCAGAGTTAAAAAAAGGAAAGTGAAGGAGACATAGAAAGGTAATATCAGCAGATAAAAAGGAAGCAAAAGAAGGTGAGAGAGAAAGGAAATAAATTTTTGAGAAGGTAAAGAAAATGTGGAAGAAGGCATGAGCTGATAGAAAGAGGAAACAGGCAAGAGACCTAGTGATAGAAAACATTGAGAAAGAAGGTAAGACAAAAGTAAATGACAAGAGATAAAGGACTGAGAGGGTGCAAGGAGGAGGCAAAGAGAGGGAGGGAGGTGTAGAGGAGAACAACAGAGGCAAGACAGGTGATGTGAGTCCAAAAGTGCAAGGTAGTCTCCCATCCAAGTACTAACCAGGCCAGGTCATGATTGAAGTTTAATAAAAAATGGGAAATCGATGGAAGGGATCTGAGTCCAACTTAGGATAGAACTAATTTTTTTTCCTTTTTTTATAAAAGATGCAATACTAACATGCTAAGGAGAGAAAATAATAACTTGCTGACATAATTATGGGAATTGGGATGTATGAAGGGGGGGTGGGGGGAAGTCAAGGACCAAGGTTAAGAAAGTAAGATTTTCGAAATTATACATGTTCTTTGTTTTTGTCTTATATGTGTGTGTTATGTCTTTATAAAATGTGAAAAACCAATAAAAATTATTGGGGAAAAAAATGTAATATGAAAGCATCAAAAAAAAAAAAAAAGTGCAAGGTAGGCAGAGAAAAAGGCACCAGCAGTTGACAGAGAAAAGTTATGGAAAGCTAAAAAAGTGACAGAAAGCCTTTTGGAGGGCAATATAACACAAATATGACTTGCCCTCTTGCTCAGTGTTAACCATGGAGTAAAGATAAAATATAAAAGAGGACACATCTACTAAAAGCATACAAAATTTGACCGATGATATATTAAATATTGGCTCACATGCTTTTTTAAAAAATAGTGTGTGACGTGTGCTGAGATGTTAGCACAATTAAGTATAAATCAAAAGTGAAAATCTGAATGTGGGTCCCATGTTGCTGGTTGGGATGTAGAGGTGGGTCTCAGGTCTAGATTGGCTGAAGACCACCGTGCTGGTGCAACTGTTGCAGCGCTGGATTTCTCAGCTGCACAACATTTAAAACTCACTCGTCCACTAGTGCATGAGGCCTTGGGCTAGTGGACAAAGAATATTAGATACAGCCTTTGGTCTTTTCATGCCTGACATTGCTGATTCATTTATCGTCATTAAAGAGCCAATTCTGCTGTGAATGGAATGGAGGGAAATGGAGACACTCACTACGAGATGGAGAATAGTCCGGCAGGGAGCGTGGCCTTTTAGTTGCCTTGGCATCAGGCACCAATTCAAATGACGGCATCTCGCCAATGTCAATCCCTTCGGCCATATGGAGGACTTTCTCCATAACTTCAGGGCTATACCTGCATTTAAGCAAAGGAAGCTTTAAGTTATAGATTGCCATTACAAAACCCCCCCATTCATCTCTACTCCTACATCTGCCCACCAGAGGACTACCTAAGTGGGTGTCCTGTTGGACCAAGAGATGTGTGGTTACAACACCTTTTCACACTTTTGCCCAGCGAAACATAATACAAGATACAGGAACACAGGAAGCTGTTTTATTCAGAGTCAGGCCACAGATCCAGGTAACTCAGTACTGTTTATGCTTGGAATAGTCCATGTGGCTCCCTCCATATATTGTTGGACACTAGCTCCATCATCCCTGCCAAGTTGTATCCTGGCTGGGGCTCATGAGAGCTGGGAGTCCAGTAACATCTGGGGGGCCACAGATTGGGGTAAGCTGCTTTTGGCAAAAGGAAAACTATCTGGAAACTCACAGCTATACTAAAGAAAACTGTGGATGCAAAACTTTCCATCATGATATCTAACTGGCAACTATCTCCAGTTCAAATGTAAACAATGGACAAGATAAAGGAATATGCTGGCGTTGATCTTTGGCACAAGGGGTGCTATGGAGAGACACGTGGCATTTCCAGCAGCAGGGTATGAGAAAAGAACCCAGACATTGTGAGGGCAACTGTTGTGACAGAACAGACAATGCTGAGTTAGAAGGACTAATAGTCTGGCCTGGTACAAGACTCTTTCCTATGTTCCTAAACCTTGTTGATTTCTGACCCAGTTAAGTGAATGGAGAAGGCAGCCACTGGTCAAGGACAGCTTGATTCTTAGCATATGCAACCTCTTCCCCACCAGCACTTTTTTTAAGGCTGGTAGACAAAACAGGGAATACTGCACTGAATACTTGAAGGTCTGTTTTCAGTGGCTGCTATGTCATAATGGCAAAGGCCACGCCATACATTTAAAGCACTACTGTACCACTTTAGACAGTCATGGCTTCCCCAAAGCATCCTGGGAATTGTCATTTGTTAAGGGGGCTGAGAGATGTTAGGAGAATCCTTTTTCCCTTTGAGAGCTACAAACAATCCCTCTTCCCATAGAACTATGTAAACATTGGCTCTCAGAGGGAAATAGGGGCCTCCTATCAACTCTCAGAACCCTGAATAAACTACAGTTCCCAGGATTCTTTGAGGGAACCCATGGCTGTTTAAAGTGACACAATGTATGGTGCAAGTGTGGCCCCAGTGGTAAAAAAGACAGGGCTTCCATGCCCTCTGATCTGCCTGTAACTTTCTTGTTTTGGGGGGGAAAGAGAGAAGAATGGGTGATAGTTATTCTGGGGAGAAATAAAGGTATTTGGCTCAAAATGAAGTAAAGTTAAGGAAATGAGGGCTGCCTACCAGAGCAAACCCAAACAGGGTACAACAGTGAACATGGCAGACTGTTAAAGATCCCCACAAATATACAAGGCCTTAAAATATTTGGAGAAATATTGCTTATGAAATAGAAGATTTGTCAAGGACTGGTTTTGACCCACGACAGTGATGCCAAGCCAATAAGCAATGTTCTTTTGAAGAAGACCTGTACAGCCTCAAGGGTGTTGGGAACTTGCAATTGTTTTGTGAGTCAATAAAGAAGCTAAACAGAAATTTTAATACGTATTCTGCCTTCCACTGGCATTGCTCTCAGCCTCTGTTGCTGCTCTATAATGGCAATCAGACAGATGTCAATGAGGTGCTCCCATGAGGGCTGGGGAGATGGAGGCTAGCACCACCACCTACTGTCGTACTACCCCTTCCTTATTCCTGATGAACCCTTATACGGAGAACAGGGCGAATAGGGGGCTTTGCAAATTGCCCTTGCAAAAAGAAACTTTGGAATATTCTTCCTGCAGAGATTTGTCCAGTTTCCTCTCTGTTGCCTTTTGAACCAAATGTGAAAGAATTTTTATTCAATAAGTCTTTTCATGGTTAGTTCTACTGCTGTTTTCCCAAAATATTTTATTTACTGTGCAGTTGATGTTTTTAAATGGGTGGTTTTAGTGCAGCATGCCCTTGTTGACTGCACTGCTACTGGTTTTCTGTGTGCAAACTGTCCGTAGCATTTAATTGCTAGAAGAGCATGACTAAAATATGACATACCAAACACTAATAATCACTGCATGGAAAGGAAAATGAGTTGTGAACAGAGAGTAATGGGAAGAGAAAGGGGAAGGGTCAAAGGTGAGTGGTAGAGCATGCATCTGCTTGGCATGGAGGTCACAGGTTTATTTCTTGACATCTCCAGACAGGGCTGGGAGATATCCCTGCCAGATATTCTTGAGAGCCACTGCCAGTCGTTGTACAGGATGGGGAGTGGGCAGTGGCGTAGCTATTTATTAACAATTAATTAATTAATTAATAATACCTAGGGATGGGGAGCCAGTGGCCCTTTAGACCTTGTTGGAGTCCAGCTCCCATCATCCCTGGTTAATAACAACAGCACTGGCCAAGCTTAGTGGAGCTGGTGGAAGTTGCAGGCACAAATTCTCCACTGCTCTTGTGAATTAGAAGAAAATCTTCCTCTTGTGAACTTCTGAACTAGGCACACCAGTGGCTGCCGCTGGACAAGGCAGCGTTTTGTACCTAAAACCACTGTAGGGAAGGGCTGCAAATCAGTGGCAGAGCAGCTACTTTGTTGGCAGGAGATCTCCCAGGTTTATTTTCCTTGAAACCCTGGACAGCCGCAGCCGGTTAGTACAGAAGACAGCATGGAGCTGCATGGACCGGTATAATAGTTGCGCTGAGTCCCTAAGCAAAACAACCGGAAACAGCTTAAGGGCTGAATCAGTGAAAGTATGCTCAAGGCCAGGCGTGCGTGGGAGGGTGGGATCACAGAGTTGTAGAGTTGGAAAGGATCCTGAGGGTTGTCTAGCCCAACCCCTTGCAAATATGGAATCTTTTGTCCAGCACAAGGGCTCGAACCCACAACCCTGAGATGAACAGTCTCATGCTCTACCGGCTGACTTATCCCAGCAGCTCAACAGACCTCTATTAACAACTCAAGCCCCCTCCTCCTCCTCCGTTAACTGCGATACGCACCCACCCAACGTGTCACCAGGGCTGTACACACCACCAGTTTAACCCCCCCCCCAACACGTGTCATTGCGCGCGCGATCGATCGCTGAAGTGGGGAAAAGAAGCGCCCCGCGCCTTACCTGCACCCCATGAAGACATGGTTGGCCCAGGCGTGGGAGAGCGCCAGGAGCTTCTGGAAGGAGACGTCTCCCGGGTAGTCCGGCAAGTTGCGGAGAAGGAACTGCCTTCGCACCGCCCAGTGCCGGTCGCTCTCCTGCTTCTCGCGCCAAGGCTCCAGGTCGGGCTCCTCGGGGGGAGTAGCGGCTGACCCCTCGGCAGGAGGCTGCGGCGGCTGAGGAGGCACCGGCTGGGCAGAGGAAGGCGGCCGCGGCGACAAGAAATCCCCGCCGGGCAACGTCCACCCTCCGCCGGCCATGGGCTGGCCTTGTCCGGGCACCAAGGCCAACCGGCGCCGGCGTGAGGCGAGCGGGAAGGGGGGCAGCACTCTGGACGGGGCTCCCCGGCGGACCGATCCCGCCTAACCCCGATCCGGGTGCGGAAAGGAGAGCGAAGAGCAACCGTGTCCGTTCACACGTGCGTGAGACCCCGCTCCTTCTCTCCCTTCAAGTCCGCTCCCCTTTACCCCTCCGTCTTCCTTCCTTCTCGTGAGCATGCGCGAGCGCTTCTTCCTAGCTCCTCCCCCCAGTCCAGCCCGCTGCTTTCCATCTCTTCTTTTTCCGCTTGTTAGACGCTGCTCGCGTGGGCGGGATGGAACGTTCGAGCCGCGCGAGATCTCCGGAGGAGGCGGGGGAGCCTAAGGGAGAGCGAGTGAGGGGGGGCGGCATGAAGGAGCGCGCTCCGCTTCTCCCACAGCGCCACCTGGAGGTGGGGAGGAAAAGAGCCCAGGCAAGCGAGCGAGAGCGCTTCGGCCGCGAAGGGGAGGAGGATGGAATCATTATTTGAGTCTGGGGTTCGAGTCCCACGTTGGGTGAGAGTTTCCTGAATTATAAAGGGTTGGACTGGGTGACCCTCGTGACCCCTTCCAACTCTACAATTCTATTAAGACGACAGATGTTTGCTGTTGAGGAAGTTCTGTGAATGCGTTTAATGTTATGGTCCTTCTCTAAAACCTATGCATATTTGGAATCAAGAATATGTTTACCCCCAAGTCATATGAGCACAATGGTTGACATATATTTTATTCTGAGCTAGAATCACACAACTGTAGTTTTGGGAGGGATTCCAATGATCATCTAGTCCACCCCTTGCAATGCAAGAATCACAGTTAAAGAATCATTGGTGGATGGCTTTCCAACCCATTTAAAAACCTCTGGTGAAGGGGAGTCCACTACCTTTCAATGTAGTTCCTTCCACTGTTGAACAGCTCTTAACATCAGAAAGTTCCTCCTAATGTTGAGTCAAAATCTCCTTTATGGTAGTCTGAATCCACTGCTTCAAGGTTTCTTACCCCTGGAGTAGCACAAAACAAGCTTTCAATAATCTTAGCTTCAGCAGTTCTTTAGCATCAGGAGGGAGGAGCATAAACACAGGTGAGCACAGTAAGTCCAGATACAGCATGTTCTTTGCTTGTAAAGGTAAAGGGATCCCTGACCATTAGGTCCAGTCATGACCGACTCTGGGGTTGCGGTGCTCATCTTGCTTTATTGGCTGAGGGAGCCAGCGTACAGCTTCCAGGTTATGTGGCCAGCATGACTAAGCCGCTTTTGGCGACCCAGAGCAGTGCACGGAAACGGCGTTTACCTTCCCGCCGGAGCGGTACCTATTTATCTACTTGCACTTTGACGTGCTTTCGAACTGCTAGGTTGGCAGGAGCAGGGACCGAGCAACGGGAGCTCACCCCATTGCGGGGATTCGAATCGCTGACCTTCCGATCGGCAAGTCCTAGGCTCTGTGGTTTAACCCACAGCGCTACCCGCGTCTCTCTTTGCTTGTACAGTATGTTTATTTAATCTCTGGGTTGGGGTGTGTTGTTTGTTATGGATAAAAGCTACCTTGCAACAGCTTTAATAAAGGTATTTCTACATCAGTTTCAAGCCCCATGATGCTATTCAGTGTGTTTATTTCAAATCTGCAATCCATCAACTGACTTAGATTTATAGGAAATGCTGAAAGCTTGAGATAGGTAACAAAATCATACTGACCCCTGTTTTTGTCAAATTCCACCGAAGTATCACCCTCCCTTCCCAACTAAACCCTGATCTGCCCCATCCTAGATTGGCAGAACTTGCTACACTTCTGAAATATGATCTGTCTTGAAGTGTGGGTGGTGGGTTTGTAGAGGGAGTACCAAAACTGGGAGGCAACCACTGAGAACAGCTCTCTTCACACCTTTGATATTGGAACATGATACACAGATAGTGTTAATCACAGGTGGCTCTTGGTGAATTTCAGATTATAACAAGGCACATGATCAAAGGAGACTATCTCCAAGACACCTTGGGCTTATGTTATTCCTAATTACTGCTGCCAACCATACTTCTGAGTGTGTGGGTAGGTGAATGAGTTGGTGGGGAACAGTTGTATAGTTTCTGTATAAAATTACAGAATAAATTGTAGGCAAGTCAAATGGTTTGTTATGATGAATAATGATGTCATTCAACTTAAATAAATCTTGCACTACAACCTTAGGTATGTTTACTAAGAGATAAGTCTTACAGAACTTAATAGACCATACCCTCTTAAGTTAGCATGTTTAGGGATTGCACTGCAAGACAAGTAGACTTTGAAGCTGATCACGCAATAAAAAGTATTTGCAAACAGGGGTTCTGAAGACGACAAGCATGCTTCTTTTTAAGATGTTGTATGTATATGTCAAAATTATCTTAGAAGAGGCATTCCCTTCTGCATGAGTGAAGGAGAAGGGAATGCCTCTCTAAGATGGTGCCTATCACCTACTGTTGCTATAACCATGACTATTAAAATTAACATTTTAAATATGTTTTTTTAAAATGTGGAATGCCTTTTTGGTCAATTAAAAAGGGTTGTTTTATTTTTTAAAAAAATCAACTAATCTAGCTGATGAAACAAATAAATAGTTCTAATAGTTCTAAATAGCTCTAATAGTTTCCAGAGCAGTAATCATGCTTGTGGCAGCCAAAACAACACCTGTACCAAGTTTTACATAGAGCAACCAGCTGAAATCAATGGCCTCAAGTTACTCATGCCCATTAATTTCAATAGGTCTACTCTAAATATGACTGACACTGAAAGAGGAGTTTGGACTTGATATCCTGCCTTTAAGGAGTCTCAAAGCGGCCAACATTCTCCTTTCCCTTCCTCGCCCAAAACAAACACTCTGTGAGGTGAGTGGGGCGGAGAGACTTCAAAGAAGTGTGACTAGCCCAAGGTCACCCAGTAGCTGCATGTGGAGGAGCGGGGAAGCAAACAACCCATTGAGTTTTTTAGCACTTTAAAAAACTAACCAATTTACAGTAGTACCTCGGTTTTTGAACGTCTCTGTTGAACAGTTTGGATTTCAAACACCGTAAGAGCTTCAGTTTTCAAACAAGCGTTGGAAGTCAAACATGCCACGCAGCTTCTGTATCGAGTTTTCTGTACTGAGTTTTCTGTTTTGAGGCTTCTGTTTTGAGATTTCGGTTTTCGAATGTTTCAGAACTCGAATGGTCTTCTGGAATGGATTACGTTTGAAAACCGAAGTGCCACTGTATTATGGAACACGATTTCATGGACTAAATCTGCTGAAATGAACTAGAATTCACAAAACATTATAGCAGGGCTACCTGGAGTACCCTTCAGAGGCTGTTGGACTGCAGCTGAGATGAGTCCCTGCTTGGCATAGCCAATGGTGAGGGATGCGAACAGTCTTCATCCAGCAACATCTGAAGGGCCACAGCTTCTCCATCTTTGACAACAAGCCATACTGCATTTGCAAGTATTTTAAAACAACAAATCTTTGCTGTTTTAGTCCCAATAACATTTGACATGCAAATACAATGTAGACTGATCCCACATGTTATGTAATCTATGTGTGCATCAAAAACTACAGCATAATGATATAAAATTAAGCTCAGTGAACACAATTCATTCAATGGATTCCAGAAATAATTACCAGGGGGAAATGTTTCTTTTTTTTTTTGGGAGGGTTACTTTTTATTGAAAATTGACAACATTAGAAAGGTATCAAGCTCAACAGTGCTGGTTCTTTCGTGTGGGTCATGTAAATAGATACTGAGTGCAGCTGTCAAATCACAATTCTTGTTTGTAGAGAGACCAAAAACAAAAAATAGAGAGAAAAGACAAGAGAACAAGGTATTGGGAAACAGACCCCCATGCAGTGAACGTTCCAGAAAAGTTCCAAGAGTGCTCGGAAAATGCATTATTAAGGGCAGTTAGCACTTGACTTGCATGATAACTTTTAAAGAAACAGATGACCAATTACAGACAAATTTCTCCACAACCTTGATATCGACAATAGAAAAGTCAGTTTGTAAAACCCAGAAGACATCTGGGAAGGGCTGAACTACGGGGATTAAATTAATCATGGTTAATAATACTTAAGTCTTTACTAAAATGCTTCCCCCTCCCCCAGCGTTCAGAAAACACTTCACATATTTTACCGTGGTAATCCTTACAACATGACTGCAAGGTGGGCAAGCTTGATTATTCTCAGACTGGAGGAGGGTGGACAGCTGAGGCTGGAAGAATAAGTAGTTTGCTTAAGGCTATCCTTGTAGTGAAAATGTATAAATGGTGTGCTTTCTGGCTCACAGTCCTTCCTCAGCCACTAGGGTCTGTGGAAACTTTAGTGGACCTTTTTTTAATTTAAAAAAAAAAGTTAAATGAGAAATATTACTCAATCAACCTGATTATTATTTTTTTTCCGAAATGGCAGAGGTTATCTATGACCCCAATGAAAAATATACTTCCCCCCAACCCCTCCCGCACTGTCCTTTGCTTCAGTGTTAAAATTAAATATTCCTCAAGAGGTAGCAAAGTCGCGTGTTTCTCTGTTTGCTGTTCATTGCATAAAACTTGTATATTTAAAGTTTTTGTTTAGTTTTTAATCCAAGCAAACCAACGAATTAGCACATTTTTTTTCACAGATACTTATAAACCACCCATCATATTTATATTGAGGCAAAATAGAAAGGAAATACTTTGCTTAAAAAAAAAAAAAGAATCTGTCTCAGTGTCACTTGGCTACATCAATAATTTGCCTGCCACCTTTAGGTTGCTCCTCAAAGCTTTTAACTGATACACAGATGTTTGCCTTTCCAATATTCTCCCTGTCTTGCAGCAAAAACCACAAGACACCCCAGCTTTAAACACACCCCATGCACATCAGAAAAAAACGGGAAAACAAAACCAAGTCTTTCCAGATATCCAAAGACTTATTCATTCCTCCCCCTCCCAAACAGGATGGGAATTCCTAAACTCTTCCTCAAGTGGAAATCTTCTCCATCAGACATAGAGCAGCAGGTGGAGACAGATCAGAAAAAGCTAGAGAAAGAAAGCAAGAGAGAGAGGCGGGGGGGGGGGAGAGAAAAAAAACACAGATCATCAATTAAATGCAAGGAGGGGTGGAAGAAGCATTCAAAGAACAAGCAGAGAAAAAACAGATCCCACACACAATTAAATTGAGAGAGAGAGCAAGACGACAGATGAATGGATCAATGCTTGTGCTACCATTGGGGCCCCAGACAGAGCAGCATTGATGCATCAGAAGAGTTCAAGCATGTTAAATATTTGGACACAATGCACGATACACCTTATAGTAGAGTTAGACTGTAACACACTTTTAACAAAATGCATGGAAGCACAATAAAGTATATATGGAAAGAGAGGGTTTGCTTTTCAGTGCAGTGCAAACATTTATAGGATGGTTAAGAAACAGCACAACAGCAGTCCTGTTGGCTCAGGGCACCTAGTGCAACTTTCTCTTCCCAAGAGGCACCAACCAGATGCCTCTGAGGTGAAGCCTACAAGCAGGGGCATAAAGCCAAGAGTGCTCCACTGTTTCTTTGTCACTTTCTCCCGCTGCCACAGTCAGTGGCACCCTGCACTTGAACATGGATTCATGGAGGAAGAAATCGTAAACCGCTCCCCCACCATGACATCTCCATCCTGAAAGGATACCTGGCTTCTGACCTACCTCACAAGGCTGTCATGAGGGTAAAATGAGTAGGTTGCTTTGAGCTTTTTTTGGAAGAAGAGATCAATATGTAACTAAAACCAATGGACACAGCCCTTGCTTGTTTTTGTGGAGCAGCAAAAGAGCACCCTCCTACAGCAGGGAAGAGGAACCTGTGACTACAACTATCAGCCTGTACAGGCATGGCTAATAGTAAAAATAGAAATAGAAGTTGAAGTTCAACAATAAATATCTGGAATCCTCCCTAAACTTGGTTGTGACCCATGGATCAGGATTGGCCTACCTTTGACCCTGACTGGGGGGGGGGGTTACATCACTTCTCAAGTCAGCCACTTGCAGCTGCAGGTTCATTTTTTGTTTTGTTTAACCTAACCAGGGGAACAACTGATGCTGTTAAGAGTGTTCTCTTGATTTCAACACTTCCATCCATCTGAGGCCACCAGAAAGAGGCCTCACCATGTCACAATATGGGTCTTTTGTTAAGAGTTGCACACTTCTGTTGCATTTAAATCTCCTAACAAATTTGAAGAATATCAAACATATTTCAACAACTGGCTTAAGGGTAATAATTGTAACTTTGCAACTCCTATGATTGGCCAATGAAGAAAGGAACCTTCTTTCAAATATTAATTGATATTTTAAGAGGTCATCTGCACATCCATACAGAACTTCTCTAAAATGCTTATTGTTCAAAATCTTGTGGAACTTCTGATCTTGCTAGGTGCCTGCCCCATAAATATATAGCTGTGTGTGAGCAACACACTTGTGTCTCTGAGTACACAGCAGTTGAGGATCACATCTCAATAAGCTAACCACATCAGGTTCTACCTTACCTGTTTTTCCAAGTGATGGGACCAGCTAAATGTCCCCAAAAACATTGACACATATAATGACAATACCATTACTGTACACAGTGGTACCTCGGGTTACATACACTTCAGGTTACATACGCTTCAGGTTACAGACTCCGCTAACCCAGAAATATTACCTCAGGTTAAGAACTTTGCTTCAGGATGAGAACAGAAATCGCACAGTGGCAGCGTGGTGGCAGTGGGAGGCCCCATTAGCTAAAGTGGTGCTTCAGGTTAAGAACAGTTTCAGGTTAAGAACGGACCTCCGGAACGAATTAAGTACTTAACCCAAGGTACCACTGTATAAACAATGTTTAACTGTTCTCCCCACTCCAAAACTAAAGTTAGTGATGTTGTCCTGAAACAAACAACCCACCAGTCAAAAACCAAGTCATTAAAACAACAGATGAAAGAACTACTATTTTGTTTGTCAGATGGAAAGGTTAAAGGAATATATATATATATATATATATATATATATATATATATATATATATATATAAATTTAGCAGGCCCGTTAGCATGCCCTTCTCTTTTCCCCTTCCTCTTTACACATTCACCAACAGCAGACCCTGAATTAGCATGCTGAAGAAATGGCACAGGCTACTCCACCATTCAGAAGACATCTCATGTGAATCACTACATTCGCATGTACAGCTGATCACAGGTGCTCTTTCTGGGGCTTTTCTTAACCCCCAGAAAATGGGTATTGGCCTAAGGGCTGTCTGCACAACTGACTCCAATTTGCATGGAACACTCTCCTCCATTGGTGCAATGGAGGAGTTCTGGTGCCACCCAATCACCACATTAGTTCAGAGCTGGCCCCTGGCAAATGCATGAATTGGGGCTCAAGTCCCACAGTAAGGCAGGGCATGGGGTCTGGCAACACACTTGACTAATATGGGGGCAGCCAACCTTGTGCCTTCCAGATGCTTTGGACCGCAACCCCCCATCAGCTCCAGCCAGCACAGCCAATCATCAGGGATGATGGAAGCTGGAGTCAAAAACATTTGGAAGGTACTACATCCTAAGGACTTTTGTTAAGAACATAGGGGGTCACTTGCTGGATTCAGACATTTACAAACAGGGCCTTTGCAACATCTTGACAACAGGACAAGGTCCAGCTTAGGTGTAATGAGTTAAATAAGCATAGTGTGGCATAACAAGGGCATTGATCCATGCATACAAAGGCAAGGACGACCAAGGTTCACAATGGCAGACTTTGGGGGTGAGCCAAGGCTAGCAGGTCAAAGCTTGGATGATCACAGGATGCAAAGGCCCCTGGTTTGATGGACAATGCTGCCTTTAAACAATCAGATGACTGGATGGCCTGGCAAAGAAAGGTAGAATACTTTTCCGTCAGCACAGAGGCCAAGCCAGCTGCCAGAGGATGGAAGCTAGCCTCCAACATGCTAGTAAAAATGTGTTTTATAATAGGCTAGTACCTTTGGGGTGGGGGCTTATCAACAAGGTTGGTATCCTAAAAATTCCACAGCGTCTTCAAACTCTATAGTGTTACTTTACATGGTATACAAACACACACCATTATGCAGTCAAAAATAAAATAAAAATAAATCAGATACTGATTAATGTAGAATATGCATCTAGATTAACACAATGGTGGAAGCATCATGAGAAGACCATGGCTGAACGGAAGCGTATTAAATAAGTGAAGGTCCAATTCCAGCCCCATGTACTCAAGGGAAATTACTCAGTACACAGCCATGGGTTACTGTAAAAGAAGGGCAAAAGAACAAAAAAACAAAAAAAGGATTAACCAGAATTATTGTACGAAAGAAGTTTATTCTTTTAAAAAAAGTTTTCCATAAAAAATATAGACTGTAACAAAGCAACACAAAGATAAACATTTTGTTACATTTAAGGGGACCTCAAGATTTCAGTGCAAAGATTTCACTTCTAAATAAGTACTTTGTAATCCAAGACTAATACTCTGATTCTAAGTGTACATGTTTGTCTAGAAATCCAATTAAGGATAATGGGGTCGTGCATGCAAGTTTCCAGGAGAAGGGGAGTCTACACAGAAACACTGTAATCAGATTATAGCTTCTTTTAGCTGTTTGTCTCAGAGATAGCCAACTTTTGCATCCTGAGGTGTGTGGGGGGGTAATTCCTAAGGGAGAAAGCTAAGGGACACAAGTGTATTTTACTGCTAAAGGACCTCACCCTCCCTCACAAGTAGTCTGATTCCATTGCTGAAACTGAAACTGATGCCATCAAATAGAAACAGGTGCTCAGGCAGCTGGGGTTGCTGCAAATCCAAAACAGAGATGAAATGCTGTCATGAAAGCTTCCCCACTTGTGCATTTAAGGAAGACAACCTGCTCTTTTTGGTGTTGAAGGTGACATATATGAAGTCACATCTACACTATCAACTTACATCAGTTGCATACCACCTAATCCAAAATGGCTTTCCCCTCCAAATACCTCTATTCCATATAGAACTATGGTTTCCAGGATTTATTTATTTTTGGGGGGGGGGGGGGAGAGAATGAATACTAAGCCAGACCATAATTTTTCTCAGTATTCTTATGCTATATTTTCCTGCTTCATTAGCTCATTTTATATTTCTTTAAACTAGGCAAATTTTAGTATTTCACAATTATCTGAACCCTTTGAACTCTCACTTTAAAAATGTAACTCTGCCCACCAAATTATAGTGAAATACATGTAAAAGACTGAAGGCTCTGAAAAAACAAATCAGATTTCCTTTTCCCAAAGGGTGAAACTTCTAAACAAAACCTTCCAGTATAAAAATAAAGCTTTCAATAAATTTTAGTAAAAATGAAGGATTTAAAAAAAAAATGAATATATGGTTCTTTTCAACTTTTGGGAAGGAAAAATACTTACTATTTTCCAGACTAATCATAAAGCATGAGAAGAAGTCACATTTCTAAAATATAGTCGATGTTTAAGGCGAAATACTACAAGGCGAAATACTTAAATTTAATCAGATTTAAGGGGATAGTCCTGCAATGCCAGATTTGAAGCAAGCTTTATTGAAATGAAAGGGTTGCCAGTGAACAGGTTTAGGATATGGTCTGACTTCGTATAAAGGGCCTCCCACGTCCCTAGAAAGAAAGCTGTGGGAATTCTGTTCAGATAAAATAATTCTATCCAAACCATGCTTACTAAAAAGCTGAGTTCCACTGAATTCAGCAGGACTTCTTAGTAAACATGTTATAGGATCAGTCTAGTTACCTGGCCTAGTTCTCGATGTGAACAACAGGCCCAAGGACAGAACCTTGAAGCACCCCGCGGGTCACATTTTTCCAGGATGATGATGAACTCTTTGGGTTCCATCAGACAACCCATTTAAAGTCATATGATACTGATTAAAATGTATAGTGCAGATGGGGACTCACATCCCTGAGGTTTTTTTTTTTCATCAGGCCTTTGTGACAAGTTCTGCAACTGTCAAAATGCAGCTAAAAAGGTGAGGTGTGGGAGAAGGAATCTTTTGCACACAACTTTTTTTTTTTTTTTGCCTTTCTCAGAGAGTCTGCAACAGGGCTCAGGCATTGCAGAACAAGTAGTAAGTGAACATGCTGCCCTATCATGCAGAAGCACGCATCAATGCATTAATGAGATGCTGAAAAAGAAAGTCTTAGGACATCGGTCCTGCAAGCTTCTGACTAAGACAGAAAAGTACTCAGAGCCTTTCTTATCAGCTCCACAGAAGTGACTGCCAAAGAGTTCTTCACCAAAACAGCCTCTTTTTGGTGTTTAGGAAAAAAGCAAAACAAAAGCAAAATGGGGTTTGTGTAGTGGGGAGGAGATGGGTAGGTGGGTACAGAAATGCACTGCATGTTAATTCAAAATGCGGGGTGGTCGTTTCTGGAGCAAAAGAATAGGATCTACAGGAAACCTGAACTGAAAATGGAAAAAAAAAGAAAAAGGATTAATGTTTATCTGGATTAAAAGGAAGTTAATAAAATATATAGGGGTGGGCAACATACCGTACTTTGGCCACAATGGAAACAAATGAGACATAGAGGTCGTTTGCATGGATATTACATGCAATTTGCTCACTATTACATCAACATGGTGAATTTCAATGATTGCTATATAAATTGTGATACTTCTGTTCTGAAACTGAACATGAATAATCTAAACAAGGTTGTTTGTATGTTAAATAATTGTCTTTGGAAATAAAGAAACAGCTTCAATAACAGGCAGAGATCAACAGAAAAGAATGAATTTGAGTCAGTGTTTAACTGCCTGGTTTCTGAGCCATTGAGCTTATAAAAATTGACATCACATTGTCAAGTGGACTAGATATTTAAAACTGATGTTTAAATCTGGGATTCCAAATATGCAAGCAAAAGAACACCAAAGAATCTGGGTGCCTACATTTATGTAGCCTGTGGCTGTGCACTGCCCACCCCGGTCCCTCATTTACAGAAGGGAGGGGGAAAACACACACATTAATATGGTTTTTAATTTTACTTAAACATGCTTGAAGACACAGTAGCATGAATGCAGCCTTTGAGTTCTCAGCCGATTGCAGCGGGGTTGTTCACTTAGATGCAAATTGTTTATGCTCTGGCAAAAATGAGGAAGCCACGCAAGGCTTTTCAGGCCAAATCAATACTGGAAAGTGTTTTGTGAATCGTTGAACAGGATTTTTGGCTATTGCACTTGGCAAGGACAAATGCTCCCATTCAGAAAGGGCATGTTTGCAAATTGTCTTAGGAACAAAAGAAAGAAAGAAGAAGGCCTATTTGAGCCACTGACCAGCACGCCACAGTCTTGCATATGGCGGCCTGCCAAAAACAATCCAGAGCTAACAAGAACACACAATGTTTACTCCTGCTACTCTCCAGTCCCTAGATATGTTCTCAGGCCCCATATAAAACACTCCTATTGTTTGAGCTTATTTTTTCAAGTCTTGAAGACCAAACCATTGTTTTCCCATCTCACCACTTGCGTCCCTCCCTTTTGTTCTGTATGCTTATTGTTCAGGAGAAAGCACATTTAACCCAGAATAATTCCCATTCAAATTACATACCAGGCCAGACAGGGGAAACAAAACAAACAGTGGCACGAAGGCAGCTTGGATTCAAACAAGATGCCATACCGAACACAGGCACTGTTAAGAGTGCATGCTTCCTTGCTAGCAGATTGGCTGGCAGGAGGGTAAATTATTGTGGGACCCTAATGTTGACCTCTACCCAGCAACTAGTTGTGTTTTTTTAACGGGGTCAAAACTCTGAAGCAGAGCAAGAGGGAAAAGGCAGGAAATGCTGGTTCCACGGATTGTTATATGGGCAATAGGCTTATTAATCCTTTCCTATGTGAAAAAGAGACATGTTGAAATCCCCACCGTCACCACACCACTGCACCTTAGGCTATGAAGAAGTCAAGCAAAGACAAAAAAAATGTTTAAGTAACAGGAGTACATATAAGAACTTAAAAGATAGGTTTTGTGGCTGGTTCATGCTGGACAGGAGGGGATTAAAAAGCCCTTTGCTTCCTGGAAAAAAGTGGCAGAGGCACATTATTATTATTATTATTATTATTATTATTATTATTATTATTATTTGTATATTGCCCTTCATCAGAAGATCTGAGGACAGTTCACATAACTGGAGAGTGTGTATGTGCTGGGATTGCTGGATCGACTAGAGGCCAAACTGCTGGTTCAGAATACATTGTGTCTGTTTGCACAAAGTGCCCATTCGGATCCCACTGCAATGGCTATTTCATTTAGTCAAGCTTACCAGCACAACGTGCCCTCATGCACCATGCAGCAAACGGCAGGGTTAACTGTAAAAATAGCATACAAATGGCAACTAAGGAAGATGAAGGCAACTGAGTGCACCAAAAACGAAAATGAAAGTGGGGTGGTAGTGATCAGATCTTGATTTTACACCCTGCATTTTTTTAAAAGAAAAAAAACACCTGACATAAAAGCAACTTGCAGGGCTTGTTCATGATCTACATGTGTAAACTGCTCCAAATTTAAAATATGACAACTCGAGCAATGTTCAAATTAGGGGGAGGAATGATCCCTCTTAAGTTCTGGCACCATTTAGAAGACTAAGAGGATAGATTTTACCAGGCAAGGTTGGAGACTCTGTGGCCCTCCACATGTTGCTGGACTCTTAACTTCCATCAGTCCTGGTCAGCATGGCCAGTGGTAAAGGAATGATGTGTACTGCAATCCATCAACATCTGGAGGGCCACAGGTTCCCCTCCTCTTTTTTAAAGGCTCCCTACCTTTGTCCCTGTAATTCAAGCACTGGAATGGAGCAACGTACCTAAGCCTAAAGTTCTGAAGTTGAAGGCTAGATGATGAAGTGTTGCTCTATCCCTCCACGTCTGTGATGAAAGCCCTATATGCCTGCCATTGGTGATGACGAGCGGCAAGCAGTTCAAAAGTGAAAATAAAGGATATGCCAAAAAGGTTAGGATCCCTGCCAATGGGGTGAGCTGATTAAGGTGCAGACACTGCTGCCCCATGGAATAATTAAAATGTGGCCTCTGTACAGCAGTCAGCATATAAAAAAACAACTTGTTGTGAGGCGATTCCTGCCTGCTAGCACAGGCCGAGACGTGCTATAGGAACAGGTTTTCCTGATAGGCCTTTCATTTGTCTAGCTTTTGCCAGCATGAAATCAAGGTGGGCCAAAGACTTATGGGGCAGGGGAAACACTTTTAGCGACAACTGTTTGAGGTAGAACATTGTAGTCTCCCACCCTACTGTCCCAAGCCCTTGCCTGTACTCAGGCCAGGGTCTGAGCAAAGGGCTTACAAAAGCCAAGGCAAGGGCGGTGGTGGGAGAAAATGATGAGGCAAAATGCCACCCAACTGAAAGCCAACTTACTTCTTCCTCTCCTTGTCCCTTTTCAGAGTTTGCGAGCCTCCTGCCTGCTGAGCCTGAGACTGGAGTAATTCGGCTGCCGTCTTCCTCTGCTTAAATGCGTTGACTTCGTCATCCAGGGATTTCTTCTTGTCCTCCACTTTCTTCTTTTCGTCCTGGTGCAGCTTCTTCAGGCGGTCAAATTTCTCATGCAACTGGAATGGAAGCCCAGGGTAAAAATATGCATGAGTGCAAAAACAGGGCGCTGGGGGATAGATGCTTGGCATACGAGATTTCAAAGCTATGCTGCAGGGAGCCTTCAGGTTCCTCATAAACCTACCACGGGGATCCTAAAAAGGAAATCAGCGATGATGTCCCTGAAAGACAGCTTGCCCACTGCTATTGCTTTCCCTACAGAATGCAAAGCCACAATGGAGTGCTGAGGGTGTTTCTAGGATATACTCTGCACAAGGCAACCACAAGACCTAGTAATTCTGCAACCACTGCTATTCATGAAGAGACTATACACCCAAGAATATGCTCCCAAAGCCAATGCACTGCTTGCAGGAGTTTGGAGAAGCAAGTCAATGCCTATGTTCACACATTGCAGTAAGCCATAAGCTGGGGTGTGGGATCTTTTGGGCCTGGTGGATCATATAATTATCTGCCCCCACCCCTGCAGGCCAACTTAGGCAGGTGGGCGAGAGGACAAACCAATCAGCTGACTGCTGCATTGTCCTGCCCACCTGTCAAAGTCCCTTTTGCTATGCTAAATGGCTGTTGGGTGCTTGGGAACCACAGAAGAAGGGGCTTTGCCAACCCTATGCTCAACAAAGCACCAAGCAGAGGGCTGGCACAGCTGCTTTCTGCAGGGATTGGCTTCATGGTTGAGTTCTCCATGGAGAACTCAGTCATGCAGCCAATCCAGCAGTGTGAACGACTATACTGTGATACGCTGTGCAACTGAGACTCTGTTGGGCAGCCAATCCATACATGTTCCAACCTGCTCCATAACTGATGTCACATACGATGTTAGGTGGGCTATTTGGGAGAAGTGGTTTTGTGGACCAAGCTGTGACCCATAGTGGGCCAAATTTGGCCCACAAGGCAGAGATTCCCCACTTCTGTCACAACCATGGCTTGCTTACTGTGCACAAGTGAAGTCATGCCTGCTTTGCTGCTCTCAGCTCATACCGAGAGGAAACAATTCACAAACCCTAACTTAGTTACATCTGAACTAGGAATCATGGTTTGTTTCATCCCCAGCCAACCACAATCTGTATCTGAGGATTGTTCTTAGATTACAGACTGTGATTTCTTGGGAGCAAAAGCACGTACCACATGATCACAAGTTCAAACAAAATGCTATGCCAGAGACCAGGGTATGTTTCTTTCCAGTACAAGCCAGGAAAAGCAAAGCAGGTAGACAATGAGAAAAGGGTTTTGTAGCAAGATCAAGAGGAAAATCAGGAGAAGATGCATGTAGTATTATAAGAATGTGAGAGGGTGAGCAAATAGCCCTGCTTTCTAAATCAGAATTTACTGGTTACATGGATAAATTTTCAGTTGTTAACTTTAAAATACACAAGCTTGCCATGGTGTGGAAGTGAACCAACAAATGTGAGGTGATAAAATAGTGCTAGTTTTATTACACCAATAAAAAAAATTATGTGATTGATATAGAATACATTTTATATTAATTTTGTTTGATTTGTATATTTTATAATAAAAAGAAAAATTTAGCACTAGTTAGCCTTGATTAATCTGCAGAAATAAACCTCCCTGGTTATAGTTAACCTGAACAACACACACAGTTTAAGCCCAAAATCAGAGAACACAGTCAATAAAAGTTATCACGTTAACCTCTTTTTCAGCCTCTTTCAATTCCGCTTCTTTCTCCTTAACTCTCTGCACAAACATTTGCCGCATTTCCTCCTCCTTTTTCTGCAGCTCTCCCAGGAACTCGTTCCTTTTGGCCTCGTACGTTTCTTGTAAACTGAGGTGACAGGATGGAGGATGAGGAGATAAAAGAAACATTTCAGAGAGATACAGAACAGGGAAAGCAAAAGGATCAAATTTTGTTTCCCACTCACGCAACCAGAAACCTACTAATGCCGTGAGAGTCTACAAATATACATTGCTGTGATAATGCTGAACTGTGTGAAACAGGACCTCAAATCTCAAAACGCCATGTCTTAGGTTTTTGTTAAAATTAAATGCTGCACGTTTCTAGACTTCAAGGTTGAAAAGGGGAAACTTTAAAAACCTTTGGTAAACTGAGGCTGGTAAGTTTCTTCTCACTGCAACAAACCTCCTTGTGTCAAGAATGAAATAATCTTTCAATAATCAAATTCCCTCTGAGGGAATCTAAAGTCCTGTGTTCAGAAAGGAAGGTTGAGTAGCTCTCTTGCCTATTTGCTGTGCACAATATATTATCCTTCAATTGTTTGCAGCTTCAAATTATTTTAAGGTGTTTTTAAGATTGAGACAGCATAGATGGAAGAGATTTTAAGGACGTGGAGAGATCAGAAACCATGCAAGGAATGGCACATGGCACTGAAGCTTTTTTCTACACACTGTCCATATATGTTTCCAAACACTTCACTAAAGCCATGAGGACTAGAAACAAAATTTTCAAAAACATGACATGAGATTCTTTGAAAGCCAAAATTTGGTACAGGACATGTGTTCCAGACACACACTACTAGACCCAAAATTTAGTGTTCCTCACGGTGTTCCATGGCCAATTAACAAAGCGTTGGCACTGTTCATTTAATATTTTCTAAGTGGACAAGTGTTCCTTTCAAGTCATGTCTCACCAATGCCTAGTAATAATATTCTGGTGAAATACAGGCGTCCCCCCACTTACGCGGGGGTTACGTTCCCAGATGCTGTGCGTATATGTGAAATAGCGTAAAGTGGGGAGGTCGCTGTTGAGAGAGGCTGGGAAGTGGCTCTCTCAGCAAATCCCATCCATCACACCCACCTTCCCTGGGTGGCGATGCGCCCTTGCACATGCATGTGTGTGACCTGGCTGCCTCCAGTGACTGGAAGATTAAGCTAGAGGTCAGTGGGTCCAATGGGCCATTGGCTGGGTGGCTCCCAGTGCCCAGTGCCACTGCAGGGCCTCTCAGCACTCTCCCTGTTAAGTCTTGGAAGCTGCTGGAGACCTTTCCCCCCCCCCCCCCGCCATCCCCCACCCAATAAATAACGTTGCTGCTTGCTTTTGGGGCAGCAGCAATCGGAGGGCAGAGGGTCTCTCAGATCCTACCCAAGGAACAAAACTGATAAAAGAGAACAAGCAAAGGGATGGACAGGTTGGGTAGAGAGTGATGGCTCTGCAGGCCAAGGAAGAAGAAAGTCAAGGAGGATGAATGAGTGGGGGCAATGAGACACTCTGAGCAGCCATGCAAGCTGTCCCCCCTCCCCACACTCTCCAGCTCTGTCCTGCTATTTTCACACTGTTTTGGATCCATTTTCTGGTTCAAGTTATTTATTTATTTCGCTGCTGCGCGTAAACGCGGCTGCACACGAGTGGAATGGCCGTAAGTGGGGGGATGCCTGTATACCTGAATGGCTTGCTGTCTGGATCAGTGTCCTTAAATCCCATTTCCTCCAGTTTACATCGCCGGTACAACTCGTAATGGCGCGTGTGTGTCTGTTCACGGAGATCCTCCATGTTGACACGGATCAACATCTCTCTTAGCTTCACAAAGTCACAGTGCGCTTCGTTTTCCACTGTTCATGGTAAAAAGAGGAAGGGCCACTTGAATGCAGGCGGCTCTAAGTATGTGTTACACAGAGTCCTCCATAGATAAGGAAACAAGAAGTTTGAACCTTCCCTTGAGGGAAAAAAGAACTGGCACAATGAAGCCTATACAGTGCTCCAAAAAAACAAAAACAAAACAAAAACCCAAGCCAGGAACTTGGAGAAAACATGGAAAGGTGGTAAAAGTTGGATAGAGGAACAGGGAGGAAATGGTATATAAAGGCCGTAATATTTCAAAACATTCTTAGACATAAACAGATTATTACTCCAGACAAGTCTACCCACCCACAGTAAACCCCAGAAAAGTGTCCTCTCTCAGTTCAGCTCTTACTGGCACTTATTTTCAGCAGTATTCACTATGGGTGTTCTCCATAACATCACCTACATTAGCAGTACCCTGTAAGACAGCTAGATGGATTTAGCTTAAGGTAAGTACAACTAAAACATTGGCAATGACTAGGTGGCTGCTAGTACGTCATCAGAAAATGAGAAGAGGGAGCACGTATGTACTGATAATTTATATGTGCAAAATTAGAAAGAATTGCTATAATTCAAATAGAAATACATCTCACAGCAACCTAGTGAACTGTGTCTGCTAACTACTGGTGAGCAACTTCAAGGTCTCCTCTGCTCATCTTTCTTATAGCTATTTATCTTTAAACTGAGGGCTGCAAAGCAGCTTCCACTGCTACCTAGCAACGGCTCCCAAATATTTGGGAAACCAAGGATGAACCAGAACCACGTCAGGAGAGGATTTCATCTTGGCTAAGACTGGTGCAGCAGTCGCTCTGCTCTGTTATTCATCCAAATGTAAAAAGAGAATTCTGGCTTCCCAGTTTTGTACTGTGCTTGGCCAGCATGCTGCCACCCAATCACAGGGGTTATTGGACTTATATATATATAAGTCCTTGTAGTTTACTAGATGTTGAAGCTCTGGCCTGGAGTAATTTCTCATCGTTGCCAGATGTGTAGGGCCTGGCTGTGGTAGCCATGATTAGGGAAACCATTGTTAGTTAGGGAATGGCATACTCTAACATGCTAGGCCCGGCCCCATATTTCCAGGGTTAGCCACAGAAATAAAGGTTGAAGTGACATGCTACAACACTTTATTCCCATCTGATACTGAACTGGTTTTCCACACCATCTTCCAATGCAAAGAATAAACCATTTTCACCCACAGGGTTGCCATGGGGATAAAGCAATGCTATTTTGTTCCCACACAGAATTGCGGGCCAGTGGGTGCTTTCATTTTTTTATGGGAAAGTACAGCTGGCTGCCAGTCATCTATTCATATAGGCATTTACGCAGTACACATAAAAACACTTCGATCTTTTCCATTTGCGTATTTCGAACCTTTTCCTATCTCTGTGGAGTGAGGCTTAGATAACATAGCAGGGGATAAGGCCTGTATGTATGTAGCATTGTGGGGAATTACCCACCAGAGGTTCAAGAAACATTGCATCACTTTTGTGAGGCCGGAATCCAGAAGTGAGGCCCAGAAAAAAAAAAAAAGCATCCACTTGATCAGGATTTTTCCATTTATTCCATACTCGAGTATTGAGGTGCAGCAAACAAGCAATCTGGGAACCTAGCAAGAAAATGGCTGGACTACAAACAAAGGGCTCTGGGGTTTTCTATATTCATTTTAAATCAAACAGAATTTTACTGGCAGGAGGGGCTACCTGTCTGCCTCGTGAACATCATCCCACCAACTACAATTCTGGCTGGACCTGTTTTTCCCCCAGATGTCTCTAATTCCTGCTACTTTTACTTAGGTTCATTGTTCTGCACACATCAATAGCAACTCTGGTCTGGGTAAAAACGCCACCTCAGCCAGAGCCATCACTTACCCTGCACCGTCCCCCAGGGATACTGCCGGGCCTTCATCATTTTGTTCCCTATCTTGATTTCTTCTGTGCTGCCAATCACGGCAAAAGGTAAGTGGGCCTAAAACGGAAGCAATTCAAACAATGATCATAAGGAACACGGCATACCTTTTAATTTCTTTTTTTTATTTTATTTTAGAACTTGTGAAGGTGGTTTCATTGCTTTTAGAATTTGTTGAAACGATTTTGTTGGGGTTTCCCCACCCCACCCCTGAACTTCTCGATGGTGGTTGTTTTAAATCTTGTACTCCTTGCAGGTAAATGTGTTAAATAACAAGGGTGGTATTCAAGGCTAGCCCTACTCAGAGAAGACCCACTGAAGTTAGTGGGCATGACTAGCTTAGGTTCGTTAATTTCAGTGAGCTTGCTCTGAGTAGGACTTGGATGAATACCACCCCCATATCTACAGCCGTTTTCCAGAATGTTCAAAGCGTTTGACAATAAACCTGAAAAGGCAAAGAGAGCACACTAGGATCCTGTTGCGATCCTTCCCAGTCTTTCTCATGAAGGATTTGGATAATTACTAAACCGCACACAACCCAAAATGTTTTATGGTTTGTTATTTATATGGTGCTATTAGCCAGGAGGGTACTTTTTAGAAAGCACAGTAGCATTAGGTCCCTTCCCCCAAGGAGCTTACAATCTAAAATTCTCCACGGCAGGACCAACAGAAGGAAGGAAGTGGACAGCAGGGGAAGAATGTGTGATTGATTCTGTTACAAGTGCTTAGGCACAGTTACCACAGATTATGAGAGGAGGGGTTCTGCCTAAAGCATAGTGGAAAACAGGAGTTTTTAGATTACCCCTTGTTCTTTCATTTAAAGTACAGACACATGATCATTTTATACTCTGAAGCCATCAATGGGACAGAAAGGCAAGAAAAATTCATAGGAAGCTGCTTTATACTGAGTCAGTTACTAGTTGGTCCATCTGTTTTAGCATTGCCTGCACTGACTGGCAGCATCTCTCCAGATGCTCTAGACCTGAGGTCCAGCCCTTCATCCAGTAGGACTGGATTTATAGCTCTGGCTAGTGCTGCTTCTTAGGGACGCAGGTGGTGCTGTGGGTTAAACCACAGAGCCTAGGACTTGCTGATCAGAAGGTCAGCGGTTCGAATCCCCACAACAGGGTGAGCTCCCGTTGCTCGGTCCCTGCTCCTGCCAACCTAGCAGTTCGAAAGCACGTCAAAGTGCAAGTAGATAAATAGGTACCGCTCCGGCGGGAAGCTAAACGGCGTTTCCGTGTGCTGCTCTGGTTCGCCAGAAGTGGCTTAGTCATGCTGGCCACATGACCCGGAAGCTGTACGCCAGCTCCCTCGGCCGATAAAGCGAGATGAGTGCCGCAACCTCAGAGTTGTCCGCGACTAGACCTAATGGTCAGGGGTCCCTTTGCCTTTTTAGTGCTGCTTCTTACTGGGGCAGGTGCCTCTCTCCCAGAAAAACCTGACAGGTGAAAAGCAGCATTGCACCTTATGCACTCAAATTCCTGACCAGTTAAATACAGTGGTGCCTCGCAAGACGAAAAGAATCTGTTCCGCGATTCTCTTCGTCTAGCGGTTTTTTCATCTTGCGAAGCAACCCTATCAGCGGCTAAGCGGATTAGCGCTATTAGCGGTTTAGCGGCTTAGCGGCTATTAAAGGCTTAGCTGCTAAAAGGCTATTAGCGGCTTAGAAAAGGGGGGGGAGTGGGGGGGAAATCGCAAGACTAGCAAGACGTTTCGTCTTGCGAAGCAAGCCCATAGGGAAAATCGTCTTGCGAAGCAACTCAAAAACGGAAAACCCTTTCGTCTAGCGGGTTTTCTGTCTTGCGAGGCATTCGTCTTGTGGGGCACCACTGTACTAGAAATCCTGCCATGCGTCTTCTCCAGCTGCAGGTTTTGATACAGCAAGTCTGGCAACGTCAGCCCAGACACACTCAGGAACAACAGACCTTTCCATGTATGGCAAGATTTACATTAAACAAAAACAACCCTAAATGTGTTATAGACGACCTTTTCGTTCTTTCATTTCAAAATCATCCTTACACAAAAGCGGATCACGCGATAGATATTTATACACAAGCAGATCACAATTCTAGGTTTGGAAAAGAAAAAAGCGCCAAGCACAGGAACAGCATGGCTCCCCAGCCACGAGAAACACACGCCTCCACCCTACAGGAAATGAATGGGAAATGCTATTACTTGCAGCACTCCACAGCAAGAGCCAGGGATGGCTGCCAGAAAAAGAAACACATTTCGAAAAGCAGCAGGGGTGGTAGGGGATATAAGGTTGTGTTAGTGACTGAAAAAGTGATCCCTTGAGAAAATATCTACAAGGCTGGGTTTTGTGCATAGCTACACACTTGCTGAATGCAACTGTGACAATAATACTACAGCTGCACACAGCTATTATAATAAAAAATTGTTTCTATGCTATTTTGGTGAGACTCAGCATAATGCATGTGGGCAGGGCTGCAGAGCACTTAATACTTTTCTCATTCATCCCCTCAACCTACTCCCTGTATATCCATTTATAAAATGGGAAGTCTGTGCACAGAATAAAGGTAAAGGGACCCCTGACCATTAGGTTCAGTCGTGGCTGACTCTGGGGTTGCGGCGCTCATCTCGCTTTATTGGCCGAGGGAGCCGGCGTACAGCTTCCGGGTCATGTGGCCAGCATGACTAAGCCGCTTCTGGCGAACCAGAGCAGTGCACGGAAACACTGTTTACCTTCCTGCCGGAGTGGTACCTATTTATCTACTTGCACTTTTATGTGCTTTTGAACTGCTAGGTGGGCAGGAGCAGGGACTGAGCAATGGGAGCTCACCCCACCGCAGGGATTCAAACAGCCAACCTTCTGATCGGCAAGTCCTAGGCTCTGTGGTTTAACCCACAGCGCCACCTGCGTCCCTTGTGCAGAGAATAGGAGGGTGCTAAATTGGGCAGCTCAGGTGGGGTAAGAGCAACTCCGCCCCTACCCGCAAGAGTTGTGTTCAGGCCCCTCCCTTCCAACTGGTATGCAGATGAGAGATGCAATCTCAAGTCTCCTAAAATCAGTGGTAGCAGAGAGAAACATGCAGGCACCAGCTCTCACCCACTCCAGCAGTAAATTGTGGGGGGGGGGGGGCTGCCCTTTGCAAACCAAAAGCATTGTGAGGGGAGAGTGAATTGGGCTAATTTGAAGAACTAAATTCAGGAGAGAATGTGTCAGCTTCTAACTGACACACTAATTCCAAAAGAATGTGAATTTTCACAGGTCCCTGACTTGTAATTCTTATTTCAGTCATGCATATCCAAGTCATCAATGTGCTACTCAGCGTGTTTCGTGGTTGATGTGTCAGGCCACAGTTCAAACACTCCTCTCACCAGATCAGGGTTTTCCAAACTTGGGTTTCCAGCTTTTTTTGGGACTACAATTCCCATCATCCATGACCACTGGTCCTACTAGCTAGAGATGGTGGGAGTTGTAGTCCAAAAACAGCTGGAGACCCAAGTTTGGGGAAAGCCTGCACTAGGGTTATACTTATGTGTGGACTACATGCTATCTATGGAATAGGATATACAGAACTCTAGTGTTGTCAGGGTGGTTTTGGTTTTTTGTGTAAGAAGGTAGCAAGCTGCTAGTCCCTATGGCTTAAAGGGTGCCGAAGTGGTTTTGGATAAGCTTAACCATGAACAAGGAGCACTTCTTCCATGCAGTACCTTAGCGAAAAACCCTGGTGTGCTCTCAGCTTCAGGGCAAGTTCTTTTTAGCTAATGTAGCTTGTGGACTTTGCTGGACTCCCTGCACTTCATTCCACCAGGGCTCATCTGACTGAGGCAACAGCCATGTTCGCACATGCCCCAAATCCCGGGTATGCCAGGGTATGTACTTAAATTTTGGGCTAAATGTTGCAGCTGGTGCCTATGAAAGTAAAGCCAACAAATCTCTCACACTGCAGTCAAGAAAAATGTTCTGCCCACCAGGTTATTTCAGCTGCTGAAAGATTTGTTTTTCACTATCACATCACTCTTGGCTGAGACAATATGGGTGCACTTTCATAAAATGCACCCCACACTCTATATGTAAAAATAACAACGGCAGCATTTATATTGTGCTTTTTGAACATTCGAAGTGCTTAGTGTACATCATCAAGGAAATCATAACAACAGCCCTATAAAATGGCAGGCTGGTATTTTTACCCCTGTTTTGCAAACGTAAGAGACAGAAGGAAATTTGCCCAGAATATACTATAGCATCTGGCATTATTGCCTTACATTCATAGTCCCGTTTATCTCTGCCACGGACTCGTCATCTGTAGGGAACTGATAGATCTGCACCCCGTTGCTGACAAGCTCACTTGTGATCTTAATCTTGAATTTCGTCAGCTCGCTTTTGGAAATGGCATCGGATTTGGCGATAATAGGAATGATATTTACCTGTGGAGAAACCAAGAAACAAAAGGGGGGAGGGGAGGGCTTTGAATGTTTAAAGTTGCCCTAAGTTTCTCATTGAACATATGAAACGACCTTGCACTGAACAACCTTACACTTAGCCCATTAATGTCCACTCTGAAAATAAGTAGCTATGGTCTCAGGTAGGGAGACGATATTTGAATTACCTGCTGCCTGATCTTTCTTAACTGGTGATGGCAGGGACCTGGGACCTTCAGCATGCAGAGCACCTGGTCTGCCACTGAGCTTTGGCCCATCCCCAAAGTATAGGAAACAACATGGTAGATGTGAAAAAGAAGGAAGCAATTTGTAGTTGAGCTGAGACGAGAATAACGACCAATGACATTTCCCCTCTGGGTGTCAACCTGACTCCTACCTTGCTATCGAGCTTTTTCATTGTTACCAAATCCAGGGATTTCAAAGAGTGGCCCGTGGGGGCAATGAAGTACAAGCAGGCATGGATGCGGGAGTCATGGTAGTTATGTAGCACCCGCTTGATCTTCAGTTCCTCTTGCAGGTAAGATTCGAACTGGGCATCAATGAATTCCACAATAGATTTATAGCTTTACAAGAAAGAAAGAGGGAGAAAACATGGAACATGTTGTCATAAGTGAAATCGTCCAACGCTTCAAGCATTAAAGAAGCAAAAGTTTCTTCCTAATTTATGTAACCACACAAAGCCTTTCATGAAAAGCAATGTCTTCCCCTCAAAGCCATCCTTGAGTCAACCAGGGTCATTCCGATGAGCAAACACATCTCCACAGAGTCAATTCAGACAATACAATGGAGGTCAACTTGCAAAGTAAAGTAAAGCAAAGCAAAGCAAAGTGAAACAAAACAAAACAAAACAATCATGCTCATAACACTACTATTACTACTACAGGGTGAGTCTTTTAAAGGAGACCCCATGGAACATGTGTACTCTGTATCCAGGGGGCTCTTTTAAAGGACTCACCCTGTAACAGTGGTCTGCTCCATCTGAGCAATGTAGAACCACAAAAAACCCTAATGGAAGAAGATCGCAACTGTGTATTTTGCAAGCTGGAAAAAGTTGGTGACTTTGGGGCAGTTCATAGACATGAAGTTGTATCATACAAACAGACAGACTGGTTCATTTAGCCCAGCGTTCACTAACCTGGCGCCCATTCTGGTTGGGGCTGATGGGAGCTGTAGTCCCAAAACATCTGTCGAGAACCAGGTTGGTGAAGCCTGATCTAGCCAACTTGTCTGATATAACACAGATTCCTAGATCTTTCCCCCAATTGGCTACTAGCCTATATTCAGAGCTGACAATCATTGACTGTTAGACAGGCAATAAAGTGGGGGTGGGGGTGGGAGGACGACCTGATTTCCATTTAATCAAGAACAAACTTTTGCTTACCTGTCCTCTTTGTTAATCTGATCTCCAAAGCCCACTGTGCTAACAATGGTCAATTTCAGATGGACATTGCTTTCCTGGAGATCGTAAGTACTGGATTTCAGCTGAACTCCTGGCTGCGAATGAGAGGCTGGCTCACCTTCAAACTTGGTATTGAAAAGGGTATCCATCAACGTTGATTTCCCAAGCCCTGTTTCTCCTTTGGGGAAGGGGGGAGGGAAGCAACATGTTTTACAAGACATTAAAAATACACAGTGCCTCATTTTGGGCCTGTAGTTAGTTAAGAAAGTTGAACATTAAACAACAGAGTCAGAACAGTGCTGATGAAAATTGTTTATTTTTGTCTTATGTATTTAGAACCCTACTTTCCCATTGTCTGTATTCAAAGCAAATAACAAATAACAATTAAAAATCATCATCAAACAAATCGAAGACCCATAAAATCCACTGGAAAGCAGCAGAAAACATAAATCCTCAAACTGCTCAAACAGTGAAGCACACACACACAGCTTTTCAAAAGAATTCAGACTAGGCAGTAGGAGACAATAGAATAGTTTGCTCAGGGTTGTTTCTAAAAATACAAAGATAAAAATAAAGTACCATAAAAAGACAGTATACATTAATTTTAAAAGATTCTGGAAATAATGAATGTTTTTTATCATGTTAGTCCTGCACATTTCAGCTCAGGTGAGCCTTCTCTAGAGTCATAAATCACTAGTTGTTTTATCTACGGTTCAAAGACCATTCATCCTACAGGCAGAATATCTCCGCCTGGAAGGACAAGAATATTTTCACAGCCCAGTTAAAACCCATAAGAGAAAGGGCCAACTATCTCTAAGAAAAAAGTAACATGACACCCATTTATATAATGTGTGATATTCGCCCACCAACTGCTCATCTGTCTTTTTAGACAGGCATCATTCTCTGAACTGAGGTAAATTATCCTCAACATGTAATTGTTTAACACTGCCTACACATGTGAAATATCTTCTTCTTCTTTTTTAACATTATGCCTTCATTTACGACGATTTCATCAAACGGGATGTTTTATAGCTCGTCTCACATGGATATAACTTGTTTAGTATTTCTCTTGATATTCAAAATTAATTAAAACATTAGTAATAAAAGGGAGAGAGGGCCCTTTTCCAATCAGAATTGGAGCAGAAGAACAATCCAATTGAAAAGCTGATAAATTAAAGCTGATACTTCAAGTGTGTGGTGGTTTAAAAAATAAAAGTCTTGCTGTATATTTTCTCATCCTTTATTTTATCTAGCTGCAGTTCCATTTCAGGTGTGTGGTGTTTTTTTAAAAAAGCATTTGGATTTTGCAAAGGTGTATCTAAGCATCATTTGTAGCAGCAATCTAAATGTGTGTATAAGGCTCTCCATCAAAATCTAGCAACATCAACCAAGTGCAATGTTACAACTCACTGCTGATCTGTCTCCAGCCTTTCTTTCCTTTTAGTAGTACATTAATGCACTGACACACATTTCCTGCATCACAGACTAGGAAAGCATTTGCCCTCAGGGGATGGGGGAAGGCAGGGAAACCTAAGCCATTACAAGAGAAAATGCCTTTTAGTCCATTAAAAAAAAATCCATCCACTTTTAACAGGCAGACTTTTTTTTTTTTTTTAGGAGAGCGAATTCCCAGATTCCTAGCTTTCATTTTAAAAAAACCAATACGTTTTTAGCATTTGTATAACCTGAGATAACAGGCAAAGCGTTCAGACCCTGTTCTTCTCATTTGCTTGTGTGTGATAAACCAGCCCACTCCCTTCTTTCAGTGATTTATTTTGCTTGCTCCTTGGTAAAATTATTGCAGATACCCATGGTTGTGCACCTCTTTAGTTTTGGGTTACCGCTGCAGTGTGAGTACTGCCTTGAAATCACTACCTTGGAGCCAAATGTCATGTTGCCGTGGTAACCTAGATAGTATCAGGTAGGGCAGGATGGGGAACTGTTTTTCAGTCAAAGGCCACATTCCCTCAAAGGGGGGGGGGGCAGAATCTGTTGAGGGCTGTATGCTGGGGGTGGTGTGGCTGAAGAATGGTGAACCTAGATCACTATTACTTCAGGTAGTTGAGGACGATTCTCAGGACATTATCAAAACTATAAAACCTGCATTGTTTTGGTACCACTTTTGAGGGCCATGGCTTCATACAACACATTCTGAGAATTATACCTTCAATAAGGGGCACTGATGATGGGGGTGGTGTGGCTGAAGGCCTTGGAGCCAGAACCAAAAGTAAACAGGACATCCACTTTTCTCACTTTCTGCCACCCTACTTTCTCTCTTGACACTTCCTTCCACCCGTTTTCCCCACCCTCCGGAAACTAGGCTGTAGGGACTCATGTAGACCTGAGGCTGTAGGTTTCCACCACTGATGCAAGTCACAAGTTAGTCCACTGAGCTACTCCAAAGGAGGTATGGTCCTGGTGAGGGAAGCAGCAGTGTGTCCTGTGCAAGGCCCATACAAGGCGCTTCCATAGATTGCCATGGCAGCATGATCACATGTATGAACTGGGGCCAAGTTCTTTACCACACAAGAGCCACCCCACTGAAAAGTGGAGCTCATCCTGACATACTAATTACCAGCGCTCACCACATGATGGCACATTCAGTTCACCATGGTGAACCTGGCTCACCATTACCTCCGATAGTTGAGGATGATTCTCAGGACATTATCGGAACTATAAAACTTGCATTGTTTTTGTACTACTTTTGACCGCCATGGCTTCACACAACACATTCTGAGAATTATACCTTCAGTAAGGGGCACTGATCATTCTCTGTTAATAGATCCCTACAGTCTAGCTCGCTGGCAGTTCCTAGGGCAAAGCAAGTGAGCATCCAACCAAAATTTTCCTCTCTTACCACCTAAAGCAAGAGTGTGGAGCCAATGGGCACTACCTATGGGCCCTCCCAGTTTAGGCCTGCCATAAAAGACTTGGCTGTCCCACCCCTAGCTCATCTTTGTCGCCAGCATCCAGTATTCTGATGTATACTGCATGCTCCCAGGTTTGAGACAACGTGGCTGTAAAGACAACATTTGCGAGTAGTATCTGTATGAAGTGCAATGGAAGATGTCTACCATCTTTCTCTGTGAACATGGATAGGAAAGCTTTCTGCCCAAAAGCTAGGTATTTCCCAGTCAGCGGTAACAATTCTGGGCGAGACAGGACATTGACCCAGCAATTTAAGTGGCTTTCCTGCTCCCTTTCTGAGCTAAGCATTTCCCCCCCTGTAAAAGCACCTTGCATTAAAGGACCAGAGACTGCCAATTATTGTCCATTTGGAGGCATAATTATCTAACTACAACCAAGGCTGAAGCCGTCTCCAAGTAGTAATGGCAGAAAAGGAGAAGGGTGCTGCCACGGCATTTAAAATGCTCTGGGTCAAGGAAACCTTTGCAGGCCTGCCCCCCCCCCCAGCCCCATATCAAAATATGTTTACTTTCAGAGGTAAATATTTCATGGCCCACAGCACATGATCAGTCCAGACCAAAGTACCACCATTTGATGAGGAGCAACATGGGAGGTACTTTCTGGAATGGAAGACTAGACGTAATTTCTAAAACACATGCAGGGCCTCCAGATACAAATCCAGGCTTTCAAATAACCAGCTTACCTGACCACTGACCCAGCATTGGTACTGTGTAAGTGGCTAAGAGACTGGACCCAGTTCAAACATCACCAATGAACGGTAATCAAGCATTGCACATGGATGTGTAAACCAGCTCCAGGAAGCTGTTCTTCCTAATGTCTGTGAAAATGCTAGCTGTAGTTTCCACCCCACACCAATGAGCACTCTGTGTGTGGTCAAAGGCACTATCCTTTTCGTGACTGCATATGCTTTGGGGCTAAAGCCCTGGGTTAACCCCATATTGGGCCTCTTTACAGTGCTGGGAACACAACAGCAGCATAGATGGCATGGATGCCTGCCATCAGTCTCAGGAGATACACCATGTGCCTGACTATGCCAATCCTAAATTAGAATCTCTTTCTGCCTTTTAAAGAAAAGTATCAGCTGGCTCAGACATTCTTTCCCACCAACTATAGTGAACCTTGTCTCTTTGGGCCAGATTTAATTCAGGGATATATCTAGCTATAAATAAGTATTTTTATTGTTTAAGAGAACACCCCACGCTGTGCTAAAAAAAACACCCCTGTCATCACTAAAGGCCATTAAAAACACAGTTTTAATTAAAACTGGCATCATGTGAGTTGGGGACACACACACATAAACAGCAAACATTTAAACTACAAGAAATGAAGCAAATCACGATTCCTATGCACTGCTTAGAATTGCTAATGATTGCGCCCTATAGAAAAGCCTCAAATAAATAAATCTTTAAACCATTTCAGGGAAACAGTTAAATGGACATTCCATAAAGAGCCTGAAGTTACGATCACAGCACTAAGAACTGAAGCGCTACAAGTGGGTGACATCTGGGCTGGCTAGGCTGAAAGGAGATGTGGTCCAAAATATCCTAAAGGGCACCAGGTTGGAGAAAGTTGATGGTTTGTTTTTCTTGGCCCCAGACTGGAACCGTAGTATGTGGGGTCAGATTTGACTACACCCCTGTGCCGTTTTCATGCTGAAATTCCTCTCCCCAAAACTAACCACACTTAAATGGTGCCAACTGCAGTGAATGATACTTGCAGGGTAAAGAGCAGCAGGAAAATGGCACAGAAGGCAGGAGAAAGCCACCAATACCTTGTGTCTTCCTGCACACTATTCTCATGAAACTAAAGCACCTTGCATTTTCAGTATTCTTAAATGCTTAGCCCTGGAGCATACAGTGGCTAAAAAGCTCCCCTTTTCCACTATTAGGGTGACTCTAGGACACTGTACACAGGGACCCCGCTTCAGAAATAGTAACGAGTCTTCGACCCCCTGCTACCCCAGACACTACTGGGAGTCATTGCTTCTTTGTCCTTGGTGCAACTAAAGCAGTGAGGCACAACCTGAGCTAATTTGTCTGCAAAGAGCTTCACTAAATGCCATTTTAAGACTGAAACAGATTGCAGTCTGAGCTTCCATCTCATCTGCTACCAGCCTTCCTACCCAGAACTCCACCCTGTCACTTCCTTTTCTTTCTTTTTAACAATTGAGCATGAGGAAGAGTTTTCTGGAATTCACAAACCAGTTCTCTACATTTTGCTTTTTTTTCAACCAGCTCTAATAAAGATATTGGGTGCTACTGCCTTACCAGGGTTATTGCCAAGAAACAGTAACGGATATTTAATGAGCTGCGGATTTCCTGGAACAGAACCCAAAAGAATGGGCCCTCATCAGAAGGAGGTGCAAACTGCATCACATTTCTGGGAGGAAAGTGTATGGATTTATTGCTTTTGAATTCAAGAGTTTCCTGGAATGGGACATTACAGACCAGTCTCAACTCTCAATGAGACTCCATCCTGGAGCTGTGCCCAGGCAGCGCTTCCTGACAGAGAGGTCATCGAGTTTTGAACATGCAATCTTTCACAGCTTGCCAAGGCTAGGAAGTCTTTGCCAGACCCAACTTTTAAAAGAAGAGGGACAGAGCTCTGTGTGTGTGTATCAGACCATGAGTTCCTGATGATCAAGCAGAATGCATCTAATTCCTGCATTCTTAAAACATTTTTATACAGAAAAATAGCATCTAACTACCCCATTGGCATGATCTGGCATAGCCAAGTTGGGTAAAGACTGAATACATTCACTAACTGAGGTCATCGAAACAAAAGCAATTTGGTAAGGTGGCCTGTACAAAAATCCAGTTTTTAAAGAAGACAAAGTCTGATGCAGCCATGGTAAGAGTTCAAGGTGGCGTTCATTGCTGCCCGCTTTGGTGTACAACAAGTCTGTAGAGATTGGTTAGGCTGAGAGAGATGGTCTGTCCCAATGTTATATTCATGGCAGAGTTGGAATTTGAACTCTGATCGGTTTTAACCTTGCACTCTAACTACGACACCACAAGAGCTTTCAAAAAATCATCACATGGCCTTAGGCCACCCTCCATGGCTCTCCCTGACCCAGTCTCCCTTTTGCAATATAGGTATAATAAACATTGCCCAACATTTCAGGGTTGTAGCAGTAAGGCTTATTTATGCAAAATGCTTTTCAACACTTTAGCGCCAAATAAATGCTAAGGTATTCATATTAGTAATACGCTGAGGTATGTGGTTTCCTCCTGCTTATAAACGACTCGTAAGATCAGGTTAGTGCTTTGAGGGCCATGACAGGTCCTCACTGGTTTTTAAAACGAAGTATCAGAATGGACAACCTTGTATTTACTAAATCCCCTGGGGGGACACCACTGTTAGCCTGTAACAGAATTCCAGGCTAATGGGAAAGTGGGTTGCTCTCCTGTCCACCGAAGGTAATAGCTGAAGCGCAGCTGTCAACTCCCTTCAGATTTCTTTCCAACTAAACAGGGCAGACAGCACATTAAAAACTGCACAAGGCAGTCAAATTTTATGTGCATAATTCACTCAACAGGAAGGCAGTGAGTCTCGTTTACCAAAACTGTATTACCGGTGCCATATGACCTGGAATGCTGAACCTTGGTTAGTGCTAACCGTAGTTTGTTGCTTTAACCCTGGTTAAGATCACAAATGGACAATGAAACCAAGGTTTAGTTTACTGAACAAAGCCCTGCCCTGGAGGATGTGTACAGAAAGACACCAGCAAGACTAGCCACCTTATAAACAGAAAGGATGGAGAGGCAGGGTAACAAGAGAACCAGCCCTATCAATACTGGCATTCTCCTTGTGGAATGCTCTCTCCAAATATGCTCACCTGGCACCATCATTACATATCTTTAGGCACCAGGCAAAAATATTCCTCTTCCATCAGGACTTTGACTTTTAACTACCTATAGACTTTTTGCATGGGTGAGACGTAGTTGTTTTTAAATTTATATATAATTGTATTTTAGATTTTCTAAAATGCTGATTTTAATGTATGAATGTGTTTGTTTTTTGCTTAAAATACTGTAAGTTGCTTTGAGCTGCCATGGCAAAAAGAGTAAGTAATACATTTAATAAATAAACAAACAATTTAACCAGGATATGTTCAGTGCAGATGAAATACTTAACCCCCAATCTTAGTTTGCAAACCTTTTACAAGTCATAGTATCACAGCCTGGTTGGCAACCAATATCTAAACAGAAGTAAAGTGTTCAGAGGCAATGCCTAACTTTTTTTATTAATGCACTGAGCCTCAGAGAACACTCTGCTTTCTGCCAAGCTCTACATTTTCTGCATTTCCTATCAAGTACAGAAATATTTTTCTGCTACGAAATCTAGAAAGCAGCTACTTTAAGCTCTCTGATATGATTTCAAAGACTTTTGTTTGTAATGTAATTGGAACAAAATGTAATCAAAAGAGCAGGCTTGCATCCAATTGGGTTCAGAAGGGAGGGGGGAAATGCAGAAGAGAAAGAATTTATGTTTCTCCAATTTCCATCAAAGGTGACTTGCGGCTTCCAAAAATAAAGCTTGCTTAAATGCCTTTTTTGTACCACTTTCAATTGCTTCACTCGCTTTCATAGTGGAAGCTATCAATAATAATCAACTAAATTTCAACAACTGCTTGACCATAACAGGTTCTGAAGAAGGATCTGAAAAATATCAGTGAAGGGCAGTAGCTCAGCAGTAGAGCACCTGCTTTGAATGCAGAAGGTCCCAAGCTTAATCCCCAACACCTTCAGGTAGGGCTGGGGAAAACCTTGTCTGAAACCTTAGAAAGCCGGTTGTCAGGCAGTGCAGACAACAGCAAGCTGGGTGGTTTGACTCAGCGCAAGGCAACTCTCAACTCCCAAAGCTGACAGAGACTGTGCTGCACTGTTCTCCAGCAGTCAAGAGAGAGAACTGGAATGAGCCCAGGAAAGTGCCTTATACTAAGTCAGGCAATTGGTCTATCAAGCTCAATACTGTCCTCACTGACAGGCAATGTCTCTCTAACGTTTCAGGCAGGAGACCTTCCCAGTCCTATCTCAATATGCAAGGGGCTGAACCTGGGACTTGCATGTAAAGCAGATGTTCTAGGACTTCCCTGAAAACATTAATGGTGTCAATTCATGCCCCTTAGCTAATCGGGACTGAAATCTAGGCATGCTACTGGCATCCAGCTGCTGAGTTTAGAACAGGGATGGGGCACCTGTGGCCCTTCAGATATTGTTGGGAGTATAAATCTGAAGCTCCCTTTCACTCTCAAGGAGCGAACAAGGACATATCTTTGATCTTAGCGCTGTGGGACCTCAGTGCTTTGATTGGAGATCTCTGCTCCTAATGTCATATGGCATCAGGTGTCTGACCACTGGCCATGCTGGCTAGAGCTGATGGGAGTTAGTGTCCAGCAGCATCTATCATCTTCCCCACCCCAAGGTTCACCATCCCTGATCTAGGAGGTCTGGCAGCAGCTGCAGCAAGAAGCATTTGACAACAATTTGGTTTGGAAACTGCAGCCTCTCCTAGATCAAAGGGCTCCGTGCCTGCAAGCATGCATCCTCAAAGGCCATCTACTGCAATGTGCTCTGTGTGGTTCAGAAGCTACAGTTGGTGCGGAAATAGCAGCTCACTTCCTGGCAGAGGAGAAGCCACAAAAGCCATGTTCGCAGGCAGATTTCTAGCTCAAAGTCCTGCTTCTAGTTCGAAAGCCTTGCGTCATCTGAGTCCATTAATACCTTAGGGAAGGAAAGGCTTCTCTCAATGTCAGCCCTCATGTCCTCTGCTGTTATCAGAAGAGGCCATGACAAATTGAATGGCTGAAGTGGGGCCTTTCTAGCTGTGGCCCCAACACTGCAGGGCATGTTACCCAACGAGTACTGGAATCAGCTCAAATCTATTCTCTCTTCCTTTCTATTAAAAAAACAACACTTATTGTTTGAATCTCTAACAGTGGGTACTTACAATTATTATTTTTCTTTCTAACTGAGCTTATTGTTGATTTTAAAAAAGAGTAATCTTTTTTTTTAAAAAAAGAGAAAGGAGCCTTAAAACAGAAAAGAGGGTGTTGGGGGGGCAATGCTTTAAACAGGATCCACAGGGATAGTAGATCTGACTTCCATGGAATGCATCTGCGGCTGCTACTGCTGCAATGCCACTGGTGGCTGCAACATACTCCTTGGAGGCTGGATCTCCCCCCCCCCCCCCGTAACTTCTACCATGGTCTCTTGGCGAATAGGAGGCACTGCTGGTCTCCTCCCACCCTTGTTCCCAATGTTAGATCATTATTCCTGCCCCCACCCCCTTGTAGAACTTCACTCACCCCTTATTCCCTGGCGAGAGGCACCATTTCATGGTTTGCCTCAAGTGTCAGAATGTATTGGACTGGTCTTGCATGGATCAATACAGCTGCCTGTGTTCTTGGACTCCTTGGGGTAGTGGCATGGTTGGTGGAGGAGGACTGTCTTGAGCTGCTCCCCAACTTCAAAATGTACCACAACAGCACTGCTTCCTGAACTATGGAATTTTCCTTCTAGCACACCTGCCATTGTCTATTAGCATTACCTTGAAACTAGAGCACCGTCAAGAGAGCGTGTCACCTAGTTACATATAGCAACTCGGCAGCTTCCTACAAAGGCAATCAGCAAGTCGAGCTCAACCTTTCAACATGCAGGGTTTATGCACAACACCCCATCCCAGAAATACACACACAAACACACAATAGATGTGTTACAGCAAACACGGTGCAGAAGATCCATTATCAGCTCTCCTAACTTGATTTACTTTAAAGCAGCTTCAGTTTTCATCAGAGCAGAAGGAGGTATTTAACTACCCCCCCCAAAAAAATGCTGTTTTACGAATGTAAATCCGAATCCCTCAAAGCTGCTGAAAGCCCTTCTGTAGGGAGGAATATAGGCATAATACAAGGATCTGTAGGATCTGTAGTATTTCCCTCAGCAGGGCTAACAGCAGCTGTCAGTTGGTGGCAGTTTCGATCAGGAAAAAAGCAGGTGGGAGATATTTAATTAGGAGCAGAAAGAAGGGAGTTTCCCCCAGGCCACAAGGATGCTGAGATCTACCTGCTGCTTAAGGGGTCCTCCCTGAACCCAGAAGTGGTAAACGACTAAAGCCCAGTCACCAACATCCCCCTTTTTTTGTCAAGCTGCTCAAGAAGGTGCATAGTCAGAAACAGATCATTTAGACCCAATTCAACCAGGGTTTTCAGCTGTGCAACTTCCCCGCCAATAACTGATGTTGTGCAGTCCAGAATCAGTTCTCTCTCTCTTCATCTGCTGTTTTAACTAGGGGTGGCATATCTGCAGAGAAAGCCTGCTCTGTGAACTTCAGGCTCCCGCTGTGATGTGGAACCCTGATCAGAGAGGAAGGCAACACATGTAGAGCAAGCTCCCCTTTGCAGACAAACTCATCCAATGCACAGTTCCAGAGATCAAAAAGCAGGGTGTGTGTTTTTTAATCCATGTCTGGATACAACGGAATGCCAGCTTGGTTCAAAATGGTGTCCAATTGTGTCCCAACATAGATAAAGAACCTCTCCTTCATCTCCGGAACCATCTTGCAAAACTTGATTAAAATTGGTACAGCTCTGAAAGGTTCAGTCTGCCACCTTGATATAAAAGAGCACCCAATTGTATCCAAAACACAGGTGACTAGCTGCTCCTCAGGAGCTATCATGCAAAATTTGGTTACACAGGGAGACCATCTAACACAGCCTTGTTCTCACTCTTCCATGTGATAACTAATCATGTGGTGGGGGATGCCTAAATCAAACTTAAATGAAGGTACATCATTGGAGCTAGCAAACTCACAGCAACAGCATTACATTTGGAAGAACCTCTGTGTGTCTATTCTTTGCAGCAACAACGGGCTTAAAAACAAGCCACCCGGCTGATTTTCCATCAAAGAACATCACATCCCAAGTCAACAAATCCTACACGCCTTCAGTGTAAACCTCTGTGCTTTTGCTCATTTGTCCCAGCAAAACACAACACATCCCACCTCATCATCTTCAGACCACCCAAAGAGGCAGTGATCCTTGTTTATCTGTTGTTAAAAACTGGATCAGATGACAACACATAATGTGTGTTCTGGATAAGTCAAAGGATTACTTTGTTAGGCAAGTTTACCTTCATTCAGCAACAGAATTTTCCAAAAATGGAAAAGAGGGAAGAAGTGTTGTACTCACCCACACACAAGATGTTGAAACAGAAACCATGGCTAACTGATTTATTAACCAGCTGGTCAGGAAGGCTGTCAAATCCTACATGGCCAGAAAGAGGGACAGTACGGCAGCCTTCGCCCTAAGGAAGTTTGAAAGAAAAGACATGTTAAAATTAGATCTAAAAGAACATCACATTCTATTCCTGGTGGCCTTTTGAAAATTCTCCCTTCCAAAGAAAGTACACCATGGGTACTATCCAATGCTAGTCCAAGAGTAGACCCATTGGGTGGCATTCAATGAAGTATTACCGGTACTTGGAGCATGCCCATTGAAATGAATGGCTATGGCTTAAGTAAGGTCCATCCATTTCAATGGGTCTGCTCTGAGGAAAACTTGGTTGAATGCCACCCACTGAAATTAACGAACCCAAGTTAGTCATGTTCATTAATTTCAGGGGGTCTGCTAAGACTAGCATTAGATACAGCCCCACTTCTTTGTTTTGCCATCCAAATCTCAAAACAGGTTTTTGCATACTTTTCGAAATCTTTTTTTCTTGACTGCCAGCATCCCTGACTCCTAACCTGATAAGGAGTCAACTAAGAAAGCAAAACACAACTGCAATGTGACATTCACATATCACAAAGGCTGTTTTGCACTCATAAAATTGTGTTTCCAACAGCGCAAGCAATGCACACACCATTTATAACTACAGTTACAGATGGGTAGCCGTGTTGGTCTGCCATAGTCAAAACAAAAAAAATTCCTTCCAGTAGCACCTTAAAGACCAACTAAGTTAGTTCTTGGTATGAGCTTTCGTGTGCATTAGTTCTCATACCAAGAACTAACTTAGTTGGTCTTTAAGGTGCTACTGGAAGGAATTTTTTTTGTTTTGACCATTTATAACTGTTAGCATTTTAAAACACAAGGCAATTCAAAAGAAGAGGCACACCCAAGGACTTTTTCTCTTTATAAAATGCAAGAAGGGTGGAGTAGGAAAAAAATAAACTAAAAAGTCATCCTGAGTCCAGAAGCAATAGTTAAAAATGGAAGCTGTGACTGCATTATGACACAATTTGAAAGCCTAGCCAAAAAGGAGCAACATCTGGAAGCTCTGCTCATATGGCTATTTGATCAGTTTGAACAATAAGGTTCCAAGACATAAAACACTGCAAGATAGAATTTCCCTAAGTGGCTTGGCCAAAGCTGTAGTGGACAGCAAAGTAGTACAGTAATGTGGAATTTCTGCAAAATTTTGAACTGGAAATTTTGAATGGGAATTTAGGGTAATCTTCACAGGGTAATAGTACTGGAAACAATTCAGGTTTTATCTGAAAACGTTCTGATACCCTAGTGAATCAAGTGGGAACCACATCCAGAACTGGACCATCTTCTGTGGGCCATTTTTGACAGGTGGCTGGGGCCACTCACCTGTAAATCACCTGGCATCAAACCTCAAGCCACAGAACAGAGACAGACTTATGTCCGATCTTAGCACTCCAGTGACATCCCACAGGGCTAAGTTCAGATATAAGCTTCTGCTTCTCCCTTTTACTATCAAGGAGCAAGCAGGGGCATATCTACAACCTTAGTGCCGTGGGACCTCAGCACTTTGCTGGAGATCTCTGGTGTCAGGTGACTGAAAGACACAGGCAGCTGTAGTTTGTCCAAAATGGCCTCGTTGGCTAAATCCAGAGACTACTTAGACCAAACTAGGACTGTGGGCCAGAGATTCTGCCCTCGTAAGTGATCCACCTCAGCACGTTTATTTTATTTGCATTTAGTAAATGAAAGTGGGGGTGGGGGTACTCCACGTTTTTGTTTGTTGTCTATTACAGTGGCACCTCGGGTTAAGAACTTAATTCGTTCTCAAGGTACGTTCTTAACCTGAAACAGTTCTTAACCTGAGGTACCACTTTAGCTAATGCTGCCTTCCACTGCCACTGCACCGCCACCGCGCGATTTCTGTTCTCATCCTGAAGCAAAATTCTTAACCCGAGGTACTATTTCTGGGTTAGCAGAGTCTGTAACCTGAAGCGTCTGTAACCCTGAGGTACCACTGTAAGTTGCTTTGAGACTTTTGTATAAAGCAACTGACAAATATAAATATATGATTAACTACTACTACAACAACAACAACAACAACAACAACAACAACAACAACAACAACAACAACAACATTTTCTGTCCCAATATACCACAAGTATTTGACCTGAAATGTCTGAGGCAAAAATTAAAGCACACATAGGGCAATCATCTGGGGTGGGGAAAACCACATTAACTGCAACTTTGAAACTGCCAAGCTTGCTTCCTATTGTATCTACAATTGGCATCTATTCATCCTTACTAATTAACTTATGAAACATAACTTTCTTCCACCTCACATCACTACAGCTGAGGACCCAGGGACGAATTCGCAAAGATGGCTCTATGTATGTATGCATGTATGTATGCATGTTTGTGTACACATATCCTGGTAAACTGCCTCAGATTCGGGAAAGGCGCAAAGGTGCAGAGAGAAATTTAAAACAAACATTTGGAACACTTTTAAGTGGGAGCTGCCTACTGCACAAAAGAAACATTAGAACAGTTCTGCTTGATAAGACACAATATCTAGTCCAGAATTCTACCTCTTTGGAAGTCTACAATGAGATCCACAAATCCACACACCAGCAACTTCTAACCAGAGGCATGCTCACTTTGAAACAGTACCTAAATGTTGGGCTGCCAGCTCCCAAAAAAGAAAAACAAAAATCCTGACCCTTAAAAGGCAAAGCCAAAGAGCAAAGCCTAACCTTCTGTTGACAAGTCCAGAGACATAGACCAACACCAAAGCTGTGTGTTCAGCCACATTGGGTTGCCAGACTGGCGTCCTCCAGAAGTTATAGACAACAACTCCCATCTGCCACTGCTAGCTTGCCCAATGGTCAGGGATGATGGGAATCAAAACACAGCAGCATATGGAGGGCACCATGTTGGCTCCGCCTGAGCTACATACATGATGATTCCTTATACTAGGAATATACGGTAGTATGTAGCATATTTCTTAAGCTATTCATTATACTATTAGTCCATCCAGTCCAATATTTTCTATCCTTTTGGTGCAGAATTTGGTGGCTAGGTAGCTCACCGGGGCAAGACGGCTTGAGCACTGAAAACCAATCCTGGCCCAACTGCTCTGGCTGCCAACCACTTTCCGAGTCCAGTTCAAAAGCACCCTTCTAGACTGCACTAATGCAGTAATGCTGGAGATGCATCACAGAACAACAAAGTGGAATGACATGCAGACAGTCCAGTATAAATCCACCACTAACGAGCTATTACTGCATCAAAGGCATGTTGCAGAATCTACCCACACACAAACCACCAATCCGGAGGGGCCCTTTATGTCTCAGATGCTGGATACATGTGCTTCTCCATCTGCCCCACTGCATGCATTTCGACTGCTTCTCTCTTGCCAACATCCTCACCAAGTATGGTATCATTGCACATTCCAAAATGCCCTGCCACAGTCATATATTTCGTAGAGGAATGCATTTCTGCTCATGCAAAGGTTCTCCTCCTGAGGCCTTACAAAGCTACTTGCCCCAAGCTGCAATCCTTCAAAAAGTATGTCTTTATATAGAGCAAATAGCTGTAGTACAGAATCAGAAGACCAAACTATAAAGTTTTTTGGGGGGAGGGTTTAAACAAACAGAACTGAGAAAAGGAATGAGAAGAATCAGTAGTAATCAGATCAATCTTCCCATTTATTGGGTGAGGAAAAGAGAAAGCAAGAAAAACAGCAACATGAAGGGAGTCGCATCAATTACATTTTTCAATAGTGGGTCAAATGAGCATTTCAGAAATGTTTATGCTGTAAGCCATTTGTCGCAAAAGAGTAAGCAGGTGTCTAATTCTCCTGTTGCAGCTCCTCTCTGTACTTTATCCACAAAACATAAAAGCAATGCAGGTGCAACACGTTAAAAAAAAAAAAGTCTGGCTGAACCATCTATCAAGAGGACATTCTTTTCACTACAGTCATTTGCCGTCATTTCATCTACACTGAACTTGCTACATTGAAATTTCTGTTAGTTTTCAAAATCACAGATGACTTTAGAAGTACCGAACTGCACAGCTGCAAGATGCAGCAGCAAACTGTCACACCTTGGGGGTGCTGCAGAGGTAACTAAGGTGGAGGATCTTCTTTGGAAGCAAGCACACCCACCCTCTAATCCCTTGCCATTCTTGCTCCTTGCATGCAGAACAGGATGCTTAGCATTTTAAACAACTGAAAAAATAGGTAAAATGAGTCCATGTTGCTTCCGTTCCATTCCAGGAGGTGCATTGCAAGATGCACTTACTGGAAAATACATCCAATTACAGCAGTCCAATTATAGATGCTCCTGCTGAGGAAGCTAATAACCTCATTGTGTTTTCGATCTTTAGAGCAGCACCAGCAACCTGGGCTTTGCCCTTGCCACACCATACAGAAATGCAGCATCTTCAAGAGTCACTTGTTTAAAGCACAAAGCAGGGGTGATTTATGGTGACCAATAAATGCCACCATGTATATGGTAACCAGCATCTGGCCAGCAGAGCTTCCCTAAAGCAGGTTTTCCCAAACTTGAGTCTTCAACTGTTTTCGACTACAGCTCCCATCATCCATGGCTAGCAGCATCAGTGGTCAAGGATGATGTGAATTGCAGTCCAAAACAGCTAGAGACTCAAGTTTCCGAAACTCTACCCTAGAGCAGTGTTTCCCAACCTTGGGCCTCCAGCTGTTTTTGGACTACAACTCCCATCATCCCTAGCTAGCAAGACCAGTGGTCAGGGATGATGGGAATTGTAGTTCAAAAACAGCTGGAGGCCCAAGATTGGGAAACACTGCCCTAGAGATTTGTGAGGGCAGAACAAGGCAGCTCCCCCATCAACACTGTGTTCCTCTTGCTATGCAAGCTGCAGCTTTCAGCTGAGAACCAGACCTTCAGGATGCCGTGCGTCACTCCAGCCTCCTCTTGGCTCTACCTCTACGACTAGAGGAGGAACATAGGAAGAGACCTGCTGGATCACACCAAAAGCCCATTCTAGGACAGCATCCTGTTTCCAGAGGTGGCCAGCCAGCTGCTTCCTGAAAGCCCACAAAAGCCTGAAGGCAACCCCCAACCCCTGCTGTCTGCCCCCAACATCCTCAAACAGGCTCTCAGGGGTGAGACTTCCTGGTGGAACTAAGCTGCTGTTATCTCTCTTTTGAAATAGGCTTGCACTGATGGGGACTCTTCCAAAAACAGAGTGCTGCAAATTCCAGGAATGAAACAGCCTAGATGTTACAAGATGGGTAGCTGCAAGAGCCTTGGGAAATATTAGCAAATGCAAAACTCCCCTCCCATGGGCATGTATGTGTGATTCTACTCTTGGTTCAGAATGTGGTCAGTCTTCAAATACATTTCTCGACTGCCTTTTGATCTGCAGAAAGGGGAAATGCCAATTATGCAATGGCAGGAATCCTTGTTGGAATATGCATGTGTCATTTTGCTTTGCTGCTATTGCACACACATTGCAAACGTGCAGGAGGAGGAGCTCTGAATTTCTCTCTCTCTCTCTCTCTCTCTCTCTCTCTCTCTGGTGTTAGTAAAGCCAGTAAACTGTGTACAGTGGTACTTCTGGATGTGAACAGTATCCATTCCGGAGCCTGGTTCGCATTCTGAACAGAACGCAACCCGCGTCTGCGCGTACATGTGCGCAGGTCGCGATTCACCACTTCTGCGCATGCGCGTGATGTCATTTTGAGCGTCTGCACATGCGAGAGCAGTGAAACCCGGAAATAACCCATTCACTGGAACACAACCTGAAAATGCTCAACCTGAAGCGACTTTAACCCGAGGTATGACTGTATAAGGCAGAAGACATTACATGTAGTTTCAAAATGCACTGAGCTCTTTGGCCAACCTGAATTCACAGTTTCTGACTGCTTTTTGACTAGAAACTACAGTAATGACAAACTATCTGGATATTTTAACGGTTCAATTTTCTTCACTGAGTCAATCAGGAAGAGGAGGATAAAAAGATACCAGCCACTACTTTGTTATTACAGGGAGAATTCGGCAGAAATTCACACAAATGGGGGAAAGCACTTCCTTCCAGCTCTTGCAAGGAGGAGCTGGAGTTCACAAGAAGGGCAGGGAAGCATGCAGAGGCTAGGATGGCACAGAGTCCCCAGAGTCCCCCGTAGCAGAAGGACATGACTGTAAACCATTGCACAGCTGGGTGGGGTTCTTCCTGAATGGGCAGGAGACTGTTTTTCAGCCACTCTTGCTCTGGTGACCTTGCATGTCACAATTCCATCATGTCAGAAGCAAGCAGCAATTTCAATCGCTAAAGAGGCAGGACAAGCATAACATCACCCCTTCTCATAAACAACAGCTGCAGCCCTACCTTGACCCATTTCTCTTGCCAACCTCTATCCCATGAAAGAGCCATAATTCAGTGGAAGAGCAATACGCTTTGCAGGCATAAGGTCCCAGGTTCAATCCTTTGCATCTCTAAGTTGTTGGTGCTGGCATCTGTATGTTTTGAGAAGCAATGGAGTGCACCTCCTCTAACACCCCACTGGTCCACATAGCTCAGAATTATCTACACTGACTGGCAGCAGGTATCCGGGGTTTGAGACAATGGCCTCTTCCAGCCCCACCTGAAGATGCCAGGGTCTGAACATGGGACCAAATGCACAGAATGCAAATGGCTTCTACTGAGTGATGGTTCTTCTCCAATGGTTTGATTTGGTTTAAGACAGCTTCCTAAATTGTTCCCCCCACACTGCAAACTCCGTAGGGTCCGGACCACATAAAGAAAGCCTAATGCTTTTTAAATTGTGTATTAAAGGGCCAGATCCCCAATTTCCCATAATCTGAAATATAAACTTTTGATTGTAGAGCAGTGTTTCCCAACCTTGGGCCTCCAGCTGTTTTTGAACTACAACTCCCATCATCCCTGACTAGCAAGACCAGTGGCAAGGGATGATGGGAATTGTAGTCCAAAAACAGCTGGAGGCCCAAGGTTGGGAAACACTGTTGTAGAGGAAACTATTTCCTTTGTGCACCTACACATCCCAGGTGTGTGTGTGTGTGGTTTTTTTCTTGGGAAAGATCCATCAGGTTTGTTGCAAGATCAAGGCCATAATTCTGCAAAAGGTAGCAATATCAACCTTTCCCCCCTACTTTGCACTGCAAGAAAATTACCTTGTAATAATGTCACAAATAGGAAAGGTGTTAAGAAATCATTGCACTGCAAAGAAACTGGTATTTCTGCACAGCTGAGTAAATAATGCATTAAGGTCAAGCAGAAGTCATCTCCCCCAAAACTGAAAAGAAGAGGAAGGAATTGGGCTACCTGAGGCCTCTTAATAAAATGAAAATCTTAATAAAAATCTTATTATAAAAAAAAAAGGAATTGGGCTACCTGAGGCCTTCCAGATATTGTTGGACTCCAACTCCAATCACCCCCAGCCACAATGGCAGATGGTCAGGAATGATGTGATTCATAGTCCAACAACATCATGCAGAGAGCAGCTAAGTTCCCCTCCATTGGCCTAGGCCAGGCATGGCAAACTTGGCCCTCCAGCTGTTTTGGGACTACAATTCCCATCATCCCTGACCACTGGTCTTGTTAGCTAGGGATGATGGGAGTTGTAGTCCCAAAACAGCTGGAGGGCCAAGTTTGGCCATGCCTGATATATGGCAATTTCAGTGGTCTAGGTACATAATCATCAGTGGAAATTTGGCTTTTCTGCTGTGTTTGATCAGGTTCAGTAATTTCCTGATGGATGCTGGCTGTCTTGGGCTTGGGTTAGCGGTGCTTCCACCACATGAAACATAAACTAGTTAAGGTAAGAGTTGAGGCACACATTATGGTTGCCTTAAAGCTTTTGATTGTTTAGAATGGAAATACCTCTTAGAAGTATTAACCAACTTCCTACAAATCCTTAAACAAATTTACTCCCAAGCTTCAGCAAAATGTAGGATCAATGGTATGGACTCTAATACCATAGCAATACAAAGAGTGACTAAACAAGAGTGCCCACCATCTCCCTTCCTATCCATCCTGGCCCTGGAACCCCTAGCAATCCAAATGTGAACAGCCCCACAAACACACTAAATATTACCACCCCAATCTCCTCTCTCCCTCTCCTCTTTCTTCTTCCCCCACCTTATTCTGTATAATGTCTCACATCAAAAGTAAAAAAAGGACTCTACAACATGAAAAAAGACAATGCACATTTTTGTGAACCAATAAAATCTTTAATAAAAATATTATTATTTTTTTTAAAGACAGCCAGCGTGAGTCATGCACTAAAATGAAGACATTCGCCGTTTGTGGTAAATTCATTTCTTGCTTGTCAAAAAGCCACACACATTAAGACAACCCACTAACTCTCATTTGCCTGGAAGCATCAGCCAAGCCTTGTTACCATCCATGGCAGGTTGACAATGCATGTTAAATAGACCTATGCACGCTCAACACAGAAAATGCAGTTAGGATTTTAAACATTCAGGTTTCTTTAGAAAGGCCTTCCTTATATATCTGCTCAGAAGACAGACTGCCAAGAAACATGAGGGTCACAACCCTGCTCATTTTGCTTGCTGTTCGACTGGAAACCAGAACAGCCTTCCTCACCTCTCCCACAGGTGTATTCTACCAGGCACTCTGCATTGTGTTAGGGAAGGAGGAGACCTCAGGGGTGTAATAATGACAATAAATTAAGATTCAGTTTAGTTTAGAGGAAACGCAAGTAAGAGGAGACAAGACACAGGTGTGTAAAATTATGCATGGTGGAATGAAAGTAGATTAAGAGAACAGTTTATCTCCCTCTCTCTTAATACGGGAACTAGGGGCTACTAAACTGAATGCTAGAATATTCAAGCCAGACAAAAGAAGGTACTTAGTCACACAGCACAGAGTTAAACTCTTGAATTCATTCCCAGAAGTAGTGATTGCCACCAAGCAGGATGGCTTTGAAAAAGGATTAGATGAATTCAGGGAGGATAAGGCTGTCAGTGGCAACTATCCCTGATGGATGGCTATGTTCTATCTCCACTGTCAGAGGAAATGTGCCTCTGAAAGCCATCTGCTGGGAATCTCAGGTGGGGAGAGTGGTGTTGGACTCAGGTTCTGCTTTCAGGCTTCCTCTAGTCATCTGCCCAGCCAAGGTGAGGACAGGATGCAAGACTAGATGGATCATTAGCCTGATTCAGCAGAAATAGACTGGAAAGAGAAGCTGCTGAATTGCAACTCATTACCAAACTTAAAACCATGGAGAGACCTGGTCTGAACAAAGACATTGGATTCTTATCTCATTATACATGACAAAGCCATTTTTCACCTTCTCACCCCTTGCTTTTTCCTGTAAGACCTATTGCAGTCGTTAAGAGTCGTCAACAGGCTCATCACAGCTACCTGCCAATTACCCATTCCCACCACCCTTCTGAGTAATACCCCTCCCCACCTTCTCACTATATAGAAGGATCTGGCAACTTCTGTTTCAGTGTATCTGAAGAAGTGTGCATGCACACGAAAGCTCATACCAAGAACTAACTTAGTTGGTCTTTAAGGTGCTACTGGAAGTAATTTTTTTTGTTTTGACTATGGCAGACCAACACAGCTACCTATCTGTAACTGATTCAGCAGGTTCTTCTTAGGTTCTTAATGGATATCAAACCACCAAACCCTTGCTCAGGCACAACCGGTGCTATTTCTCCATGAGACAACTGTGTACATGCACACTACATGGTAGATTGCACCAGATGCTACCCACTTCCCAACCTTCTTCATTTTTCAGTTGCACTGCACCAAGGCCACAGCATTCATTTCCCACATCCTGAAACATTCAGCTTCTTAAATACTTCCTCAGTGCTCTAAGTGCAGGCCTATCTCAGCGGAAGAAGTAGCCCCTGTATAGAAGGATCTACAAAATATGAATTCTGGCTGAATGCATCACAGAAAGGCAATGGAAGTGAATGCCTAAATATTATTGTTATTGTTATTATTAAATTTTGTATACCACTCTTCATACATAGATCTCAGGGTCGTTCACAACATAAAATACAAGACGAGCAACACAAAATGCATAATAAAAACAGCTAGACTGGTGAGGATCTTCACTGGCTCCTAGTACGTTTCTGAATACAGTTCAAAGTGTTGGTGCTGACCTTTAAAGCCCTAAATGGCCTCAGCCTAGTATACCTCAAGGAGTGTCTCCACACCCATCGCTCAGCCCAGACACTGAGGTCCTTCTCCAAGGGTCGTCTGTAGTTCCCTCACTGCAAGAAGTGACGTTTCAGGGAAACAGGCAGAGGGCCTCCTTGGTAGGGGTGCCCTCCCCGTGAAACCCCTCGCTTCAACGTCAAGGAGATAAAGAACTACACAACTTTTAGAAGACATCTGAAGGCAGCCCTGTATTGGGAGGTTTTTAACGCTTGATGTTTATAAAATTATATCATGGGCGGGGTATAAATCATAAAAGTATTATTATCATCATCATCATCAACAACAACAACAAACCAATAAACCCCTTCCCACACCCACACTAGAGGCAAGGAGCACCACTCTCACCACTGGGACACATGGAAGGGGAGGGGTAGACCTGTCAGTGCCAAGAATACTGAGCTAGATGGACCAATGATCTGACTTGGAATAAGGTAGTTTGCTATGAACCTGTGTCCACACTAGGCTCCAGTCTCTTCTATCCTTAGGCAGAGTGACACACACACACCCTAGAGTACAAGTGAGCAACATCCACAAATAATTAACATGTCTTGCTGTAAGAAAAACAGGTTATTTCTACCTCAATAATCTTCCTTCAGTTATGTTTTGGAGCATCAGTGTTGGATTTAGAATAGGGGCAGGGAACATGTGGTCCTCCAGATGTTGTTGTTGGGCTCCAACACCCATCATCCTTAGCCAACATGGCCAGTGATCAGGAATAATGTAAGCTGGGAAGAGCCAAAACATTCTCCACCCCTGATTTAGGGCTCTTCTTGCACTGCCTCTCAGTCTACATGAGGCTAGGTAGGCAACTACCTTGGGCAGCAGATCCAGCACCCAAAGAATGCATCGCCTGCTGCCACCACCATGGTAACAGCAATAGCTGTGGTGTGCTCTTTGGAGGCTGGATCCGGTGCCACCTTGGCATTTCCCATCCCCACTCCTGAATACTGTCTCTTGGCAAACAGAAGGCATTGCTGGTTTCCTCCCACCCCCAAGGAAGTAATTGCAGGAGCTGCCCTCTGGGTGTCTCCTGGACTCTGCACCCACCTGGCCTGATTCAGAGTGGGTCCCTTTTCCCTCCATGGCAGCCTCTGATCCCCACTTCAGCTGTTGGGTAAGGTTGCTTCGCTTCCTCCCCTTGTTCCCGATGTAGATCTTCACTCACCCATCTTGTGGTTTGCCTCGGGTGTCTAAATGTCTTGAGCCAGCCCTTTGCATGTCATGTGGCAGAAGGGTGACTAGGGATCTTGCGTTTGTTATGGCTGTGGACAGAACGGCTTGAGTACATGGGGATTGCTGCGTTTCCCTAGGCTAGCAGCTAGGTAAAGGTAAAGGTACCCCTGCCCGTACGGGCCAGTCTTGCCAGACTCTGGGGTTGTGCGCCCATCTCACTCTAGAGGCCGGGAGCCGGTGCTGTCCGAAGACACTTCCGGGTCACGTGGCCAGCGTGACAAGCTGCATCTGGCGAGCCAGTGCAGCACACGGAACGCCGTTTACCTTCCCGCTAGTAAGCGGTCCCTATTTATCTATTTGCACTTAAGGGTGCTTTCGAACTGCTAGGTGGGCAGGAGCTGGGACCAAACGACGGGAGCTCACCCTGCCGTGGGGATTCGAACCGCCGACCATACGATCGGCAAGTCCTAGGCACTGAAGTTTTACCCACAGCGCCACCCACGTCCCAGGCTAGCAGCTAGGTTAATTTAAAAGAAGCTGCAGCTTTCTTTTAAAAATTCAAACCAGCTGAGCAGATGAATTGCTGTTGTTTTTATTTTTTTATTTTTTTAAAAAAAAATCTTAGTTGGTGGTGCTTTGGAAATCAGGCAACCTGGGTAAGAAGCTGCCTTAAACTTAAGAACATAAGAAGACTCCTGTTGGGTCAGGCAAATGGCCCATCTAATCCAGCAACCTCTTCTGTCTGAGGCCACCCAGATGCCAGGCATTAGCCATGTGGATTGGCAGTAGCATGTTCTGCAGTCCCAAGAAGCCTTCTCACTGTGGTCTTCCACTTAAGTGCCTTTACAGGGAGCATGTGACACACACACACACACACACACACACACACACACCATGTCACAACAATTTTCTCTGGCTATCAGTCTGTTTTCAGTCTCTTTGCTGGTTCTGACCTACAAAGCATTGCACAGAATGGAACAGGTTGTCTGAAACAGTGCATTTTCTCATACAAGCTTTTCCAGATCCTTGGGAAGGGCCCGTCTTCCTGTCCTGCCAACCGGACGCACATTTGAAGGGAAGGTTCACAGCTCAGTGGCAGAGCATCTGCTTCGCTTGCAGAAGGTCTCAGGTTCAATCCCTGGCATCTCCAGGCAGAGCTGGGAATGTCCCTGGTCTGAAATCCTGGAAAACCATCTACCATTCTGAGTAGACAATCTGGAGCTCTCTGGAACAATGTTCTGACCTGATATAAGGCAACTTCCTTGTAGGAGGGCATTTTCATAGCTGCTCCCAAGTGCAAGAACTCATAGCCAAGGGGTGTCTGGCTAGCCTGCTGCTAATTACCTAAACTGACATGTTGTATGGTTGTTTTATTAACTTTTATTAACTTTATTGCTGTTTTACCTGCCTTATTCTTATGCTGTTTTCACTCGGAATCTTATTGCCCCTTATTGTTTTATTTTGCTTTTTTATTATTGCCTTGGGGAGCATTTGGTGGAAAGGTAGGACAAAATAAGGTACAAGTGGAACAACCAGGGCCCACCTTAGAAGGTGGTGGGCTCTCTTTCCTCAGAGGTTTTTAAACAGAGGTTGGGTGGCCATCTGTCACAGATGCTTTAGTTGAGATTCTTGCATTGCAGGGGGTAGGACTAGATAATTCTCACAGTCCCTTCTAGCTCTAGCATTCTATGATTCCTATTAGTCTACCACAGAGGACTCAACATGCAGCTCTCTGGTTGTCTAGTGCTGCCTTTCAGTTGCTGGAAACCATAGGAGAGCGATCTTGTACATCCAGGTCCTATATTTGGGCTTCCCACATGCATCTGTGCCAATGTGGTATAGTGGCTGGAGTATTGGGCTAGAACCTGGGAGACCAGAGTTCAAATCCCCACTCAGTCATAAAGCTCACTTGGGTGACCTTGGGCCAATCACCATCTCTCAGCCTATAACCTACCTCACAGGGTTATTGAGAAGGTAAAACAGAGGGACAGGAGAACCATCCATGCCACTACTTTGAGCTCTTTGGGAGGAAAGGTAGGGCAGAAATGTCATTGTTGTTAAAGAATTCACTATGAGGACAGGATGCTGGACTAGACAGATGGGCCATTGACTTGATCCAGCAGCCTCCTGTGATGTTCACCAGGTTGGCTGGCGCTGACTGCCAGCTGTAGCCCAAAACAACTGGGAGCCACCAGGTTGGCAAAGCGTAGTGTAGCACATTTATTTTTAACTTTTTATCACACTGGCATTCCAAACCTCAGTCAAGATGTTTATTAGGGCAGCATAAATGAGGTCATCACATTTTGTCTTCAGAGCTCTTTTGAGGGGGAATAGATTACAAGTGACCTGCAAAGGCCTCAAAGTGAGCTTCATGGATCCGAGCAGGGATCTGGACCCTACTCTCACCATGCCAAGCCAAATATATATCACTCTGATATACACTTAGAACGAATTGTGGATACCACCCAACTGAACAAACTGAAATATTGCACTCTGAAGGTCAGATTTAGGGCTATGAGGAGCTGTCTAATACAAGCTAGTTGTCCATCTAGCCCCAAACTGCTTGCTCTGACTGGCAGCAGTCCTCTAGAACCTCAACTAGGGGTCTTCCATTCACTTGCTCCCCATTATTTGTTTTAACTAGAGATGCCAGAGATGAAGATCTGGGACCTTCTGCATACAAGGCAAATGTTCACTAACTGAGTTATGGTCGCTTCTCTTTAAATATTTGAAACTGGAGAAACTGGATTCATTCCAGCCCTAGAACATCATGCAGTACAACACATTATTTTAACACACAAAGATGATCCATTTAAAATGGGGTGTGGAACCTCTAGCCATCCAGCTATTGTTGGACTCCAACTCTAATAATCCCCAGCCAAGATGGCCAATGGTGAGGGATGATGGGAGATGTAGTCCAGTATCTGGAGAGACAGAGAATCCCCATCCCCAATTGCTGTACTACACTGCATGCTCCTTCTTCTAAACATCCTGGCAGGTTAGAAATCCGAGGAGTTCCTGTGGTCCTTTCCCTAGTTAAAATGAACAGGGAATTGCAGACAAATTAAACCCATCTACAAGCCAAAAGATATTCAATTAATTTGGTTTGCAAAGGGCTCCATCTCCTGCCCCAGGAGTGCCTCTGTGCTCCCTTTCATCACAGCAGAGACAAAAGGGCAGGTGAGCTCTGGACATTATAGAGCTTGTGCAGAGACAAAAATCTCCCACCCTTCCAATTAAAAAAAATAAAGAATTATTTGTCATATTGGGAGATGCCAGGCATTGTGATGTGAGTGATGCACCCAAAAGAAAAAAGCCAATATATAGGAATCTAAATGGAGCCAGAAAGAGAAATGAACACTTTATGGAAAATGATCACAATGAAAATTAAGCTGCTTGAAGATGAAACAATTTACGATCAAACCCAAAGCACTTTATTTATGGAGGTGCCTGCTGTGACCCCTGGCAGTTGCAACCCCACAGCCTGAAATAAATAAAGTATTTTAAAGAAATAAATATAAATAATCCCTCGTCTGCAAAATGCACACTTGCACCACAGCTCCAGTTTAGCATAGCCCAGAAATGAAGAAGGCTCCACAACTGAGCAACCCAAACCTAGTTAAAATCTGCCCCCAACTATCCCACGCTAATGCAAGAAGAGGTCACACCCACCGCATCATTCAACCCACATCTCCCCGTTTCATCAGGCCAAGCCTTTAAGACAGTCATCTGCAAAGCACTGCTTCCTTCGTCCTATGCAAAACGCTACCCAATAAATCCGGCCCGTCACGGCCAGTCAGATCACACACAATTCAAGCCAACCCTCTTTTGTTTAATACAAAGGCTCTCCCTCAAAAAAAAAAACACCCCAAAACCCATCACCTTTAGCCAGTAACATCCTCTTGTCCTCCTGTCTTCCCACCCGCCCCCGCACACACGCGTATAAAATCCAGCTTGCATAAAAAGACAAAAAGCAGCGGCAGCAGCAGCAGTCCATAGCCTCCCCGCATTCGCCATCACCCGAACCTATAACGGGAAAGTCACCGCCAAGAGCATCACCCCAGCGGCTTCTCTTATATCACCAGCCCGCTCCACATCCCTCTGCGCTGACAGTAACAGCGATTTGTAAAAATAAGACCGAGATTTAAGAATTCACATCTCTGATCATTTAACAAAAGACGGTTTCGGAATCCCCCAGCACCTCTCCCGCTGTGTTAACGCCCAGTTCTTAATTTGGAACCATGGGAATATCTCGGGCTGGGGAGTGTATATGCAGCTCGCGCCCGCTTTCCTGAAGTGGCCATCCGGGTATCCACCCAGCATTCATTCATTAGCCAAGCTGCCTCTTTCCTCTCTGGCCCGTTGTCGGCATCACCACCTAGCCGCGGCTTCTCTCGCCAGAGAAGCGCGCGCAAACCTTGCCCGTCCCCGAGAGCTGGAGTTCTAGCGGCAGGCAAGGCAAGCTAGCCAGCTAGCCGGCCGGCCGGTCAGCCATGCTCAGGGAGGCCCACCCGAGTCCGGAGCGCGGTGCGCCCTCCACGCCAGTCGCCGCGCACTCACCACCTGGCGCGCTATCTCGGTGGCCGCCATGGCCCCTTCGCCTCGCCTCCTCGGAAGCCGAGCCCGCTGCAAACTCTACCTCAGTCCAGGAGACACTGTTACACTGACTGAGCGGGTGGAGGAAGGACCCGGCTACTGCGGCATGGGGGGGGGGGAGAGAGAAATGGGGCGTGGACACGACCGAATCCTCTGCCACTCGTTTGGAGCTAGAAAGCCGGCTAGGGCGCAGAGAAGAAGGGCGCTGGCGGGATCCTTCCTTTCTGAAGCAGTCAGCTCCTCCCGCGCGCTTCGAGGAGTCTCCACAGGCGACTCCACAGCATTCCTCCCCCCGACGCCTCCCCCGGGCGAAATGGTGCAGTCCGAGACGCGCGCAAGGCTAGGGTCCGTGCGGCTATGGTGTGACTGTGCGCTTGCCTGGGTGGCTTGAATGAGACCGGGGAGGAAGGAAGCCAAAGAAAGGGGAGGGAGGGACGGAGACCGCGAACTAGAGCGGAGGAGGAGGAGGGCGCTCCAGCCTTACTACTAGCGGTGCCCTCAGGGCAGGACTTCAGGGCCCCCACGCAACAGAATTAGCAGGAGAGGCCTCCAGGTGCAGCAGTGCTGGCTGACCTCAGCTGGAAATAAGTGAAGCATGGCACCTTAGCATCTAAAAAGCTAAAACTACCTAACCGTAGCTGTCGACGTTTCCCTTGTTTTAAGGGAAATTCCCTTATCCCGAATAGGATTCCTCGCAAGAAAAGGGAAACGATGACAGCTATGTACCTAACTTAAGCCTAGCATTACCTCTAAGGCTCTAACTGCACCGTTGCTTACTAAGCTGGCCCTGCAATCCCCTTGAGCCAAGCCAGCTTCTCTCCTGCTTGGGCTGGATCAGGGCTAGGCAACCCTTTTCTCTCAGAGGGCCACATTCCTTTCTAGGGAACCTCTCTCAGGGGCCACATGCCAGTGTGGGCAGGGCCAGAAGCAAAAGTGGGTGGGGCAATAAATGCTAATTTACTCGCACACCTCTCTTTGTCCACTGCCTTGGGCAGACAGGATAAATCACAGAATCAAAAGAGTTGGAAGGGACCACAAGAGTCATAAAATACAACGCCCTGCAATGCAGGAATCTTGTGCTCTATGTGAGCCCAACAACCCGAAAAGCTCCAATTTCTACTTTTTGTTAAGTATGTATTTTTATTTGGGGTGGGCATCTCCCCCCCCCCACTCCCCGCTACGCCCCTGTACACAGCCAAAGGAAACTGGAAGCAGCATCAACATCAAAGTCTTGTGGCATCTAAAAGCCTAACAGGTTTTATTACAGAATGTTGAGTCCATTTCAACAGATGCATTAAATGTAAGTCTCAGTTGGCAGCTGCAGATGCGTTTGCTCTGTTGAGATAGAAAATGTTGCGAACAGCAGGGCCCCATAGCCATGAAATACAAGAAGTACAATCTGTGACAATTTCTTTGTAAAGCTTAAAGATAAGCCAAGTGACCCTTCATTAACAGCTTATCTTAAGCTTTGCATTAAAAAACCACATACTGTATTTGTTGCATTTTGCGGCCATGTGTTTCCCCTGTTTACAATTTGTTTTTCTCTTTACTCATGCACATGTGATGAGACTGAACATTTATATGGGCTCTTTCAAGCATTCAATGCATTCCACATTCCAGCCCTTACAAAGTAAATCAGTATACTATCCTCTGTGTTGCAAAGGCACCAAGAGAGTAGTTTGCCAAAGTCCACCTGGCAAGTTTGGAAGGAGGTGACATTCAAACCAGGGACTTGCCAGTTTGTAGTTGTTGTGAAATTGTGTTGTATTTTTGCACACATGTCCTGCATGCACGCTTCCCACAGGCATTCTGGTTGGCTACTCTGAGAACAGGACCAGACTGGACACTGGCCTGAAATATCTCAAAACAGTGAGCAACCTTCAGTTCTCCAGAACCCTTAATGAGGCAGGATGTTAAGCAAAGTGAGAGCAGAGGTTAAGGGAAGACAGAGGAAAGCTGGCTTGAGGTAGCCACAAATCTTCATTTGGTCACAGTCTTACAGTGGAGCATAGGAAGAGATCAGAACTGGATCAGCCTCAACTAGGTGCTCTGCGCGTAACACTCTCCACCTATTAACTGTAGACACAGGACTGCACTGTGCATACCACAGGCACCATATGTGAAGGGCACTCATACTGGAATCCACAAACAACAGCACAATGGTGTTGACCTTTAAAGCCCTAAATGGCTTCAGTGCTTTATACCTAAAGGAGTATCTCCACTCCTATTGTTCAGCCTGGACACTGTGGTCCTTCTGGCAGTGCAAGCAGTGAAGTTACAGGGAACCAGGCAGTGGACCTTCTTGGTAGTGGTGCCCATCATGTGGAACACCCTCCCATCAGATTTCAAAGAGATGAACAATTATATGACCTCCCGTAGACATCTAAAGGCAGCCCTGTATCAGGATGCTTTTAATGTGTGATTTTCTGCTGTGTTCTTTTTATATCTTTTGTTGAAGCTGCCCAGAGTGGCTGGGACAACCCAGACAGATGGGAAGGGTACAAAAAAATAAATCTATCATCATCATTAAACTTATTCTCATGGAACTCTCCATGTAGGCACACTCCCTTTCCACCTTTCACAAAAAAATTAAAGCCTTAAAAAGAAGAAGCTGGCTTTTAAGAAGTGATCTGTAGTTTTCAGGAGATTTGTATTAGTGTTTTATCTTGCTGATGTATTAGTGTCCTGTTACTGAGCCTGTCAAAGTGAGCATGCAATTTAAGTGTTTCCTTTTTTAATAATGTATTTTATGTTTCTCTTGCAGGTTGCTTTATCATTGTCATGCAAAAGTGGGATGAAAATATTAATCGAACTTTTAATAAACCATATTTGTGGTTTGTATTTGGAGGGGAGCTGAAGGAGATCACTTGGAGAATGAACTGTTGAATGGAGCTTGAAGAGGGTTGTGGGGAGAATTTGGTTGCCAATTGGAAGCAGGAGAGGGATGCCCATTTGTAAAAAGGTAAAGGGGCCCCTGACCATTAGGTCCAGTCGTGGCCGACTCTGGGGTTATGGCGCTCATCTCACTTTATTGGCCAAGGGAGCCAGCGTACAGCTGGCCAGCATGACTGAGCCGCTTCTGGCGAACCAGAGTTGCTGTTTACCTTGCCACCAGAGTGGTACCTATTTATCAACTTGCACTTTGATGTGCTTTCAAACTGCTAGGTTGGCAGGAGCAGGGACCGAGCAACGGGAGCTCACCCTGTTGTGGGGATTTGGACCGCCAACCTTCTGATCAGCAAGTCCTAGGCTCTGTGGTTTAACCCACAGCACCACCCACGTCCCTTTGTATCCATTGTATCCCTTTGTGCCCATTTGTATCTGGGACCAATTCAAGGTGCTCACATTATTGCTTAAAGCCCAAAATGACCAAAGTCCCAAATATCTGAAAGGCCATTTCCATCCCTACTGACCTTCTCAGGTGTTGGGAAATTGTGTCCTAGGAGAGGGTTTTCTGTGTGGCAGCCACCAAATTGTGGAATGCCTTCCCTACAGAGGTGTGACTAGCACCTTCACCAAACAGCTTCACCCAAGATGCACTTCTTTATCCTAGTCTTGGACCATTAAGGTACTTTTTTTCCTGGGACTCACCTCTATAAGCTGAAGTTATATAGACCCCAACCCACTTGGAGCAGTTTCATGTGTTTTACCTTGGTAGTGGTTTTTTTATTTATGCACTTATTTTATTTTTTTAAATAAGTGCATATTCTATTGCTGTAACCTACCCAGGAACCTTATGGTGAGGGACAGGTAAGAAATCTTATAAAATAAATAGGAATTAGCTAAGTGCTAATGGGTTCAGCACAATAAGCAACTCCTTAGCAATGCATGCTTCCTTAGAAGTAAGTCCCAATAAGTCAAATTAGACTTACTACTTACCTTTGCAAGTGATGTATTTGGGATTGCAACATCAGTTTCATTTAGGAATAAACAGGTCACACGCTACCCCTAGTGGATATTTCAAGAAATGCTTAGGAGAAGATGCAGACTGGAAAAGATACTGCTTTTATCTTCCCTATAATTAATGAGAAGCAGATTTTTAAAGTTCACACCTGCCTATCGGGCAGCATAAGGGAAAGCTGAATGCTTGTATTCTGTTTGGTCAGCCTAAACTGGCCTAAAAATCATTGATTTTAACATACTTTATGTCTCTCATTTGCAAGAACCAATACGGTAATAATATTCTAGACCACAGTGTTGCAACTTCCATTGAGAAAACTGTGTTGGCTGGTTGCTGCAGAACCTAAGATTCTTGTGATATCGGAAAGCTGCAGTCTTATAAAGCTTAATAATAATAATTATTTATTATTTATACCCTGCCCATCTGGCTGGGTTTCCCCAGCCACTCTGGGTGGCTTCCAACAAAATATTAAAATACAATAGTTTGTTAAACATTAAAAGCTTTCCTAAACAGGGCTGCCTTCAGATGTCTTCTAAAAGTCTGGTACGGAAGTTGTTTCTCTCTTTGACATCTGGTGGGAGGGCATTCCACAGGACGGGTGCCACTACTGAGAAGGCTCTCTGCCTAGTTCCCTGTAACTTGGCTTCTCACAGTGAGGGAACCGCCAGAAGGCCCTCAGCGCTGGACCTCAGTGTCTGGGCTGAACGATGGGGTGGAGACGCTCCTTCAGGTATACTGGACCAAGGCCATTTAGGGCTTTAAAGGTCAGCACCAACACTTTGAATTGTGCTCGGAAACGTACTGGAAGCCAATGAAGGTATTTCAAGACCCATGTTATGTGGTCTCGCTGCCGCATTCTAGATTAGCTGCAGTTCCCAGGTCACCTTCAAAGATAGCCCCACATAGAGCGCATTGAAGTAGTCCAAGTGAGAGGTAACTCGAGCATGCACCACTCTGGCAAGACAGTCCATGGGCAGATAGGGTCTCAGCCTGCGTACCAGGTGGAGCTGGTAAACAGCTGCCCTGGACACAGAATTGACCTGCGCCTCCATGGACAGCTGTGAGTCCAAAATGACTCCCAGGCTGCGCACCTGGTCCTTCAGGGGCACAGTTACCCCATTCAGGACCAGGGAGTCCTCTACACCTGCCCGCCTCCTATCCCCCCAAAACAGTACAGTGGTACCTCTGGATACAAATGGGATCCGTTCAGGAGCCCCGTTTGCATCCAGAAGCGAACACAACCCGCGTCTGCACAGGTCACGATTCGCCGCTTCTGCGCATGTGCTTGTCGTCATTTTGACCATCCGTGCATGCGCGAGTGGTGAAACCCAGAAGTAACGCATTCTGTTACTTCTGGGTCACCGTAGAGCGCAACCCAAAAGCACTCAACCTGAAGCAACTTCAACCTTAGGTATGACTGTACTTCTGTCTTGTCAGGATTCAACCTCAATCCATTAACCGCCATCCATCCTCCAACCGCCTCCAGACACACAGGACCTTCACCACCTTCACTGGTTCTGATTTGAAAGAGAGGTAGAGCTGGGTATCATCTGCATACTGATGAACACCTAGCCCAAACCCCCTGATGATCTCTCCCAGCAGCTGCATGTAGATGTTGAAAAGCATGGGGGAGAGGACAGAACCCTGAGGCACCCCACAAGTGAGAGCCCAGGGGTCTGAACACTCATTCCCCCACCAACCCTCCCCCACCAACACAGCACAGGAGGAAGGAGCGGAACCACTGTATAACAGTGCCCCCAGCGCCCGGCCCCTCTAGACAGTCCAGAAGGATGTTATGGTCGATGGTATCAAAAGCCGCTGAGAGATCCAGCAGAACTAGAAAACAGCTCTCACCTTTGTCCCTAACCCGCCGGAAATCATCAACCAGTGCGACCAAGGCAGTTTCAGTCCCATGATGAGGCCTGAATCCCGACTGGAAGGGATCCAAATGGTCTGCTTCTTCCAGGCATGCCTGGAGTTGTTCAGCAACCACCCGCTCAATCACCTTGCCCAAGAATGGAATATTTGAGACTGGGTGATAGTTGGCCATATTGGCCACATCTAAAGATGGTTTTTTAAGAAGCGTTTGGATGACCGCCTCTTTCTGCAGGTCTGGGAAGGCTCCCTCACAGAGAGAAGCATTCACCACCCTGCAAAGCCCATCGCCCAGCCCTTCCCGGCTAGCTTTTATAAGGATCAAGGAAACAGGTGGTTGGTTTCACTCATCCAAGCAGCCTGTCCACATCCTCAGAGGTAACAGATTAGAATTGATACCATCTTAACTACTGGGATAGCTCAGTTGGCAGAGCATGAGATTCTTAAGCTGAGAATCACGTGTATGAACCCCACACTGGGCAAAAAAAAATCCTTCATTGCAGTATGTTGGATTACATGACCCTCATAGTCCCTTCTAACGCTACAATTCTATGATTCTATGTTAAGTATATTGTTGTTATTAGTTTAGCAATCCCCATTACATGCATTACACATCCTCCTCAAGCAGAACTGGTTTCCTGCATTAACAGCAGGCAGAATTGATTTGCAGTGGTGCAAAAACTCTGCCCCACCAGACCTACCTAAGCCCAGCATGGGGCCTAACTTGGCCCAAAAGGCAGTCTCCCTCCCAAATATACCCACCAGCCCCACACCTAAAATCAGGTAAGCACCATGGCTCAGTGGTAGAGGACCTGTCTCACATGCAGCTGGCCCAAGGTTCAGTCCTCCAGCATCTCCAGGTAAGCCTGGGACTGTTCCCTGACTGAAGCCCCTGACAGCAGCTGCCAGTCAGTGTAGATAATACTGAGCTTGGTGGACCAATGTTCTGACTTGGTATATAAAGCAGCTTCCTATGTGCCACGTGTGGTGCCAGGTGTGAAGCAGGTAAAGACATGTCTGCCAAAGGACACTCCTGGTTGTTCTTTGTTTGGCCACTGTCAAACAGCTGATCAGGAAGGGATTAGCAGCGCTAGGAAGTCCACCACTGAGAACCGCTGGCCCCCATCTGCGCTATATAGTTTAAAATAGTGTGATCCCCTTCATGGATCACTGTCTTTCCGTGGCGAAGGGGCTTGAATAACTCAGAGAAGCTATGAACTATGCCGAGCAGGGCACCCAAGATGGACAGGTCATAGTGGAGAGTTTTGACCAAACATGATCCACCTGGAGCAGGAACCAGCAAGCCACTCCAGTATCCCTGCCAAGAAAACTCCATGGACAAAGACAACAGGCATATAAAAGTTATGGTGTTCTCGAAGCTACTAGCATGAGTTTGACCAAACTGTGGGAGGCCGTGGAAGACAGAAGTGCCTGGCGTGCTTTGGTCTATGGGGTCACGAAGAGTCGGACACGACTAAACAACAACAAGTGTGATAAAAGTAGGCTTCCCCCAAAGAATTCTGGGAGCTGAAGTTTAGGACGTGGTGTACTGCTGAGAGTTGCTAGGAGACCCCCTGTTGCTAGGAGACCCACTCATTCACAGAGTGGTTTCACAATCCTTCTTTCCCAGGGAACTCTGGGATTTGCAGCTCTGGGAGGGGAATTGCCTCCCAGCAACTCTCAGCACCCTGAGCAAAATGCAGTATCCATGATTCTTTTTCGGAAGCCGTGGCTGCTTAAAGTGGTACCACGCTGCTTTAAAAATGCATAGTGCAGATCGACTCTCCGGAACCATAGAACGAATCGGCCCCGGACTGTACACTAGATAGGTAAGCAACCCCTAAACGGTTTTTAAGGTGCCAGTCCATTTGGGGACCGTTGTCCCTGGATAGGGGCAGGCTTTGGTCATCTTTGGTTTCCAGCGAGAAGTCAAAATTTGGCGCCCCCAAACGGATCTTCTCAGTTATGGGTCTGTTCAATTTTGCGGCGCCCTGTGCGGGAGAACCATCCGCACCGCCCTAAATCCGACTTCTGCAACTCCGCAGAAGGGGAGATGTACAGCTGCGTCCGGAGACCACCACCCTTTTGCTTCTCCCGGAATAAAAGATCGCTGGCTGTTTAAGTTTCTCGCCATGCGGAAGAACGCAGCCAGCATCACATGCGGCGGCTTAATCTATCCCAGCCAATAGGTCGAGAGCAAAGGTCACGCTGTTGCTTTTCTGCAGCGCTTCGAAACTCACCGATGGCAAACTTTGCACAAAGGAACTCCGGAGAGGCGCTGGCTGGAGACTGCGCTGAGACGCGGAAGGAACACAAGGCTCAGAAGGGGAGGAGGAGCCCCGAGGGCGGCTGCGCCTCCGCAAGGTGCCCCAGCGGCTTCCAAGCTGGGAAAGGCCTGGGGAGCACCTGGTCCGAGCCGCTGCCCCCCGCCACCCTGCAGGTACGCTTGGAAAAGGTAAAATGAAAAGCGTTGGGAACTTCCCCGCCCTTCCCAAACTGCTTCCTCATCCTTTACTGGAATAGCTAGGACTTCCTAGGGGGGTTTCTTTTTCAGGAGCCCCAAAAAAGAAAGTGTACAGGTGTCTAAACGTCAGCACCCAGGGAAGGTAGTTCGAAGGCTAAGTGGAACATGAGACGGTGGTTTTTCATGCAAGACGCCGGATCATTCTCGCGCTACGCTGAAGTCAGGGCTTTCGTGGCAGCGTCTCAGAGTTCGTTTTACAGACGGTCGCGTCAGGGTATGAACTTCAGAAAGTTGCCCCTTGGGATTCCCCAAAGAAACTCGGGGAAAGCCATCGTTTCCCGTCTTTAGGAAATGTTACTACTATTGACAAGGGTCATAATAAGGCCGATTCGGGGTATGCAAGTGGGTACGAGCCGAGGAGGTGCGTGCGTGCGTGCCCCGAGATCTACCTGCGGGGGAGGCATCCTCATGGTCGGAGCTGCTGCAGCTGCGGGCGTCTTTGCTTCCTCCTCCTCCCCTCACCTCCCCCGGTCCCTGCTGCAGACAGGAGATTCGCTTTCCCGGACGAGGCGCAGGTGGCACTTGTGGGAGGGGGAAGCTGCAGCCAGGTCACAATCCTGCGGGCGCTTCCAGAATCGAGGGTCAACGGTGGAGACGAGCTGGCTCATGCACCCTGAGTGCGCAGTGGTGTGGGGTGGGTGTGTGGATTTTGTCCTCGCTCATGGTGCCATATTACCCAAGTTCGCCTCTGACAAGGGTTGCCAGGCATTTTGAACACAAGGATAACTACTATTAATATAAATGCTACATATCAATTCATCCACGTGTAATTCCTACTTCAGAAGTACAGTAGATTCAGTTTAAAGCATGGCTTTCTCCCACTTTTTATCCTGCAGTCACAACATTCCTAGGTAGAAATTAACAGCTTGAGGGGATCAAAAGCATTATGTTGTATGTTCATTACATGGGTGAACATTGCAAACTGCTCTGCCTGCATGTTGTTGAATCCACACCTAAGACATTCAAGCTCAATTTGTGTGTTGGGGTCATGCCCAGAGCATATGAAATAAGAACAAAGGATGGTGCCCTTGAGCAGGTGCAGGGAGCATTTCTTTCATCACTGAATTGTAATAGCTTGTGTTTGGACTGTTGTTGTGCCACTATGCATTAGCACAGTGCAGCAAGAGAAAGCCGAGAGGTCTGAATTTAGGCCATTTACACATAAGTAGCCATAGGCAAACCAATATACTTGAGCTTAAAAGGTAAAGGGACCCCTGACCATTAGGTCCAGTCATGGCCAACTCTGAGGTTGCGGCGTTCATCTCTCTTTATTGGCCGAGGGAGCCGGCGTACAGCTTCCGGGTCATGTGGCCAGCATGACTAAGCCGCTTCTGGCGAACCAGAGCAGCGCACGGAAACGCCATTTACCTTCCCACCGGAGTTGTACCTATTTATCTACTTGCACTTTGATGTGCTTTTGAACTACTAGGTTGGCAGGAGCAGGGACCGAGCAACGGGAGCTCACCCCGTTGCGGGGATTCGAACCACCAACCTTCTGATCAGCAAGCCCTAGGCTCAGTGGTTTAACCACATATTACAGCTTAGTTAGCTGTAATATGGAGACAATTAAAGCAGGCAATCTGGTTCTGTCTCTTGGGTGTTATGTTGGAGGAGTAAGACAAGTGGGAGGCTATAAGGGCTGCTTTTCTTAGCTACCATAAAGTTATGTCTGTGTGAGTTATTACTGATAAGGAGGAGCTGCTTTAAAAGAACATCAGCCTACTTTACAGGGCTGTAGCAAGGATAGCTAAAATAAGAAGGGCTGTCCAAACAGAGAGCATTTGCATGGAGACTTGAGTTCCAGAATCTCTCTGATGCCCCCCAACAGAAAAATAACCCTGAAAGTTGCTATGTTGGCTGAGGAAAGAAGTCACAGATCAATAATTCCTGTTTATCCAAACTACGGTGGAAAGGGAATAAAGGAGAGACAACTGTGTTTGCATTTTAGAGCTTATTTAACACTTTTGACCATCGGAAAAGAAGTGTCAGAAGCCTATTTAAAAAAAATATTTTAAAATCAGACCAGAATTTGCCAAAGTGTATGCCCGAGGGTGCTGGGGCTGCCAGGTCATTTCCATCTGCTGAAATAGGTCTGAAATCAATAGAATAGGTGGGAGGGTGTGGGTGTGGGTGTGCAGATGTGCCCAGGGCCCAAAACGTTGGGCAACCCCTTGAAAAAGATGTTTGTTTCACATTGTATGCCTGTGTACCTCTCAAAATGTGTCTCAACAACACCAAGCAAAAGGAAACTTCAATTCATCTCTGGAGGAAAAGAAGTGGGTGTTGTTCTTTTTGGCTCCGGAATATTTAACCTGTGTATGTCTCTGACAAACAGGTTTTAGATTCCCCAGAGTTCCCTGAGAGGAGGAATTGATTATTGAACCACTCTGGAATTCTAGCTCTGCGAGGGGGAATAGAGGCTCTCCTACGCATTCCCATAGCCCTTAATGAATATACACTTTCCATCATTCTTTGGGGGAAATCCATGGGTGTTAAAAGTGGTAGGATAATGCTTTCAATGTATAGTGCAGATTGAGCCAATGACAGTGTCTCACCAGTATGACAATATTTCACGGCGTTTGACTTACAGAAACAGTCAAATTTCAAATAACTCTATATATGATGAATAAGCACACATCCCACCAGGGAATGGCGTAATAAAATCTGAGCCATCCTAACTCAGTTCAGAATTATGTCTCTAAACACCCTGATCATTTATTGGAGAAATAGTTCTCATTGTTAGCATGCTTGGACTCTTTCTTGAAAGTGGTCTCCAGAACCACCAGAGTCTATTTTATGCTCCATTAAAAAGACACAGTGTATATCAGCAAGCACTCATCTATACAATGCACAGTATATGAGATATTTTCACTACCAAGTATTGAATGCTCTGCAAATGCACACCCACCCATGAACATATTGTAAAGTAAAAAGCAAAATGGAACGAAAAGTTCAAAAATGTGAAGTAGAGAAAGCTTTACTTTGACAAAGGCTGCATTCCTATGCGCACTTATTCAGAGGGTCTTCTGAATAAGGTCATTCAGTGAGACTTACTTCTGAAAAGACATGCACTGGATTTCACTGTTAATTAGATCTGGCTGTGATAAATTTTGCACTTTGTCTTGCACTTAGCACAGTCTAATCTAATTAAGTCCTAATCTTAATTAAGTACACCCAGTGCCTCCTGCACTCTATCTTAATACAAACTGCGGGTTTGCAGCACAACTCCCCTCTATCCCCTGTTTGTCTTACAGACCAGCCTAAAGAGGAGTTCTGGAGTCTGGACTCCATGCAATTTTGCTCACTAATCTGTCACACTTTAGTTGGTTCTAATGAATGAAGAACTTCCTATGCTGCTGGGTTGTTTTTCTTCAAATGACCCAATCTTGCCGCCAACCATTGTTGTGAGTTTCAAAAACCTTATTGTGTAGAGGCGACAGTGGAGCAATAGAAATCTGCACTATACATTTAAAGCAGTGGCACTTTAAATAGTCATGCTCCCCCCCCCAGGAATCCTGGGAAATGTAGTTTGTTAAGGTGCTGAAAGTTGTTAGGTGACTCACTTAATTCCTTCACAGAAGTACAGTTCTCAGAGTGGTTTAACAGTCAATCCCTCTTCCCAGCTAACTATACAAATTGTAGGAATAGAGGTCTCCTATCAACCTTCAGTACCCATAACAAACTATCTCTCTGTGCTGCAGGTATGCATACAACCTAAAAGACCATTGCTTAACAATGGCAGTGTAGATTTGCAGTGGAACCCTATCCTTCTCTGGCCAGATGGTTGCTGCTTGCAGTTGTCAGTTTCGCAATAAGTGTTTTCTTCCTCCTTTGTAACAAAACTAAAGTTTCTGTTCCCCTTTGCATGCAGAATCAGGAAGCCCTGCAGCACTGAGACCTCAGGAGGAGCTTCCTTCTTATCTACACAGGAAAGCAACACATTGAACATGTGGCTCTTCCAGAAACTGACAGTGACTTAACGGGAGAGTCAGGAAAAACCCAGGGACTTTGGGGGATTGGTGCACTCTGGAGGAGACGACATGGCAGAAAAACAAAGGGAAGATGGCTTGGAAGAGGGACAACAGGTGCTTCCAGGTTTTAAGCCATGCATACAGGAAGACGCCACCCGTGCTCGGCCGCAGACTGCTGTTGGCAGCCAGTCTCCCAGGCCCAGCAGCCGGGCTGAAAGCTTAATTCTCCGACGAGGACAGTTGTTGTCCAACTTCAGCAGAAGCATGAACAGGTCAAGCAGGCGTTCGGGGAACTGGGCAACGGGGGTGGACACAGCCAGACTATCAATGGGTTATGGTAGCACGAGAAGGAAGGGACTGAAGGATAAGCTCTTCCAAAGCAGCCAGGCCAAACCTATGTGGGTGACAGCTTCCCATCAGGAGAGCGTTGTGCTGGACACCCAACCAGATCAGGAACCTCTCATGGATGGGAACACTGATGACTTGTCCTTAGCTCTGGATCCAGTGGAGCATGAGTGGATGTTGACTGTCGCCCAAGGAGACGCAGAGAGCATCCTCAACTTACTGGCCAAGGACCCCAGCCTGCTCTCCAGGAGAGACTTTGTGACGGGCTTCTCTGTCCTCCACTGGTTGGCCAAACATGGCCGCCATGAAGACTTGATTGAGGTGATTTCTTTTGCGGAAAGGAATTGCTACCCATTTGATGTCAACATGCCCTCAGCCAGTGGCAGACTAACCCCTTTGCACCTAGCCGCCCTCCAAGGCCATGAGATGGTCATCAAAGTGCTGGTGGGAGCCTACGGAGCCAATACAAGCCTTCGGGACCACAACGGCCGCAAGGCGTGGCAGTACCTCCGAGCAGATGCTTCCAGAGAGTTAAAGGAGCTCTCGGGGGCTTGTGAGGAAGACCTGGCCCAGCTAGGAACTGGAAACGCCAACAACAACTGTGCTCCATCAGCGCGAGGTGGAATTGGCATGTTCAAGGGGGACAGCAAGGAAGCCAAGGGCAGAGGACACAGCCAGAGGGCCACGCCCAGACTGTCTTATTTCAGGAACAAGTTCAGACAAGCCATTGCGTTCTTCCAAGAGCGTTAGATGCCTGCTCTGTGGTTGAGGCAGTTGGACCTGTTGGCTGTGAGTGGTCTGTAATCAAAGCCATTAAATGAGAGGCTGGGACTGTAGAAGGAGGAAGCACTGGAGGTGGCTGTTGTGAGATTGAGATATGTCGCCAGAAGGGGATAGCTTCAGCAAACCTGCCTGCGTTTGCTTTTTGGCCTCAGGTATGAGATCCAAGGCCTGAAATTCGGAAGGAAGGGGTGGGAGTGACAAAGGGGATTGGTGTGACAAAATGGGTAAGGCTAAGTTTGGGGAAACCCCTATTTGTCTCCTTGTTCCCCAGAAAGGAACCTGCAGATAGGGGAGGGGGTGACACAGTGGATTGGTGTGACAAAGTGGGTAAGACTAAGTTCGGGAAAGCCCCTATTGGTCTCCTTGTTCCCCAGAAAGGAACCTGCAGATAGGGGTGTGCATGCAGTGTCTGAAAGCAACTGTAATTCTGCACTAAGAAAAATAAATTCCGCAACCTGTGCAAGGTTTGCTCCTGTGGAAAAAACCTGCGTATTTTTCTCTTCTTTCTTTCATATTCCCAGAAAGAGAATAGGGGTTTGCTAACAACTCTCAGAACCCTGAGGACCCCTAGCTTATTCCCACATTGCAGGGGGGTTGGACTAGAGCAGGGGTCAGCAAACTTTTCCAGCAGGGGGCTGGTCCACTGTCCCTCAGACCTTGTGGGGGGCCGGACTATATTTTGGGGGGAAAATGAATGAATTCCTATGCCCCACAAATAACCCAGAGATGCATTTTGAATGAAAGGACACATTCTACTCATGTAAAAACACGCTGATTCCCAGACCGTCCATGGGCCGCCTTTAGAAGGCGATTGGGCCGGATGCGGCCCCCGGGCCTTAGTTTGCCTACCCATGGACTAGATCCCTGGAGCCCTTTCCAGATATACTGTTCTGATTCCCCACCACCGGTGTAGTTCTAGCTTAACCAACAGTAAGTGGGAATAACTTTCAGGGTGACTCCAGAGGATCATTCTCTGTTTCAAATAAAGGACTGGGGTGTTGGAGTCGGGGAATCCTAGCCAAATTGAAGGCTCTTTGTCTCCATCAGATACAAGGGGGCACATAGACTTCCTCTCAGAACTTGACAAGAACCAACTTTGAGATGTTTACATGTGTATGTAAAAAAAAAAAGGACAATTCAAACTTCTAGCACTACACAGCTTATGAAGGGGGTGATGGATAGAGAACCAAACTAGGGAGACGTGAACAAAATGCAGTATGATGTGCTCCTATGTGCATCTGCAGCCAGCCACACCCACTTTCAGTATACTCCCTTACAGTCCCTACTTCCCAACACTTTCTCTACATTGTGGCCACAGAGCTCTGTCACCATTAGCAAATTGGGCTTCATTCTGGAGCTCAGTTGGCCCAGCTCTGTGATGTCTGAAGCATCGGCTGCATCATCTTCAAGTACTACATGGTCTTCACTTTGTTCCAGGTGAGTACTCCTCACAAGGTGAAGCAGAATTGTCTGTCGCAACGGTTCTCAAAACTCCTTCCCTCCCCAGCATGGACCACTTGAAAATTGTTTGGGAGTCTTCCTTAATAGGGACGCGGGTGGCGCTGTGGGTTAAACCACAGAGCCTAGGACTTGCCAATCAGAAGGTCAGCGCTTCAAATCCCCGCGATGGGGTGAGCTCCCGTTACTCGGTCCCTGCTCCTGCCAACCTAGCAGTTCAAAAGCACATCAAAGTGCAAGTAGATAAATAGGTACCGCTCTGGTAGGAAGGTAAACGGCGTTTCCGTGCGCTGCTCTGGCTCACCAGAAGCGCCTTAGTCATGCTGGCCACATGACCTAGAAGCTGTACGCCGGCTCCCTTGGCCAATAAAGCGAGATGAGCGCTGCAACCCCAGAGTCGGCCACGACTGGACCTAATGGTCAGGGGGCCCTTTACCTTTACCTTCCTTAATAATCTTCATAATTAAGAGCATGGGTTGTGAGTTCGAGCCCAACGTTGGGCAAAAAGATCCCTGCATTGAAGGGGGTTGGAGAAGATGACCCTCATGGTCCCTTCCAACTCTGATTCTATAAGCAACTTCAGCTGAGCGGATCCCTCCCTCTTTGAGTGCCGTTTTGGCTACATAAGGATATGAACTCATAGATGACTTTGCTAGGACATAGGAAATTACAGCAATTTGCTGTGGTCACGATGGCTGGAGCTGAAGGGAGTCTAGCAACATCAACCCCTCCTTAGTTGCCCTCAACAAGCAGCTCAACAAGAAAGGAGAACTAATTTAACAATGAAAGGAACTTAACCCCTCACCTCAGGCAAATGTAACAGAATCAGAAAAGTAATGGCAAGGGCACTAGACTGCTGCTGCTGACACACCCACTCACATTAAAAGGAAATAGTCCTTCACACAGCATATAGTTCAGCTATGGGAATTCGCTCCCACAGGAGGCAGTAAGGTAAAGGAAAAGGATCCAAGGACAGTTAAGTCCAGTCAAAGGCGACTATGGGGTTGCGGCGCTCATTCAGGCCAAGGGAGCCGGTGTTTGTCCACAGACAGCTTTCTGGGTCATGTGGCCAGCATGACTAAACTGCTTCTGGTGCAATGGAACACCGTGACAAGTGCCAGAGCACACGGAAAAGCCGTTTACCTTCCAGCCTATTTATCTACTTGCACTGGTGTGCTTTTGAACTGGTTAGGTTGGCAGGAGCTGGGGCAGAGCAATGGGAGCTCACCCCATTGTGGGGATTCGAACTGCCGACCTTCTGATCAGCAAGCCCAAGAGGCTCAGTGGTTTAGACCACAGCGCCATCTGCAGGAGGCAGTGGTGACCACCAACTTGGGTGGTTGACCACTGTGAGAACAGGATGCTGGACCTAGGTGAACTAGGTCAGTTTTTCCCTAACTTGGGTCCCCAGCTGTTTTTGGACTGCAATCCCCATCACCCCTGCTAGATAGGGATGATAGGAGTTGCAGTCCAAAAACAGCTGGAAACCCAAGTTTGGGAAACACTGGACTAGATGATTCAACATGTCGCTTCTTACATACTTATCCAAATGAACTAATAGCAATGTACAAACCAGCTTGTATGTGTGGTTTAGTTGTGTTGGGAGCTGCATTCTTCCCAAAAGGATGTACCAGACAAACAAACCTTTGAGGGGCAGAGGGAAACAAGAGACTTGCCTCCAGTGCCTATTTTCAATGTAAGCACACTTCATCTGGAAGGCTCTCTAGGTCATACATTAATGCACTCTTAAATTTGCCCATTTTCCTGTTCTTCCGATCCAATAAGCCAGCACACATCTTTACAAACTGGAACTGGTTAACATCAGACTTAACTCCAAAGTCGGCTAGGAGATCTAGGCTGAAGAGGGAGCACATCATTATTTATCATTCTTCATCTTTAACTACCCATTTAATTCTGTCAGAATTTAATTTATACATTTCCACCTACAATATGGCATATGTGATTTATTAAGATCAGGGGTCAGCAAACTTACCGCACCTCGGGCCAGTGTCTCCAGCGCTGAGCATGCGTTGGGCTGGAGGGCGGGGGAGCGTGTGTCCTTATGCATGCGCACACGCTATTTCTGGGTTGAAGGAGCACCAGAAATAGCTTGTGCGCATGTGCATGGGCCTCCTCCGACATGGATGTGCACCGGAAATAACGCTTGCACGTGCGCAAATAATGCTTGCACATGCGCACAAACTATTTTCGGTGCTCCTCCAACCCGGAAGTGGGCAGCCGCGCAGCGCAGTGCTGATAAGAGCGGGCGGCGGCAGCAGGGGTCGCTGCGGGCCAGATAAACGAGTCCCTCAGGCCTTATCTGGCCTGTGGACCTTAGTTTGGGGACCCCTGATTTAGGTCCATCACGTTTGGCATGTGGTGTTCCATGCTGTGTCTCAAAGACCTTGTGTTTTGTTCCTTCGTTGTCATCATTGCTTTCTTTATACAGTTAGATCTCCTGGCACTGTAAATACAAAACTTACAAGCTCAACAGAAACCAGAAAGCTATTTCCTTGTACAGCAGCCTCTCCACTGTTTACTCTGCTTAACAGTACTGTACTGACAAGATGCATTGATTGCCTTCTGAGAACCTACAGAGTTCAACCAGCCTTTTTATTCTTTCTTCCCCTAAATGCTATTTGAGAAATACAAAATAAGTTTTAATAGAATCCGGTTATGTTTTCTTTTAAAATATATTGAGCCAATCCAGGCAGGGTGGGGAGAGCTACGGTAATTCCAGGGGTCTGCAAACTATGGTCCGGGGGCCGGATGCAGCCCCCTGGCTTGTAATTCTGGCCCGCAGACTCTGCCACCTGCTCAGTCAGTCCCCGGCCACTGTGGACACCTCGCTGCACGGGGACTGACTTCTGCGACGCTGGCGCAGCTTCTGGGCAGGCAGTGACGCTGGCGCAGCTTCGAATTGGGTGAGGAAGAGGTGCTGCCACATTTGCAGGAAACTGGGCTTAGGTGTCAGGTGCAGGGCTGCTCTCCCGTCTCCCTGCGGCAAAGCGGAGGAGACGATTGTTGCCAGATTTGTGTGGCGCTTGCACGGAGCCAGCAATTATGCACACAGAGACCTTGCCCAATATTGTGACCGTTGCGTGGTGCGCACTTACCCAGTTGTTGTGCTTTGGTGGGACGTGATGTCAACTTAACTTTTATGCAGAGGGCAGGCCCGCTGGAATGAATGGACCCGGGTTAGGCATGGCCACTCATGTCAACGGGTTTACTCTTGAGTAAAAAATAGGGGAGCGACTTCTGCATAAATATGCATTTTTTAAAAACAATATCCCGGCCTCCGGCAGTGTTTGAGGGACAGTGAACCGCCCCCCCCCCCCCGTTTAAAAAGTTTAAGGACCCATGGTTAACTCCACAGGCAAAACTGTGAAGTCCCACTGGAGGTTTTAAAGAGTTTGGATTTGTAAATTACGTCAACACCAAGAATATTACCAAGTGGAAAAACCATGGTAAATGTCTGAGTGCATGCCTGTGAATGCATTATTTTGTGTGTGGATGTGTTCTCCATCAAAGTGAACTGGAAGCCTTAAAAAAAAAGACCTTATTAGAGCAGAGGTTGGGAAATTTTGGCTCTCCAGATCTTGCTGAATGACAACTCCTGTTGCGTTCGCAAAGTAAAGGAAGGACTGGATCCTGATTAAAAACAAGACATGAGGCTTTGACCAGCAAGGCTCTCGGAGAAAAGTGCGTCCACCACACCCCTCGCCAGGCCATTTTATTAGCAAAAGAATCTTTTACACAGTGCTCGTAAGAACCAATCATATTTCCTCTGAGCATTTCATCAAACCCCACGTGGGGGAAAAGTTACACCACTAAAACTAATTAAGCACAAATATTTCTGGGGTAAATAAGTTGACAACTACAAAGAAGAGTATCTGGCAACCCCGGAGGTCATAAACAATCAGTACACATGATAAGGAGGATGGCCAGGAGGATAGCAATCAGTATCACCTTCATGTGAGATCTGTTTCCTGGCCCTAAGATTAACACCCTAAGATTAATATACATTAGAGAGCTACTTCAAATAAGCTTGCCACACAATCTTTATGGCCCAGGATGCCTGCCTGGCGAAGCAATTGCTGAGCTGCTGTGTACGTGACTTGTGAAGAAGAGAGGAATGGGCAGTAGAGGCAAAAGGGCATGAAAAGGACATGAATGTAGAATCTTATGGGATTTAATCAGAAATTATCGTCAATATATCAAACCTAGTCAACACAATGCTTTTATCGTGGACACGATGGCTTGATGTATATTCTATAAATCCTCATGGTAATCCCATCTGACCCTTACAACTCCCATCACCTGTGACCACTGGCCACAGGGCTGATGGGAGTTGTAGTTCAGCAGCACCCAGAAAGCTTTGTTTCCCATGCCTGAATTGAATCACCAGAATTTTGAGAGTACTTTCTTGTATATCATATAAAGTATTTTATATAATTGCACATAATCCCCTCCCTCAGCTTGTCCTTGCAGTGTTCTCAGATTCTCCTAAGAGTTTTTGGCAAGGGTTTGAAATTCACTGGTAGAGCACAGGTATTGCATGCTAAAAGTTCTCTGGCTCAAGCTCACATCTACTCCATGGCTTTTAAAAACTCTTCCCTTTTTTTGGTTCTTCATTGGTTACATCTGAGGTGCTCTACCCCACCTCTACGCATTCCTGCCCCCATTTCCAGCTTTTGCTTGGTACTTCCTTAGCCAAAGCCTATGGCATTCCAATCCCACTTCCAGCCGTGGAGGACGGTGATTGTCACTGTGGGGTTTTTTGGCCAGCTTGTTTCAAACTATTCACCCACCAAGACACAGTTGGAAATTCTCAGCCTTCAATGCAATACATGCCAATTTCACAGCTATTAGCCTTTTGCACTGCTGCCAGCTCCCCTTGTGTGTAGCAAGTATAAACAGTAAATCCAACCAGAAGTCGCTAATTCGCTAGACTATGTGGAATCTTATATTTATTAATGAGCTTCTCTCCACTGTCAACAAGAATTCAGCCAGTACGCATGGGACTGAGAACCAAAAGACATACGCTAACACAATGCTTTTCATCATTCAGTTTTTAATTCATTAATATTTGTATTAACAAATATTTTTACAAAGTTGGGAGACTGCACAGCACAAGACAGAATTCCAGCCCCGATAATGTGGCAGGTTGGTAGGAAGAGACCATTCTGGTGCTTGAGAGTTTGATGGAAGATTCAGGGTTGTGCCGGGAAGATTGGAGCTGCTTCTCTTTACAGGCCGAGCTTGGTCCTCCTCCAATGTCTCCTTTTGGAGTTGTACCTAGAACAAAAGGGACATGATTAGTAAGCAAGGCACAGCTCTGTCTCTCCAGCAGACCAAAATCCCAGGCTGTGTTAAGCAAATAGTAAGCAAGTGAACTGGTCACCCCCTTGCAAACTGCATATGGCACTTTTCAAAGGGACCCACATCTGCTAGCAGAAGAAAGTGTGACTTTCCCAGAGCCATTTGTGCTCCCCTGCTTCCTCTCACATGAGCACATATTAATATTGTACTATATATGTGAGATAATTTCAAGAATTCAGAAGGTACACATGCACATACCCAAAACCCTATGCACTAAGTACTGGTGCATTTCCTATTCTAACAAAATTATAATTTTTAACCAAAATAGTTTTACATTATGGGGGAAAATAAGTTTACATTCTAAACTTAGAATTTAAATATTTTAAAAATACTACCTGTGTGATTACCTTCCTTTTCCATCCTAATTAAGCTAACAATTCCCCTTCCTGTAGAAGAGGCTCTTAAATACCAGCCTACTTAATTGACTGGGTGTGGGTGAATTTTAACCAAAGCTTTTGACTTATCTATTAGAAATCTGAACCAATGTCAACTGGTGTCAACTTAAACTTGGGATACATTGTGGGGACAGCTCTTTGTCCCCAGTAATAAATAAAAATGAGTCTAAAACACCAGCCTTTGGGGTCTGGCAAACCACAAAGAAACTACGGGTGTTTGGAGAATGGCACACGTGTGTAGCAGGCTTTGGGAAAAGGTATGGCAAGAAGGCAAAAAATATGCACACATTATGTATCACTGACTACTACCTTTGTCCATGCAGCAGTGGCACCAAGCTGTGCACAGTGGATAAGAGATGTACTGATGGAGTTATCAATCAGTAGTTCTAGCCACTGAAAGTCTTCATGGCTTGTTTTTGTGGGGAAAGAATTCCTTATTATTGCACAACATTTAATTCCTTTTGAGAGGCCTGGAAAGATGGGACTTCTGGATTATCTTTCACTGATAGAACATGGCCTAATAAAAACACAGCCCTTTATTCACAACCATAGAGGAATTTCCTGTAGAAAAGCTTCCACTGGTCATTTTCACTGGAAGTGTTCACGTTGTTTGGAGTTTTCCTTGCACACCTGTCACTGCTAAAAAGGGAGTCCGATTTCACCAGAACAGGTGAAATCGATTCCTAAGTAACAGAATTGCTCTCAGCAGGGACATGGCAGTGCTCCCACAGAATGAAGCACTGTAATTGCAGCCTGCTTTGGGAATACACTTTATCTGGAAAACTCACCTCTGAACAGCTGATATTGGAGACAAAGCTCAATGATTCCAACACAACAGCCAAATTATAGCTAGTGGGTAGGTATGGAAAACCCATCATGCTCAAAGGAGGCGTAAAAAGAAACAGTAGGAAGAGAAAGTGTTGTTGCAAGAAAAAACACACACACACGAAAGATCTGGGAAAAACTGAGTAAGAACGGACCCTTTGACGCTGAGGTTCTAGGGTATGTCAATAGAGACCTTCAATATACAAGGCCTGCAAGTCACACAAGGGGTTGGTTCTGGGAGTCCATGTACAAAGGCAAAATCATGCGAAGTCAGGAAACCCCCAGAACCCCAACCCCCCTGCGTCTGTGTGCAGCGGGCCTTTCCCTCTGGGAAGGTTGCACAGTATCTTGGATGGCCCCTTCTGACCCCTCCCCCGGCCAGGCTCTCCGTGTGTTTCTAGCAGGACCACTGCAGTAAAAGGTTCATGTGAAGGTTAGAAACGAACAAAAGATGTAAGCTGGAAGTTCAACCAACCAACAGAACGTCCTGTCGCCAATAACAGGAAAGCACTAAAGAGAGTTCACTGTGGCATTTACTGTTCAATCAGCCAAGAAAGAAACTCATGGCTGCTTTCCTTATGGGCAAAGGATAGCATCCAGCACTTTCAGAAAGATCATGCCCATGGTAAAGAATCAGTTAGCATAGAAGTCTGTAGGGGACAGGATTCTGCATTGAGTACACTTACAGCAGGAAGTGCAAGCATGATGCAGTATTCCCAAGCAGATGAATGATAAACCACCAGGAGTGGGTATTTCCCATCCACAAAAAGTCCAAGGGAGCTAAATGCTCCAGCAGGACCCCAGTTTCCATGCCTGGAAGGCAATAATCCCCATACCTGATTTTATTGCCTGTTTTCATGCGGATCCATTGCGGGATGGGCCGGTTCTGCTTCTGCTTCTTAGCGAGAAACCGCTTGATTTTGAAAGTTTTGTGGGAAGACTGGCAGGTTGGAAAGAAAAGATAAGGAGTTTTAATTATTATTTCCTATTGGGGGCTCAACACCAATGCTCAGAGACGGTAGAAGATGCCAATAATCAACATCTGGAGGGCCATAGCTTCCCTATTAGGCTCCACTGTAAGACCAGGGAGGGATTCCCTTTCTGCACTACATATTTACAGCTCTGCTATGCTGAATGAAGCGGTCGGGTCTTCCCAAAAAAAGAATCTCGGGAGCTGGAGTTTGTTAAGGTTGCTGAGAGTTGTTTAAACCACGTTAGGAATAAAAGCTCTCCGAGGGGAACAGGGGTCTCAAGCAAGGCTCAGGCATCCTAAGCAAACTACAGCACCCAGGATCCTTCTGGGGAAGCTGTGGCCGTTTGAGGTTGCGTGATGCTGCCGCCAATTCTAACAGTGCAGTTGGGGCGAAGGGGAGGCAACTCAGCCCAAAAGTTTACACGGCGAGCTCCTCAGTCTCTCGGAGTGCAACCTACCTCTCGGGGTTGTTGTGAAGATAAGAATATTATGGGATATTGGGCCTGCCGTCCTTTCCCTCCCATCTATTTTGTACTGGGCTCCCCCCCGCCTCCCCTTGCAATGAACGAACCAGGATATCAGGGAACCCTTCCCCTCCCCCAAATAGCTACTAGACTTCTGGGGTTTGGACGAGGACGGGCGTCTCACACTAATTCTACGCGGGGTGCCACGGGGATGGTTAGCAAAGCTGCCCCAGCGGAGGATGGCAACGGATTAACTTACCATACTGAAGCACCACGAACCGCTCACCACAATGGCTACAAACGAAAAGAGGAAGAGGAAGCGGCGCAGAGGCTGATGGGGGAAAGAGGCGGCGTCAGGAAACGGTGCTAGATGGCCTCCAGGGTACATACGCGGAAGTGCCGTCAAAAGACGGCAGCGCCCTCTGGCGGCTCCAGGAGGCCGTTGCAGACTTCCGAGCGAACACGTGCGTGTTTATTAAAAAGTGTGTTTTGAGCTTTGCAACCCTTAAAGCAGTGGTTTTCATCCAGTGTGCTGTGACACCTTGGGATGGGGTGCTTTGAAGGATGGTCATGGGTGACGCAAGCAACACTAGCCTCTGTCCCTCTTTCCTTCCCTCCCTCCTCTGATGCCCTCTTGCATCTCTGCCCCCCCCCCCCCGGCTTGCACACCCGTTTGTTCCAGCAGCCCTGGCTACAAGCTCCCCAGGCGAATGGTGCCTCCGGGGCTGGCCAGGGGGTGCTGGTGGCCAGGAGATGAGGGTGATAGGAATTTTGAGGTTTTAGATACATGGTAAAGTTCGTAAAGGGGACGCGGGTGGCGCTGTGGGTAAAACCTCAGTGCCTAGGACTTGCCGATTGCATGGTCGGCGGTTCGAATCTCCGCAGCGGGGTGAGCTCCCGTCGCTCGGTCCCAGCTCCTGCCCACCTAGCAGTTCGAAAGCACCCCTAAGTGCAAGTAGATAAATAGGTACCGCTTTATAGCGGGAAGGTAAATGGCGTTTCCGTGTGCTGCGCTGGTGCCGGCTTGCCAGAGCAGCTTCGTCACGCTGGCCACGTGACCCGGAAGTGTCTCCGGACAGCGCTGGCCCCCGGCCTCTTAAGTGAGATGGGCGCACAACCCTAGAGTCGGACACGACTGGCCCGTACGGGCAGGGGTACCTTTACCTTTAAAGTTCGTAAGTGTACCAACCAAGCACGTGCATAGATCAGCGCAGGAATAATGATGATGATGATGGTGATAATAATAATGATTTATTATTTTTACCCCGCCCATCTGGCTGAGTTTCCCCAGCCACTCTGGGCGGCTCCCAATCAAGTGTTAAAAACCGTACAGCATTAACTATTAAAAACTTCCCTGAACAGGGCTGCCTTCAGATGTCTTTTAAAGATAGGATAGCTGCTTATTTCCTTCACATCTGAAGGGAGGGTGTTCCACAGGGTGGGCGCCACTACCGAGAAGGCCCTCTGCCTGGTTCCCTGTAACCTCACTTCTTACAGTGAGGGAACCACCAGAAGGCCCTCTGCGCTGGATCTCAGTGTCCGGGCTGAACGATGGGCGTGGAGATGCTCCTTCAGGTATACAGGACCGAGGCCGTTAAGGGCTTTAAAGGTCAACACCAACACTTTGAATCGTGCTCGGAAACATACTGGGAGACAATGCAGATCACTCAGGACGGGTGTTATGTGGTCCCAGCGGCCCCTCCCAGTCACCAATCTAGCTGCTGCATTCTGGATTAACTGCAGTTTCCAGGTCACGTTCAAAGGTAGCCCCATGTAGAGCGCGTTGCAGTAGTCCAAGCGGGAGATAACTAGAGCATGCACCACTCTTGTGAGACAGTCCGCGGGCAGATAGGGTCTTAGCCTGCGTACCAGGTGGAGCTGGTAGACAGCCGCCCTGGACACAGAATTAACCTGCGCCTCCATGGACAGCTGTGAGTCCAAAATGACTCCCAGGCTGCACACCTGGTCCATTCAGGACCAGGGAATCCCCCACACCTGCCCGCCCCCTGTCCCCCCAAAACAGTACATCTGTCTTGTCAGGATTCAACCTCAATCTGTTAGCCGCCATCTATCCTCCAACTGCCACCAGGCACCCACACAGGCCCTTCACCGCCTTCACTGGTTCTGATTTAAAGGAGAGGTAGAGCTGGGTGTCATCTGAATACTGATGAACACCCAGCCCAAACCCCCTGATGATCTCTCCCAGCAGCTTCATATAGATATTAAAAAGCATGGAGGAGAGGACGGAACCTTGAGGCACCCCATAAGTGAGAGCCCAGGGGTCTGAACACTCATCCCCCAACACCACTTTTTGGACACAACCCAGGAGAAAGGAGTGGAACCACCTTATAACAGTGCCCCCAGCTCCCAGCCCCCCTAGATGGTCCAGAAGGATGTTATAGTCGATGGTGTCAAAGGCCGCTGAGAGATCCAGCAGAACTAGGAAACAGCTCTCACCTTTGTCCCTAACCCGCCGGAGATCAACCAGCACGACCAAGGCAGTTTCAGTCCCATGGTGAGGCCTGAATCCCGACTGGAAGGGATCCAAATGGTCGGCATCCTCCAGGCGTGCTTGGAGTTGTTCGGCAACCACCCGCTCAGTCACCTTGCCTAAGAATGGTAGATTTGAGACTGGGCGATAGTTGGCCATATTGGCCGGGTCTAAGGATGTTTTTTTTAAGAAGCGGTTTCTTTCAGTGGGTCTGCGAAGGCTCCCTCACAGAGGGAAGCATTCACCATCCCGCAGAGCCCATCGCCCAGCCCTTCCTGGCTCGCTTTTATCAGCCAGGATGGGCAAGGATCAAGGAGACAAGGATCAAGGATCAGGTGGTCTGTTTCACTTGTCCAAGCAGCCTGTCCACATCCTCGGAGGTAACAGATTGAAATTGATCCCATGTAACAAGACTAGACAGAACTCTAGCACTCTCCTGCCCTGGCCCTGCTCCCACGGTGGATTCTCCTTCTGAATCTGAGCAACTTTATCTGCAAAAAACTTTGCAAAAGCATAGCAGGAGATCTTGGGGTCCCTACCAGGCCCCGGTGGTGCAGGTGTTTCCGATAGATTGCAAACCACCTGAAAAAGTCTCCTGCTGCTGTTTTCTGCAGATGTAATGTAGGCGGTGCAAAAGGCCCTCTTTGCCATTGCCATTGCCACTTGATAGGCTCTACGTTGAGCTCTAGCCCGTGTCCAGTCTGATTCAGAATGAGTTTTCTGCCACCGGCGCTCTAGCCATCTCAACTATTGTTTCATCGCCCTCAGCTCCATGGAAAACCACGGGGCTGTCCGGGCTCCATGCAATCGGAGAGGGCGCTTCGGAGCCAGACAGTCAATAGCCCTGGTTAACTCTGCATTCCAGCGTGCCACCAGGGAATCAGCTGAAAGGCCATCAACTTGGGATCAAACATCCCCTACCACTCTCTGGAAGCCAATTGGATCCATTAAGTAGCGGGGGCGGACCATCCGAATCAGTCCCACCTCCCTGCAGAGGGGAAGGGTTGCAGAGAAGTCCAGTTGCACCAGGAAGTGATCTGACCATGGCACTTCTTTTGTTTCGCTTTTAGTTAGTGTCAGATCACCAACATCCGTAGAGGTAAACACCAAGTCTAAGGCATGTCCACAGCTATGAGTTGGGCCAAACTTATTCAGGGACAGCCCCATGGAGGCCATGCTTTCCACAAAGTCCCGAGCGGCCCCTTGTAAGGTCGTGTCGGCATGGATGTTAAAATTCCCCAGGACAACCAAGCTAAGTGTCTCCAGGAGCATATCCGCCACGACCTGAAGCAGCTCGGGCAGGGAATCCTTGGTGCAGCGGGGAGGTCGGTACACCAATAGGAATCCTGTACTGCCCCTATTGCCCAACTTCCAGAACATGCACTCAGAAAACTGGGTCTTCCCAATAGAATGCCTGGTGCAGACTTCCTAAAAATCACTGCAACCCCCCCCCTGCCCACATGACCTGGGTTGCTGTGCGTAAGAGAAACCTGGTGGGCAAGCAGCAGCAAGGACAGGCCCATCTGCTTCATCCAACCAGGTCTCAGTCACACATGCCAGGTCAAGTCCTCCATCCACAATCAGGTCGTGGATGGCAGTGGCAGAAGTGACAGATGGCAGTGAAGACCGACCTGAAACCATTTTGATTCCCAAACTGACCAAATGTTTTCCCTGGAAGGAGGGGGGGAGGGTCAGGGAGCCTTCCCATTGTCTCAGGAATTGAGTAATCAGCATTTTAATGGGTGGCAGACTATCAAGAAAGGCAGTCAGATAACCTGGCAAACAGGAAAAACAACATTCAAATTTCTATTTTAGCCTGCCTTTTCTGTGATGTAGGTATGATGTATCTGGGGGGTGGTCTTAGGTTACATCCCTTCTGTGATGTATGATGTTTCTGGGGGTGGTCTTGATCTACAGGGTGGCAATTTCAAAAGTCTATATAAGGCCTTGCACGCCATTGCTCGGGGTTCCTCCTCCCTCTTGTGTGGGGTGAGTGAGGACCCCGTTGCAACAGATCAATAAAGATCAGGCTTACTAGCTGCTTCTCAATATTCTCTGGTTGGCCTCTGTTATTTTCTCCTACCAATATGGAGCCTACGTAAGGACTCTATACGGGCTCTTGGATACCCCATAAGGGAAAAGGGCAAATTTTTGTTTACAACATGAGTAAGCAAGCAAGCAAGCAAGCGGGTAAGAGAGCCCAGCCATCTATTTCACCAACCCTTGCTGTTGGGAATGGACAGACAAGTGGGAGACCAGGCAGGCAGGCAGGCACTGTGCTGGCCTTTCTTGTGCTTGCTGTGTGCAAAGACTGCCTGGGAGCTGAGTGCCTGATGCTGAAAGGGAGCCAGTCTGCCTTGGCAGTGCCCGCTGCTGCCACTGCTGCCTCCCGAGGTAAGGTGCTGGCCTCACGTTCACCTCTGGCCAGTCTCTGCTGGGTCACTAAGGCTGGGGGCAATTTCTTCCCAGCCCCCTGTGGGGCAGTGTGAGGAGGCACCTCTCACAAGGCACAGGCAGCTGAAATACAGTCATACCTCTTGTTACGTTTGCTTCAGGTTGCACGTTTTCAGGTTGCGTCCCGCGGCGACCTGGAAGTTCTGGAAAGGATTACTTCTGAGTTTTGCCGCTTGCGCATGTGCAGACACGCAAAATGACATCATGTGCAGAAGCGGCGAATCGTGACCCACGCAGACGCGGGTTGCGTTCTGCTCACGTTGCGAACAGGGCTCCGGAATGGATTCCGTTCGCAACCAGAGGTACCACTGTAAATGTTTAAAAGCAGAGGATGACTCCTACTATAGATTTGGGCTTGCAGCAGCTAAGCAGATAAAAGCCAGCCTGTTAAGTGAATCCTCAAAAGGAGAAGTGGGCAGCCACTGGATAAAATGCAGCTCCTGCTTTACTGCAGCCCACCAAACTCAGGCATTTGAAAACAAAGCTTTTAAAATGCTAAAATACTAACAAAAACCAAGATAAACTGTGGAGCTGCCTCTAACAGGGTCGTCCATTGTTCGATGCGTTGGTACTTTCACACTTACAAATAGGTCTAAAATGCTAATTGCTCTACTTTTTGCAGTATTGCAAGTGTAATAAAATCACACTAACTTTCGAGAAGTCAAAAAACATGGGTCTTCACAAAGTCACGGCCTATAAGCAGCTGATAAGAGGACATACCATTGAGCAAGTTAAGTGATTTAAATACCTGGGCATTTATATCCATTATAAGTCTGGCTGGGTAAGCTGCAGAGAATTTGCTATTAATGCTGCAAAAAGTAGTATGTCAGTGATCACTCATTTCCATTATTCCAAAGGGAACCAGTATGTTCCAGCAGCCCTGAGGGTATTCAACGCCCTCAACTACTGTTCAACACAACTGCATGGTATCCTAGTTTGAATAAATGCCTACAACCAGGCTACTGAAAGACTTCAATCAGTTTTCCTCTGAAATTCCTCCCCTCCCCAGCTATTCTTTGTCTAGAAATAAACCAAAGGCTTTTAGAAATTAAAGTGTGGCTGCTATGATACCCAGCTCTACCTCTCTTTCAAATCAGAACCAGTGAAGGTGGGGAAGGTCCTGTGTGCGTGCTTGGAGGCGGTTGGAGGATGGATGGTGGCTAATGGATTGAGGTTGAATCCTGACAAGACAGAAGTACTGTTTTGGGGGGACAGGGGGCGGGTTGGTGTGGAGGACTCCCTGGTCCTGAATGGGGTAACTGTGCCCTGAAGGACCAGGTGCGCAGCCTGGGAGTCATTCTGGATTCACAGCTGTCCATGGAGGCGCAGATCAATTCTGTATCCAGGGCAGCTGTCTACCAGCTCTACCTGGTACGCAGGCTAAGACCCTACCTGTCCACGGACTATCTCGCCAGAGTGGTGCATGCTCTAGTTATCTCTTGCTTGGACTACTGCAATGCGCTCTACATGAGGCTACCTTTGAAGGTGACCTGGAAATTACAACTAATCCAGAATGCAGCAGCTAGACTGGTGACTGGGGGTGGCCGCTGAGACCGCATAACACCGGTCTTGAAAGACCTACATTGGCTGCCAGTACGTTTCCGAGCACAATTCAAAGTGTTGGTGTTGACCTTTAAAGCCCTAAACGGACTCGGCCCAGTATACCTGAAGGAGCGTCTCCACCCCCATCGTTCTGCCCGGACGCTGAGGTCCAGTGCCGAGGGCCTTCTGGCGGTTCCCTCATTGCGAGAAGCAAAGCTACAGGGAACCAGGCAGAGGGCCTTCTCGGTAGTGGCGCCCGCCCTGTGGAACGCCCTCCCATCAGATGTCAAAGAGATAAACAACTACCTGACATTCAGAAGACATCTTAAGGCAGCCCTGTTCAGGGAAGTTTTTAATGTGTGATATCTTAGTGTATTTTTGGTCTTTGTGGAAGCTGCCCAGAGTGACTGGGGAAACCCAGGCAGATGGGCGGGGTACAAATAATAAATTATTATTCTTATTATTCTTATTATTATAGCATTTAAGTTTTGTTTGTAGCTGCATTACAGATCTGAACCAAATAGTCTTCTTGTGGCCATGTTAGCTGAATAACAATCATCAGGATGATTAAGGAGGATTGAGAACAAAATTAGACAGATAGGAATCCCATTAGACTCCTAATGTACTGCTTATTGGAAAACCCCTGCATTTGAGATAATTAAATGCAGATTGTTAAGACAAGGAATTTCAAGAATTTGGTAGCCAAATCAGGAATAGCATCTGTGCAAGTTTGGAGATGTGAAATGTGAATAGCCAATGACAACTTATCTCCACCATCCAACCAACCCATACCACTCACAGAAACATTGTGCCCGAATCAGTTGTGCATGTTCTTTTGCATTGCCTCTTGTGTTTAGACAATTCGATCCAAGTTCATTAATCAGTTGGCTGTTAGCAGGAGTGGCAGTCAGATGAGTGTAAGGTAGCCTTCCTAATGTTTACCCAGGGTGGGGATAAGATGGAAATAGGCAGGTTCCTGCAACATGCAATGAGGATTCGTGAATATTATACAACAGTATTTTTAATGTTGGGTGCAGATTTTGCTGAGTGATGTGATTGTACTGAACCTTTCAGAATTTTGTCTATATGCCAATAAAGGTTTGAGAATGAATTAAAATTGGCAAGTAACCAGTCAAGTTCAAGTTGCAGGTAGTATCTTCATATGTATTGTAAATCACTTTGAGATGCCTCATAGGAAGCCATTCTTCATAAATGGAAAAACAACTGACATGCAGCCTTTTAAAAATTAAAGTTGCAGTCAGCTGGGTGGACGGGCAGATGATTAACAGGATCATAAATGGTAGGATCAAGGGGGAATTTAACCCTCTACATCTTGCTGCAGCAGCCAGGTGGAAGATCTCTTTTCTTTTTTATATTTAAAATATATATATATTGAAAGATTATTGAAGTCCACCCTCATATGATATTGGACATGATAAAACTTCAAAGACACAAAGATGCTAAATAATTACATAAAAAATACTAACAAGCAATTTTAAATGCTACTTCATAGAGTTTTATTAAGTATCAAATAGGGTACTGCCACAAAGAGGAGGTACAACTCTTAGCAAAACTTTCCTGGGTTGCCAGATGCTCTACAGCTTCGGTAAAAACAGTGCACAATTAAAACGGATCATTTTTCCTATGAGATACCAGGAAACAAAAGAAGGTCGAATGCAGGGACTGTTGAGGACTATGCAGCTACCTTCAATATACATCTATATCTGGACTTTAGAAGACATGTGTAAAAAACAACAACACGATTCCTATGGCGAGGTTCATTTGCCTTCAAGCTATACAAATGTTAAGTGAAAGAACAAAGAAAGATATTAGCATCCATGCCTTGTTCTGAAAATTCATTTTGCAGTCGGCTACAAGCAGCACACCAGACAAAAAGATGTCTTCAGTACCAAGATTACGTTGGACCTTCCCACGCTACCTCCAGTTAATGAAACAGGTCAGAAGACCACACTCCACACAGCACAGTGGTAAAAGACATTTAACACTTGAACAAACATGAGGCTCCAACATGGCTGTATGTTAAGTGCAAATACTGGTTCGTGGCTTTTATCTGAAAGACAGCACTCATTCTGGGCAACCACTCGTCCTATTTTAGGGTGACAAGGCCTTTCCACTCTTCAGAGATGGAAGTTTTCTCCCCCTTGTGGTTTTGCTGCCACTACCTCCCACAACTGAAAATGTATTGAGGACGCCCAAGCCCACAGTCCCAAATGTGCAACGAGGACCTGAAACCAGATACATCCAAAAGTACTGTTCCCCCTTTATTCCCTCCTCTTTTCTACAAGGCACTTTTGGACTACAAAGTTAATGCTCTTTGGCTGCTAGGTCAGTGAGGAAGCACAACACTTGTCACTCTTCTTTTGTGTTACTGGTCTCGCACTCCTGCTTCTTATCCACTCCTTGATCGGGTGACTTTGCAGAGCTTTCATCATAGCCTGACAAACGACTTCGATTCCGAGCTCCTGGTTGGTAGAGCTGCATGGCTGGGCGATCCTTAAATTAAGAATACATAAAGCTGTGATGCATAACAGTGAAAGAGTACCAGACCTGGAACAGAGATATAGGTCCAATCCCCTTGCTGCCACCCCACCCCTCCGCCTTGAAGTTCCAGGGCTTTTGGTCAAGGGGAATATATGGGATAGCCCCACAGGTGCTACTCCTGAACTTCTTGCAAAAAAAGAGCAGAAATAAATGTCACTTACTAGATAAGCAAGCCAATCATTTCTACAATCCTGTAATTGCAATCCTATGCATTCCCAGTGGGAAATAAGTTGTACTACAAAAAAAACTTATTTTGTAATGTCCTTAGATGCAGTCATATTTTTTTAACATTCTGTGTCTATAATAAAGAGCTGCATACACCCACAGCCTAACAAAGAACAATGATTTTATTACAGAACCAATCAGCACCTTGTTTCTAATGCGATCCCTCTTAGCCATATCTTCTTTTTTCTCCTCTTTGGTTACTTTCTCGGATTTTTCTGCATTGCCCATGTACTCTGCCAATTCAGCTCTCTTCCCTTTCTCTCGCAATGAGTCTCTTTCCCTTTTCACATCTTCCTCCTTTCTTCTAAAAACCTTCTCTTTCTCGAAGCGCTCTTTCTGCCTCCTTCTCTCTTCTTCTTGGCGTCGGAGTTTGTCTCTTTCTCTTTGCATTCTCTCATACTCTCTGTCTCGGTCATATTCTCTCTCTCTTTCTCTATAGTCTTTTCCACAGTCATCTTCCAATCTGTATGAAAAGAGACTTGGGAGATTCAATCCGGAGAGAAGACAGTAAAATGAAGGCCTATCGCCACTATATTGCCATGCAGGCACTAAAATGACGCCCTGGAAAGAGAGCATCCTGGAAAGAGTTCTAACCAAGTATCAGCTACTGTACATTTCTTGAAAACCACAGCCAAAGATAACACAAGGCTATTTACTAAACCAGAAATTCTCAAGGCTGTTTCTCATGCTTCGAGCGGCAACAAACCCAGCTTTGCAGCTGAACAGCAGTCAATCGTAGTTCTCTGGCATTTGTAACACTTCGCTTTTCAGTTTACACTTTGAGAAGCGTACTTAAAAATAATTAAATTCTAATATGCGAAGGGACCCTAACTGAGCTGCATTACTGGCGATCTGATCTTCAGCCATTTGGAACTGCGAGAAAGACTGGAAAGACCAAAAGGTGGTCCCTCCACAGTTCTAATCTGGAACACGAGTCAACTATAGAATTTACAAGCAGATCTGGTACGAGGCAGCCTAATTAATAATCATATTCTGAGAAATAAGGATATGTACTGAAATGAAAGCACTGACTTTTTGGACTTCTCCTCCTTCGCCTCCCCATCGGAGCGCCTGGCTGGCATACTGCTGGTTGCACTTGCTGCCTTTTCCTCCCTCAGGCTCTCTTTCTCTGGTTTCTTGACCTTTTCTTTCTTTTCAAAGTCTCTTTCATCTTTTTCTGGCTTCTTAAGTAGCTAGGAAGAGAACAAATTTAGTTTTCCTTACTAAGTTAATTCTGCTGCTAACTGTGCTAGGATGCTGGTCTGCACTGAAAGCCAAGGGGGTACCTGGTGCATAATACAAGAGTAAAGATATTAGCATTACGTGACTAGCTATTTCCGTGATTCACTGTTTCTTATCATTACCAGAACTTTGTTTTTTTTAAAAAAAAAATCCTAACGCAATCCAATACTTCTGAGCACACATCCCACTGAGTCCAGTGGTGTTTACTCTCAGGCTTAATGGTATAGGATTATGGCCTTATTCTATGTTCTGCTTTTTATTCTCAAGAGATTTCTACTGCTAGCTTCTGGTGCAATAAATAAGAACTTGTCACCACTGTTTGTTTACACAGTGCCTTCAAAACACATGCTGTGCAGAACTGAGTACTATTCTATAATACTTTAATCTAAGTCTGTATAACTTAGTCCCAAGCATGGATAGGATTGCAACCTCAAATAACTGTGTGCATGCAAAAAAAGAGCACACTTTATACAAAGCCAAATGCAAAATTTCTCTCATATTTCACGAGTGTGAATACGAAAGCAACATATGGCCAATGCATCCTACAGGAATGAAGGCATACCTTAATCTTTGGTTCATCCTTTGATTTGTCCCTTTCTTTTTCTGGGCATCGCTCCACTTTCTTTGTTTTTTCGGCTTCTTTCCTTTTCCTTCTTTCTTCCTCTTTCCATTTTCTTCTTTCTTCTTCTCGTTGTCTCTTCCTCTCTAGTTCTCTCCTCCTCCTCTCCTCTCGTTTTTCTTCTCTAAGCCGCTGTAAGATGGGGGGAAAAGATGTAGTGAGACTTTAGCCAAGTCTTTATGGTGGGACAGGAGAGATTTTGCATCATAAACTGCTCCAAAAGCTCCAAACTGAGTGAATGGGTGGTAAACCATAGAATCGTAGAGTTGGAAGGTACCCTGGGGATCATCTAGTCCAACCCCCTGCAATGCAGGAATATGCAGTTGGCCCATACAAGGGTTGAACCTGCAACCTTGGCGTTATCAGCACCACGCTCTAACCAACTGAGCTATCCAATTGGCTAATGGCATATAGCACTAGGAACAGTTCTGTATATGTATTAAGAAGTTAGAAGCTCACAAATAGAAAAGATTTATTTGAGCACTGTAATAACAATCATTACCTTTACCCGACAACATAACCTATTGCTCTCCTACCTATTAACCATGGATCTAAGGACGTCAAATAAAAATTTTAACGGAGGATTTTAGATATAGATCTCCGGGAGCTTCAAGGAGCTGCAAGGGTACTCTGCTCCCCATAGTCACTGGGGTTACTATGAACCTTTGTAAAGATGGAACGCCATACTTGAGTTGGTAAATAATCCTTAAACCTAGGAAGTATTTCTCTCTGGCAAGGTTTAATGTTCTTCCCTCGAATTTATCAAGGTAAAGGTAAAGGTACCCCTGCCCGTACGGGCCAGTCTTGACAGCCTCTAGGGTTGTGCGCTCATCTCACTTAAGAGGCCGGGGGCCAGCGCTGTCCGGAGACACTTCCGGGTCACGTGGCCAGCGTGACAAAGCCGCATCTGGCGAGCCAGCGCAGCACACGGAACGCCGTTTACCTTCCTGCTAGTAAGCGGTCCCTATTTATCTACTTGCACTTTGACATGCTTTCGAACTGCTAGGTTGGCAGGCGCTGGGACCGAACAACGGGAGCGCACCCTGCCGCGGGGATTCGAACCGCCGACCTTTCGATCGGCAAGCCCTAGGCGCTGAGGCTTTTACCCACAGCACCACCCGCGTTATTAGATGGCAATAAAACTGCTAGCACATTTGCGAAGCTAAGCAGGGTCTAGTATGGTTTCAAATTAGATGGGGGACCACATGTTGAGATTCTTACAGCGGGTTGGCCTGGTTAACCCTTGGTGTCCCTTCCAACTCTACAATTCCATATTATAATGCTGAAGAACCACAAATGCTGCCCCTGTAACAATGCTGAGGTGAGGTCTGTATTGCATATCTTTTTCCATTGTAGTTTTCATCAAGGGGCTAGGAAAGACCAGTATATCCTATTACAAAGTCCCCCTTGCCCCTCTGCGTCTCTAAAGATCACTTTGCTTCACAGTTACAATTGTTCCAGAGTAACCAATTGTTAAAGAACAATTGGCAAAGTGTTTGAATATTTTTATTAGATGCCTTATGACCAATGTACATATATTATATCTACTATATATTTTGGAAAGTGGTTTGTCTGCCGCTTCCTGTTCTTCATAAGTTTCAGGATATTGTCACCAAACATGGCCTGAGAGTTCTGGAGCTGGCAGTCATCATCAATGCTTGGATGCTGGCTGCCATTTTGATTCAAGATGGCAGACCAAATCATGACCTTGGTGTTACCTTGCCCCAAATTTTTGGCATGATGGGTCCAAATTTACAAATCTCACTATCCATTTTTTTTTTAAGAACACAGCATTTTTTGGTTTCTACAAATTCCCATGCCATGCGCTTCCCACATATATTCATTCTAGAATTTTAATTCTGTGTTTTCCAGCTGTATTAATATTTTCATGAATGTTATCAAGACTAATTGTCAATTGCTATGTTTTAATGGTCTGCTGACTGCTATTTAACAAAATTAATTTGAGCAATTACCTTTACCCCAAAACATATATTCTGAAATTATGCAAAATTCAGAGTTGCTGTATTAGGACACCTGTGGGAATAATGATTTTAAAACATTCATTTCACCCTGGTAGCCTCTTCCAAAGAAAGCTGGAAATGCCGAAGTACACATAACAAGATCCAATAACAGGTTTTTCAATCTCACTCACTACTGCCATGAGATTAAGTGTTATTGGACAGCATTCAAATATTCAAAAATGCCAACATAATTAAGCAGGCTGTTCTGAAATAATTGTTACCTGTTTATTCTTCAAGAAGTTCAACAGAGGAGTTGTTTTTTTTGCTAAAGAATGTAAAAGAAAGTGCTTTTTTATTTATTTCAACACATTTTATTTGTGGAAATAATGCAAGAAGAATATTCATATGAAAATGTTAAGTTACAAAACAAAACTGAAATTATGTATAACCAAAACTCATCAAAATGTAGTACAAATACATATAGTTATGCTGAGACAACAATTCTTTTCTGTTGTTTCCGTATAGGGAAATAAAAATGCTGTCCATCTTCATGTATCTAACTAAATTAAGATCTTCCCTCATTACAGTGGTACCTCAGGTTACAGACGCTTCAGGTTACAGACTCCGCTAACCCAGAAATAGTACCTCGGGTAAGAACAGTTTCAAGTTAAGAACAGACCTCCGGAATGAATTAAGTTCTTAACCCGAGGTACCACTGTATTTGTTCTGGAGATCTGTTCTTAACCTGAAACTGTTCTTAACCTGAAGCACCACTTTAGCTAATGGGGCCTCCTGCTACCGCTGCACCGCCGCTGCACAATTTCTGTTCTCATCCTGAAGCAAAGTTCATAACCCGAGGTAATATTTCTGGGTTAGCGGAGTCTGTGACCTGAAACCTATGTAACCTGAAGCGTATGTAACCTGAGGTACCACTGTACTATTTCAAAAATAGTAATTGATTTTTTAAAAGGTAAAACAGTAAAAATGAAAAAATCACGACCATACTTTAAAGCATACAAAAGTTAAAATACTAAAACAGATTAAAACTACCTCAACTTTCTAATCCTCTAGGGAGGCTTGTCTAAACAACAGTATTTTTAGCAGGTGCTGAAAAAGGAGTGAAATTGCCTGCTTGGTTTCAATAGGCAGGGAGTTCCAAAGATTAGGCGCTGCCATGCTATGTTCTGTAACTATATGCTGTGTAACAATACTTTTTATACCTATTAATTCTTTGTTTCTTGCTTCTATTTCCTCCAGCAATGTCTCAGGGGTGGATGTTAATTTTTCATCATCAGCACTATAGTTTTCCAAAAACTTCTTATATTCTGGATCTGATGAGGAACCAAAGGGTAAGAACCATAAATATACGCACTTAAAAATGATACATAACACGTAAAGCTAAAAGAAACAAGACCTCCAGCTGTCATGTTAGATATATGTCTACTTTTGAATAAAGTATGTTGTTTCTACAGTACTGTTTTTATCTACCCGTAAAATACAACAACCTAGGGTGCAGTTCTATACATGCTTAACTGGGAACCAACCCCATTAAATTCAATGGACTTTACTTCCAGGTAGACATGCAGAGGTTTGTGCTGTCAAAAGGCTCTTTACACACCAGCAAGTGTGCATCAACCAAACATTAAATTCTCCCTAATAACCAGACAGAATAATCACTGTGAATAGAAATTGTGGTAATACCCTTAAAAATGGTTAATGGCAATACTGTGTAACATTATTAGATCACATTAATAAATATTATGCAGTATTGCCATTAAGGGACGCGGGTGGCGCTGTGGGTAAAAGCCTCAGCCCCTAGGACTTGCCGATCGCATGGTCGGCGGTTCGAATCCCCGTGGCGGGGTGCGCTCCCGTTGCTCGGTCCCAGCGCCTGCCAGCCTAGCAGTTCGAAAGCACCTCCAGGTGCAAGTAGATAAATAGGGACCGCTTACTGGCGGGAAGGTAAACGGCGTTCCGTGTGCTGCGCTGGCTCGCCAGATGCAGCTTGTCACGCTGTCCACGTGACCCGGAAGTGTCTCCGGACAGCGCTGGCCCCTGGCCTCTTGAGTGAGATGGGCGCACAACCCAGAGTCTGTCAAGACTGGCCCGTACGGGCAGGGGTACCTTTACCTTTACCTTTATTGCCATTAACTGTGGCATATGGACTTCTGACATGCAATAGGTCACTTTGATCACAAGATTTTATAATCTGTATCAAGGCAACAGCTTCTTCTGTTGGCAATTTTCAATTGGTTTTAACGGCAGGTGCAATAAATTTTGCTCCTCGCCCGCCCCACCCCCCACAATATCATGCCTAATATCTGCTAATAGAAAAATGACCCAACCCCTTCAAAGATCTGCCCAGACAAGGTACAAGAAGTGGACAAGCCTCTGCAAGAACTGCACTAAAAAGGCATCAAGTCCAATTTCCAACTTCATTGGACCTATACAGACATTGACACCCTGCGGAGGAATTTCTGCCATGAGACTATCAACAAAGTAGACTGTAAGGAATTAAACCTAGCAAGTGAAAAGACTTAGCTCCGTCAAGTTTAGTAAATGATCTAGGCGTGAGAAAGGTGAAAAATTAGGGCATGTGGGGACAAGCAGAGCAATACTATGGTATGCTGGTGGCCTGTATCTAAGAAACTTTGCCTCAGACACATTATGAATTGATTTTATGAATGTAGTGTCATTTAAAACTGTTTGTATGTGTGATTGCTCTTTGTATGTTTTTATTGTATTGTAAATCACTTTGGGATGGCTCATGGAAGTAAATGAAACCCTACACTGGAAGTATTTTCATCGAATGACAGCAGCGACTGCTACTACTCACCATCTTCAATGGTTCCAGCTTTGGCATCCTTTTTCTTACTCTTCTTTTTGGCAGCTTTTTGAAACGGCGCAAATTCCACTACGGCAGGATATTCTAGACCTGTTCATATATAAAAATATTAAAGACAACAACAAAAATGTTAAGAATGGAAAAACCTTTTCTTTTTGTGTGTGTGGGGGGGGGACGGGACTATATCTCAAAACCAAGAAACCCCACAATCAAGATAATGTTTTGAGACATGAGATTCACAAAACTCATTTCTTGCCAGACATGAGCTGTCTGTCCAGGCCTCCTGCAACAGCAGCTAATTGGAGAAAATACCTCCATTGCTACCCAAACCAATACTATGGTTTATATCCTGCTCACCTGGGAAAACAATTGAACTGGCCCTGAAACTACAAAATAGTTCTGATACATTTTATGAACTGGCAAATTGGATCATTTTTTTAAAATTTTTTAATCATGATATGAAAGCTACTTGTCTGGTTATTCAAAAGCAAACACTTACATGAGACTATCCTATCAGAAACAATAGAGGGGGGAAATTGGCAGTATGAAGAAGGGCAAGCAATCAAAATAATATAATTCTATTATTCTAGAGTGCTATTTCAGCTACTCTTGAACAAGTAGAGAATGCTAAAGCAGCCTCCCATACCATGCAGAGCTAATGAACTCTGTTTTGCATGTCAGTACTGTACAATTAAAGTTATTATTACCAGAAATTATGTGTGCCTTGCAAATCCATAAAAAGGATTGGGTCTCTCTGGATCCACAAGACAAATGTGGCACTAGCTGTGCTTCTTCGCCACACCCAAAGCCATCTGCTTATGCAGTGCAAAGCAGCAGCTATCCCTAATTAGATTAAGGTAGATCCTCAGTACAGTAGAAGATAGGATTTAGACAAGGGACAGGGTACTTTGAGCCTCCGCAGATGTTGTTGGACTCTAACTCCCATAAACTGAAGCAGAGATGGCCAATGATCAGGGGTCTGGGAGTTGTTGTTTAACAACATCTGGAGCGCCATAGGTTCCCCATTATTGATGCACACTACAAACCTAAGTGTACTTATTCAGAAGCATGTCCAATTGCCGCTTGTGCAATTTACTTTCGAGAAAGTGTGCTTAGGAGTGGGCTGTTAAAACAACAGTCCAAGAAAGATTACTTTGAGATGAACTGCACTAAAATCAAAGGTACCTACTACCACATTATAATGCACTGAATTGGGCTATAAGCTGTCCTTTGAAATCTTTAGTCAAGTAATAAATGCATGGGTTTTCCAGAATTACAGTTTAATTACGGTATAAATGTATGCCAACATGTTTTAAAGCAGATATGATATACAGAACCAAGTTTTAGGCTTACTTGCCTTTGTGATCAACAAAAACATAACCATCAAAGCGATCCCTGAACAGAACAATGTCTTCTTGGTTTTTAAAGTTGATGTATGCTCTGGAAAACATGTGAGGGTACAAACTGCAGAAGGACAGAAAATGGCAATGTATAAGGAAACGCCGCTGAGTGATGATTGTAAATATACACAACACAGACGGATGTAAAACAGAAAGACATTTATGACATGACATTGTTACATGAAGCACAGCCAAATGTTTATAGTTTCTTTTACCTGGAGTCATTAGCAAAGAATTCAAAATAGTCATGTTCAGGCAAAGGTTGGAGATGTTCTTCAAGCTGTTCCTTGGTCAAGCTGGGAGGCAGGCGTCGAATCACTACCTTAAAGAAAAAGTTGCATTTGTTTACAAAAACTAGGTGTATTATACAATATTTTTTCTTTTAAAAAAGCAAGGGGTGCCTGGGTTGTCAAACCACTTAGTTGTCGAACAAATCGGCTCCTGAACCTGGAAGTGAGTGTTCCTGTTTGTGAACGTTCTTTGGAAGCCAAATGTCCAGCACGGCTTCTGGTTCAGTGCAGGAAGTTCCTGCAGCCAATTGGAAGCCACGCCTTGGTTTTCGAACCGTTCCGGGAGTTGAACATTTTCCCGGACTGGACTAAGTTTGACAACCAAGGTATTTCAAAACAAAGGAAAATACCTTAGATAGGGTCACATTTCTACCACAGATTTCATAATAAACCAGCTTCTCTGCAGCCCGTGCTCTTCTGGCACGTAAATCTCTGTGTAATTAATTCCATCAAGTAAAGAAAAAATGCTGACCTGTCCTACAACAGTCTGATTGCTATAGTTTTTTTGGATTCACACTTGTATATACACCAACACACACACACACACACACACACACACAAAGATCCACTAGACTATATGCTTTGTACACAAAAGGTTCCACGTTTAATCCCTGGCATCCCCAGGTAGGTATGGAAAAGGTAATCTTATCCGACATACTGCTGGAGCCACTTGCCAGTCAGCACAGAGAAGACTGATAGGTCAATAACGTTAATCAGTACAAGGCAGCTTCCTACGTAATCTTTCAACCAGTCTGTTGCATCATGTTCGTTACAAATGAAAGACATTTTCGCACACCAATTATTTACTGAATAGTAATGCATGGCAAGTAATAATGCTCTTTGGTGACCAGAATGTGAGTATTCCCTAATAAGAGTTTTATCAAAACAGAGATTAAAAAATGGTGCAATCTGAGGCCAGTTTATACAATGAGCAGAACTGAAAAGAAAACCCCTGTTCTGGGACCACTTCTGGTATAGGCCAGCTAAACCAGGTGAGAGCAAACCCTTGGTGAGTTTGGAGCACTTCCCCTGCTTACGAAGACAAGTTCCAGCAGATTTGGCAGATGAGACCAATAATGGATCCAATGGTCAAGAAGGCTGTCTCTGCACATTCTGTAGAAGGAAGCGAGGGGCAGGTGGGGCTGGGAAGGAGCAGGAAAACCCCGATCCCAAACCTCCTCTGCCTTGTGGGAGATCTTGGGAAGAAGAAAAGGCTAAAACACTGCACATATCCGGACTGGGGTTGTACGCCTTCTTCCAACAACTTCTGCAGCCAAGCTGATGCCAAACGTTTTGCTCTGATTTCCTTTGGACTGGCGAGTCAGCGGTGAAGCCCAGGACCTCTATTGCACAACACTGCCCAGCAGTGGCGTAGCGTGGGGGGTGCAGGGGGGGCCGGCCGCACCGGGCGCAACATCTGGGGTTAGGGCAAATCCACAGGTTAGGGGGAGCAAATCCACGGGTTAGGGGGCGCAAATCCACAGGTTAGGGGCGCAAATTACTTGCCATGCCCCGGGTGCTGACAACCCACCCTACGCCGCTGCTGCCCAGGCTTGCAGTGACCCAGGCAGGTGCTAAATGCAGCACTTTGACTTCACCCCAGGCGCTCCATCGTCTCTCGGGGTACAGACACAGACATTTCAGGCTGCAGGTGACAGTGGTGGCCGTCAGCAGAGTTTATGCGATGGTAGGGGAATGGGGAATAACGCACGCGCGCGCACCCGTCTTTTGAAACCTTGCGACTTAAAAGTATTCCCGCACCTCCTCTCTCGCCCCCCGACCCCCAAAAAGCCATCGCGTCAGGAGAGGCGAAGAGCCTAGTTCTCCATGCACTGCTGGGGGAAACCGCACGCGAATATTTTTGCGCTTGAACTGTCGCCCCACGAGCGAGAGGGAGGCTGACGCCACGGGGCTACGATGCGCAGCAAGGCGCCGTCGGCCCCGCGGAGTCCAGCCCAGCCCGAGGGAAAGGCGCCGCACCTGCCGGGGGACCCCGACCCCGACGGGCCCCGCGCGGGGAGCTTCTCTGCTGCGCGCACCTTGCTCAGGATCTCTTTCTTGTCCTTCGGGCGCTCCAGCCTGTCCGGTTCGCCTCCCGCCTTGGCGTCCGCTGCCACCGCCCCCGCCGCTGCTCCCACGCTGCCGGTCGGGGTGACGGGAGCCCCGCGCTTCTCCTTCGGCCGCGCGTTCTCCTTGTCTTCCTTCATTGCGAACGCGGAGAGCCCCACCAGGCCTTCGCCCGTCAACGCCCCCGCCCGCGCCGCCGATGCCTCCCTCCGCCCGCGCCTCGCCAGATCCGCGCGCCCATTGGCCGCCGCTGCTCTCGCAGGAACCGGAGGGGGAGAGCGGGACGCCGGCGGAGGCGGCAGCAGCATAGTAAACAACGGCGCCACAGCGCCCCCTCGGCCGGCGAGAGGAGAGCCCGGCGCTCAGACCCAGTGGAGAGGCGCTTTCCCGCGACTACATCTCCCAGCATGCTCCGAGGTTGCCCGTCTTAGTGGGGCTCTTCAATTCGCTTGAGGCTTCGGGACTACATCTCCCAGCATGCACCGCGAAAGGTGTCCTCCTCTTAGTGGGGCTCTTCAATTCGCTTGAGGCTTCGGGACTACGTCTCCCAGCATGCACCGCCCCGCGGAGAGATTGCCTAATTTTAGTAGGGCGTTTCAATTGGCTGGATGCTTCGGGACTACATATCCCAGCATGCACCGCCCCGAGGAGACGTTGGCTCATCCCAGTGAGGCGCTTCAATTCGCGAGATGCTTCGGGACTACATCTCCCATCATGCTCAGCCCCGCGGAGAGGTTGCTTAATTTTAGTGGGGCGTTTCAATTCGCTGGATGCTTCAAGAATACGTCTCCCAGCATGCACCGCCCAGCGGAGAGGTTGCCTAATTTTAGTGGGGCGTTTCAATTCGCTGGATGCTTCGAGACTACATCTCCCAGCATGCTCCGCCAACCCCCAAAAAAGTTTCCCGCATCTTTAAAAGGTTCAATTCCCGGCATGCACTGCGGCCTGTCAGGCACCTAACAGTTGCAGTATATATCGTGGCTTTTATATATAGGTATAAATATACTGTAAGATATAGTGTAAGATATATAGTGTAAGGGCGGAGAGCGATATCCACTGAGCCTTTAAACAGAAACCAAACAAATCGCCTCAGAGCGTTCCGCGGGGCTTGTCGCCATAGCAACATCACCCCTTAACCCTGTCGTGGCCATGACAGGGGGGCGGGGGGCACATGCGCAGCTGACGCCTTTGGAGCGGGGGAGGGAGAGAAGGTTGCCTTCTGGGCCACGGTGCCTGAAGCTCGCGATAGTAGGGCTGTTGGCGGAGCATGCGCAGGAGCGCCAGCTCTTCTTTGAGGGCGAAGTCGTGTGGCAGCTCTGCTGACTGAGAGGTCGCCAGGGTCGCGGAGGGAAAGAGCCGCGCAGCCGTCGGGATGTGGTACGAGATCTTGCCCAGCTTGGGCCTGATGTACGTGTGCCTGGTCATCCCCGGCGTGAGCACCGCCTACATCCACAGATACACCAACGGGGGCAAGGTGCGTGCCATGGAAGCGGCTCCTCACGAATCCCCATCTCCCCTCTCCTTTTCTGAAATCCCATATTGCTGATTTAGGAATTGCTGTACCTTTAAGAACTTGTTTTGCGTTTATGTGATCGATAATGAACAACGGATTTAAGAGCTTGAGTTTGCTCTTCCCTTCCCCTCCCCCCATTCTTTCCCCATGACTTTTTAGAGAGTCTCTTAAAACTGGTGGGGTTGGGGGGGTGTTAAGCTGCCCTGAGAACCTTTTGGGTGTAAATAAAATTTTTAAGTGAATTGCACGCCTTCTTTGAAACTCTCTGAAGAAGTCGTTTAATATGCACAACCCCAAATCCAACGTGCAGTACTTGCGTATAAACGCCAGGAGGCCTAAGAGACCGAAGAAAAAAAGCAAGTGACCCAGAATTTCTAAAATGTAATCAAAGCCAACAGCAAAATCATAATAATGAAAGCAATACATTTCAGGAGAAAGCTAGCAAGAAGAAAAAGGAAAATTGTTTTCAGACCTTTAGTAAAAGGGCTGCAGTGTTGATTCTGTTGACAATGAACTCCAAAGCTGTGGGGCTACCATGGAGAAGGCTTTAAGAGAGGGTGGGACAAATGTATGGAGGACAAAGCTACTCACCATCATAGCTATGCTCTGGTGCCTCCACAGTCAGAGGCAGCAATGTTTCCAAATATAAGTTTCTGGAAATGACAGGGAGAGTGCTGTTGTGTTTGTGTTTATAGGTTTCCCATATGCATCTGGGCAGCCACTGTGAGCAAAAGAACGCTGGATTTGATGGCCCATTGGCCTGCTCCAGCACTTTGACTTATTTCTTAGACTGCCTTGTGCCTGGCAATTCACCTTCACCTGGTGGTTGGTCTCAGAGAATGGGCAGCTGGGTGTGGGAACTGACAGCCCTTCGAATAACTGACAAAAACCTTTTTAAGGCTTTAAAACCCATAAGGATAGGGAGAGGGAGAGTCATGTTGTCGTCCCCAGTCCCCATTTCATAATATTAAAACCCAGGGCCATCCAATGAAGCTGAATGCTGGAAGATTCAAAGCAAACAAAAGAAAACACTCTTCTACTATGGAATTCACTCCCAGGAGATGCATTGATGGCCACCAGCTTGGATAGCTTTAAGAAGTGGTTGGTCGAATTCACTGAGGCTAATGCTTTCAAGGGCTATTAGCCACTGGTATGTACTACCTCATGTGTCAGAGGCAGTATGTCTCTGAATATCAGTTGCTGCGGTTCACATGTTGGGAGAGTGATGTTTTACTCAGGTTCCCATAGGCATCTGGTTGGCCACTGTGAGAACAGGATGCTGAAGTATCCAAACTTTCTTTAATGGCAGCCCTATGTAGAGTGCATTTCAGCAGCCCAGTCTGAATGTGACAAAGGCACAATACATGAGGCCTGGACAAGTTTTATTTATTTATGTAATTTATATCCTACACCAGAGGTTTTCAACCTTTTTGAGTCCATAGCTCCCTTGACCAAGTACATTCTTTCTGCGGTTCTCCTGTGGGGCTCAGAAGCCCAGTTATGTCACCCCTTGCCTGCAGAGCTGGCAGCCTCTCACCCTTTCTCAAACACCCTCCCTTGTAGAGTGTTCCCTCAGCCTCTTCCTCTCCTCTCCTCTGGCCAGCCCAGAGGCACCATTCACCTGTGGTGCTTGTAGTCAGGGCTGCTGCAACAAACAGCTGTACAAACCTTTGGGAGGCAGAGACGTGATAGGGCATTAGAGGAGGAAGGGAAGGAAAGAGGGACAGAAGCCATTGTTGCCCGCGGCACTCCTGACCACCATTCAACTCACTCCATGGTGTCACGGCACACTGGTTGAAAACTACTGCCCTACACTATCATTGTAGGTTTATTCTAAGGCAGTTAGTAGAGTATTACAGGAGAGGAAAATAAATATTTTAAAAGTAGTTAACAATAACAGATGGGACGCAGGTGGCGCTTTGGTCTAAACCACTGAGCCTCTTGGGCTTGCTGATCAGAAGGTTGGTGGTTCGAGTCCCCTCGACGGGGTGAGCTCCTGTTGCTCGGTCCCAGCTCCTGCCAACCTAGCAGTTCAAAAGCACGCCAGTGCAAGTAGATAAATAGGTACCACTCTGTCAGGAAGGTAAACGCCGTTTCTGTGCACTGTTCTGGTTTCGGTGTTCCGTTGCACAAGAAGCGGCTTAGTCATGCTGGCCACATGACCTGGAAAAACTGTGGACGAACGCTCCCTCTGCCTATAAAGTGAGATGAGCGCTGCAGTCCCAGTCTGCGACTGGACTTAATTGTCAGGGGTCCTTTACCTTTACCTCTTACCTTTAACAATAACAGACAATAATTGCCATTTGAAATGTGTACCTTTCAGATCCCTGTCCCAGTAGATAGGCAGATTGATGCAGAAGAAAAGTATCCAACTGGTGTCTGGGCTCTAAAAAATAAAAGGTTACATATAGGCCACCCTGAACTCTGATTGGATGAAGGGAGATATAGCAATGTTTTAATTAGTAAAGGTGAGGATTTTTTTAAAAAAGGAAAATAAAGAAGAATGGTAAATGAGGACTTGTAAAAAAAGCAAATTGAAATAATAATAATTGTAAGAAAAAGGCTCAGTAGGATGATTTTTTATTAAATTTAATAAAAATTAAATTAACAAATAAAGCATGAACAAATATGTTCAAGCTGAAACTCTAGTTGATTTTCTTTGTTTATGAATAAGTTCTTTTTGGGGTGGACATATTAAGTGAAACGAGCCTCACTCACACCTGCAGTTTGCAGCAGTGCTGTTCAGACATAGGCTTTCTTACTGCATCCATTGAACCCCACAGTGTTGTCCCCTGAATTGCCCACGACATCCAGATAATCATACCTTCAGCTAAGAATGACAAGGACAGTCTGTCATGTGTATATCTGAGCCTCGGTGCTAGGCTGGGAAGCAGGGCTGAGCAATCTGCTTTTCATCTCAAAAAAGGAATAGGTCTGCCCGCACCGGTTGAATTTTTCAATATTTCACATTTTTTGTCAACTTTGCTTTAAGTCTTCTCACGTTATCTGTCTCCCACTGCCTCTTGTTTACACATTGTCCACCTTATTTCTTATGTGCCCAGGAGAAGAGAATTGCTCGGAACACCTATCAGTGGTACCTGCTGGAGAGAGACAAGCGTGTGTCTGGAGTAAATCAGTACTATGACTCCAAGGTTGGTTTGAACAAACTTCCTTGCATGCTGCTGTCTAGTTGCAAAGTCACAACACTACTTTTTGGTGGGGGTGGGGAGCTAAATGCCACAACAGTTTACATTTGTTTTGATCCCTAAATGATTTATGTACCTCTGCACAATGTTATTTTTATCCTTAATCTGTGTTCAATACTATAATGCGCACGGCATGTTCTGCTCATAGCAGAGCCCTTTTCAGATGTGTTTCTCCACATTATGTTAATGATGTGAAGAAAGAAACAGGGATGACCATGCATGCTCTGTCCCCTCTTGTGCATTCCTGATCATCTTCCACAAGTTGGAGAACAGCTGTCATTACTTGTGTAGATTCCCCATGGGTAGTTATGTGGCATCTTTAAAGACTAAATAACTTTCCAAACTACAGCTCCCATCATGCTTGGCCATTTGTCGTATTTGCTAGGACTGATGCGAGTTGCAGTTCAACAACATCTCAAGGGCCAAAGATTCCCCACTCCTGCCCTAAGGAGTCTTCTTTCCTAGTCCTGTGATGGCAGAGCACTTCTGTCAGTGGCAGCCTGATGTAGCAAAGGAAAGCGCAAACCTGCCTGCGCTTGCTAGTATTAAAAGTTGAGCAACTTGCTATGTGTTTGCACAATTAGTATTTTTCTGTTTCTGGGATTAAGGAGGACACCACCTTGAAAAGAGGTTTGTTAAACCTGATTATATAGTGTAATTTGATAGCAGCAGCGTTGTGCACAGCAGACACATTTAACTCATTTGCTTCACTTTTTATTTTCCAGGGTTTGGAGAACATTAAGTAAAACCACGGTGCAATGAAAGCAACTTAATAAACATGTATTTGACAAAGTGTGGAGCATATTGATCATAATCTCACGAGGAGAGAGGACAATAAGCTTCTAATACTGTACCAATAAAATTGCAATAAAGAAATAAAATACAGATTGAAATAATGCAAATGTGAGAATGTTGACAAGACAGACAGAATACTGTATTGGGTTTGTTTTTCATGCTGACCTTCATGAAAGGTACATTTGATACATTACTCTTAACACATGGTTGCTGTTGTTGGCTTGAGTGATGGCACTTGTAGTCGAAAACATGTGGAAGGCATCATGTTGACTTATCCCTATTTTAAGGGGTGCCAGATTGTTCTTCTTTGCTCTTTGATTACTACGTGAAACCAGTGGGAAACATCAGCTGCAGAGTTGGGTATACTGACAACAGTTCATTCTCATTTTCACCATCTAAGCCAGGTGCATCATTGGCCATGTTTGCTAGGACCAATGGGAGTCACAGTTTAGCAACAATAGGAAGGCCAAAGGTTTCTTATCCCTGGTCTAAACCTAAGGAGGTGGTGGTTATCCTGAATCAGTGTTTTGAAATTCCTTTTTGGCATGATGAAACTAGCTAAAACTTAATCCTGATAAGATGAAAGTACTATGTTTAGGGCTTATGACTTTACTATTCCTGAAGGAACAAATATGCAGGCATGGTGCTCCTGGACACAGCTTTATATTTGGATCCTCAGGTAGTATCTACCATTTCACAAGCTGTGGATGTTTCTAGAACAGGCCTATTTTGGCCCTTTAGGTTTCTATGCAGCCAAAGTGACTTTCCCTAGGCCAGTTCCTCACCCTCCCTGAGTAGTTTTGCCTGGCCGGAATGTTAACTATAATAATAATGCCTCCCACTTGCCTGGATAGAAAAATGTGTGGTATGGTATGGGAGTATAGAAAACTTTGACTTCTGCATGGCTGAAATGTAGCCTCCTGTTCAAAGGTGAAAGTCCACCACTGGCATGTGCCCCCATTCCAAAGGTTGCTCATAAAGGAATGTGGTCCCTCCACCCCTGATCTAGAGAAAATATATCTATGACACTGGAATTGAGTGGTCAGAATAGAATGTTTGTGGGTTTTCAAACTTGGAGCATATTGTGCCAATTTTATATCAATTGGCTAGGTTGCCTGTTTGCTTTTAAGCCTAGTTTAAAGAATTAGACATTGACCCTTAAGTCTGTTAATAGCCTGGGACAAAGTTACCAGAACTTGCCACATGAATTTGTCTGAGCCTCCAGTTGGTTTCAGGGGCTCTGCTCTCAAACATGCCTCTGTTAGCAGATACTAGGTGCAGAGCCTTTTTATGGTAGTGTCATCATAAGTCTGGGATACTTTCCCTGGAAGATCCAGCAAGCCTGTTAATAATAATAATAATAATAATAATAATAATAATAATAATAATAATAATTTATTTATACCCCGCCCATCTGGCTGAGTTTCCCCAGCCACTCTGGGCGGCTTCCAATCAAGTGTTAAAAACAATACAGCATTAAATATTAAAAACTTCCCTAAACAGGGCTGCCTTCAGATGTCTCTTAAAGAGAAGATGGCTGCTTATTTCCTTCACATCTGAAGGGAGGGCGTTCCACAGGGCAGGCGCCACTACCGAGAAGGCCCTCTGTCTGGTTCCCTGTAACCTCACTTCTTGCAATGAGGGAACTGCCAGAAGGCCCTCGGCGCTGGATCTCAGTGTCCGGGCTGAATGGTTGGGGTGGAGACACTCCTTCAGGTATACAGGACCGAGGCCGTTTAGGGCTTTAAAGGTTTCACCCTTTAGGTGAGTTAAGGCTCTTTTGGAGACATCCAGTGTCATGGGAATGAAGTCTGCTTGTACAACAGGACTGCTTTGTTCTCTCTGCAACTCCATCTGTAGCCCCAAAATCTGTTCTGGAGAGCTGAGGGATGCTTTGGAACAGATATTGTGGGGATATGAGGAGCTGTAGGGGGGAGAGAGGAACCAGAAGTCCTGTTGCAAAAGGGAATTTCCTATGTACAAGTGGATGAACATCACTGGATGTTGCCCAGTTTTCATTAAACATGCACTTGGGAGTGTAAACACTTTTATTTTTTTAATCTATCCCATCCCCAGTGTCTTAAAGATTATATTAGAAGGAGCAGAAAAGCTGTACACAAAATGCCAATTGAAACAGCAAGCACAAGTTTAGGAAAGTCTTCACTGCAGTGAGCAGAGCTTTTTATTATTTAATGCATAGCCCACACAAAACAATGTGTTTAGATTACTAAAGAATGCGAGTAAATTGCTGTAGGCTGGTTTCTAAATGTATCCCAGTAAAATCGGGAGCAGAGAGAAGATTGCTGCATTAGCAGATAGTGACCTTGTAAATGATTCCACTCCACAGGTAGCTTTGGAATCTGCAATGGTGGAAAGAAAATCAGAGTCATGAAGATACAGGTTAAGTTGAGATACAAGTGGAGCTTGCAACAAAATGTTGTGGTGTGAAATGGGCCTGTTTGGGTTGTCAGACCCCTAACCAGGCCCTTTCCAGTATATTTCATTTCCCCCCATTTTCACCTGGTTTTCTGTTTCCGCCCCATCCATCAACAATCGGTCAGCATGTCATGGCCATGCTCCTCATTGTGTTAGTGTGCATTAAGAAGCAGGCAAGGCACATCATTCAGACCATTGGGCATTTTTTCAGTGCTGCTCCAAAAATTACATCAGTACATTGTGCATCTTTTCCAGTTAATGTTAGTTGCTTTTGGCTCCAATGGGGCACAAAGCATTAAATTTGCAAAACTACATCCTGACACCTTTTGAATTTTATTCAGCATTCAGTTTCTGCCCCAACAATAAGGTGTCTTTTTAAAATGAAAGGTACACGCATCAACTTCCATCATAGCTAATGATTTTACTAGGGCCAGAGACTATCAAACAAGGCAGTCTCATGTAAACCAGTAACCCCTTCTGTCTCATAATAAAACAAGGAACACTTCTCATGATCCCATGGCGGGGTATCAAGTATCCAAGCAAAGCATTATACCAGCTGATACGTTATTGCCCTTCCCCAGTCTTGTTCCCTTCAAATGTTTGACTACAAGTCTAAAGCCATCCCACAAGCAATGCTGGCTGGGGTTGATGGGGCTTCTAGTTACTAGCATCTGGAGGGCAGCAGGTTGGTGAAGGCTGTGTTATTGGGATATATTTAACCCAATGCCATCTGTACTTGTGGCCTATTCAATTTCAGGGGAGATGCGTAGTTACCTTAAGACTGGGAACTTATTTCACATAACAGAGTGGTAAGTTACTCACTTCTCCAGATCACTTTGGATTTGACGTTGGTCCAGTAGATGTCATGAGACTGGGCGACTGTAGCCCTGATACAATAGGAAAAGGGACATCACAATTACAATGCATATTGAGATTGGGCTCTGCCTACTCCTGCAATCATCATCATCATCATCATCATCATCATCATATTATTATTATTATTATTAAAAACCCCTCCAGTTTGTAATTACTTTGATGCAGTTCCTAAAGTTCATTATACGAGGGTTAAAGATTTCCCCTGATATACTTCCCATAGACAGAGACAAATGAAACTCGGCACAGTTATTAGTCCTTCTCCACATAGATACCAGCAAGAGTCAAAGCACTTTCCTCATCACTCTATGCAGTTGTGGAGCCTCGTGAGTAGAAGTCAGCAGGTTGTGTCAGAAGCCACGACTTGACCTCAGAAATCAGCATTTCATCATCTGGAAAAAGCTTGCCCTTCAAAAATAACTTAATGGTTGGAAAGAGGTGGAAGTCTGATGGTGCAAGGTCGGGAGAATAAGGGGGGTGAGGAAGGATTTCATAGCCACAGGACCATGCTTCCGTCTGAGCAACATGTGAGTTGTGAACCGGGGCATTATCCTGCAGGAGGCAGACGCTTCTGGTCAGCATACCACGCCTCTTGGTTTTGATGGCCTTCCACAATTTCTGCAGCAGCGAAGCATAATATGTCCCGGTAACTGTGGTAGCCTTTGCCAGGAAATCCATCATCACTATTCCACGCTGGTCCCAAAAGACCATGAGCATGACCTTGCCTGCTGATGGTTGGAGGTGGTGAGGTGGAATGTTTCCATTGTTTGGACTGGGATTTAGTCTCTGGGTCATAATGATGGACCCATGTTTCATCCTGAGTAATTAATAATTAGTCTGGCAAAGAAGCCATCATGGTTTTTGTGACACATGGCCAAACAAGCCCATGAGCATGTGGCTTGTTCCTGCTTCTGGAAAGGCAGCAGCCAGGGAACCCACCGTGAGGACACCTTTCCCATGAACAAATGGTCATGGATGATTTTTTTTCTACAGAGCCCACACTGATCTTGACATCTGCAGCTAGCTGGCAAATGGGTATGTGATCTTCCTCCAGAATGGTGATCTCCACTTCATCAATGAAGTGGCTTCATCAATGACGGACTATGGTCGCTTGGGAATTGGAGCTGTTCCACCAAAGTCTGACCACACTTGAACTGACGATGCCAGTGCTTGACTACGTCATACGATGGGGCATCTTCCCCATAAGTCCCTTTCATCTCATCGAACGTCTGCCGTGGTGTGTGCGCTTTCAAGTACAGGAACCTGATGACTGCCCTGCATTCAAGTGGTTCCATTATCAGACTTACTCCACGTTAGCACCCGTAACAGAGAAACTGTTAGGAGCTCAAAGCTACAAATTACCACATTACCTAGGGAGAGATGTACATGTGCAATTTCATCCTCCTATGATAACCGGAAGTGGGTCAGAGGAAATCTTTAATGAACGACCCTCATACTCTTAAAATAAACTTGCCTTCTGCCTTCTTGCAGAATGAAATCATAGCATGCAGACAGAGAAAATTATCTCCCATTAATTGCCTGGTAATGTTTGCAGCCATCAAAAGAGGCTTCTGAAGCCATGGGAAGGAGCTTAAATCCAGATCAGGAATGGGGAGCCTTTCCCTTGAACTACAATTCCCATCAGCTCTAGCAAGCAAGACAGGGATGGCCAGGAACAAGAGTTGTATTTCAGCAATATCTGAGGATTCCTCACAATTGTCTTATGATTTAGGGAAGGCAGTATTTTAGAGAACATGTGAAACTTACACAAATATAACTACTGAAGGGCAGCCAGAGTTGGGTGGAAGCCATGTGTAACTGTCTTGTCCTGTTTTTAAATTGGTATTAGAATGAGTCACTGCGCCTTGTGGATTTCCAGAACACTGCAAAAGGAGACACGTCACTTTAAATAAGCTTCCTCAAATTTATCTATTTTAAAGCAGAACCAAGACCCCATCACACTTTTTATAGAGCCAGTCCAGAAATATTGGGAGATAAATTTATTTAGTTCACCATCCATTAGTAAACAAAATTCATTTCCCCACATTGCCCAGGTTCCTGCTCTGATTTTTAATATTGCAACATTTTTTTTTAAGCAGCCACTTAGTATTCATCCTTTACAGAGATTCGTTTGCCTTTAAAAGCTAACCAGGCACGTTCAAATTCAAATGTTGAATTTTACAATCTGAGTTAAATTGATGGCATTATCTTGAAGGTTATGATTCCTGACACATTTTATAGACCAAGAGTGGGGGGCCATCCCCCCTCTAGCTGTGGCTGAACTACAACTCCCATTATCCCATTATCTGGAGGGCTAAAGTTCCCCCAAACCTGTTTTGGACATTTGGAACCAGCCATTTTAGGACTTTTGGTCACTTCTGCTGTCCAGATATCAGAAGTGTTGAACTTCCCACTTATTTTAATAAAAGACACGTGGGCCTTCCTTTCTGACTTATGATGCATTGCTCTCCTGAACATGTTGCCATTTCTTCACAGACAGGCTGTTTAGGGCAGGGATGATTAATCTGCGGCCATCCAGACATTGTCAGACCCCAGCTCCCACTAGCCCAAGCCAGCATGTCTAATGATCAAGGATGATGGGAGCTAGAGCTTCAACAGCATTCAGAGGACCGCAGATTAGCCACCCCTGATCTAGGATGTGGCCAAATTCTCTAATGCAGCTGATGGGAAGTGTAGCCCAAAACATCTGGAAGACACCAGAGTGAGGAAGTCTAAACTAACCTCATCCCCACATCCCAGAGATGGGGATATTTAAGTTGTCCAGATTTTGGGCTACAAATCCTATCATCATCTCTGACTACTGGCCATGCTGTCTGGAGCTGATTGGAGTCCAGCAACATCTGGAGGGCCACACACTCCTTAACCACTGGCATAGGGTCTCATCAAACTGTAAGTGCAGGAAAAATGAATAACTAGCTGGATCAACTATGAGTTATATCGTTCAATCTGTGACCCTTCTCTGGTTTGGGGTGGGAATGGGGACTGTTTCTGGCAATGATTTTGCTACAGCAGACACTAAAGAATGACCGTTTGTCTCTTACCTGTAATAATTTAGTATTATTGGGAGGAGTTTGCCAAAAACCTAGTGCAGCTGTGGAACCAAATGCACGAGCTTCCAACAATAACCCTCTGTATGCAGAACCAAGGATCTGAACTGGAGAAAGATGACAGGCATCAAGTAACAAATAAGCCTGGTTTGGTTAAATCGCTTGTTTTCCGCAGCTGGATCTATAATGGTGTTTATAACCTGTCCAGGAACAGGCTATATATTATGTTTGGAGAGCCTTTGGTGGTCCAGATGTGGCTGAACTACAGCTCAAAGCCGTTGGCTATGCTTGCTGGGACTGATTGCAATTTTAGTTCAGCAGCATCTAGAGGACCAAAGATTCCCCATTCCTTATATATTCTCTGGCTGTTTTTGACCAACTACATTCTTTCTTCGCCCCCCCTTGTGGGGCTCAGAAGCCCAGTTATGTCACCCCTTGCCTGCAGAGTTGGCAGCTCCTCACCCCTTTTGAAACACCCTCCCTTGTGGAGGGTTCCCTCAGCCTCCTCTCCTCTCCTTGGGAGTCTTGGGGAGCTGCAGCTGCTGCCAATGGTCTCTAAGCTGCCTCCTCACACTGCCCCACCGAGGCCTGGGAAGCAGCCGCTGGCCAGCCCTAGAGGCACCATAGCCTGGGGAGCTTGTATGCGGCACCTCTGATTATCCTTAAGTGCCATGGCAGGCTGGTTGAAAACCACTGGCCTACACCATCCCTGCTGGAACCCTAACCTTTTCCTTCTCTGCCCACTGACACACACATTTGGAAGAGAGCCCCCATTCCCTGTCTTTCACAGGCGCCACCCAATTGAAGGGTTGATGCCTGGCCATCACCAGCCTTTGTTGTTCTTAATGACTTATACCCAAAGTGATACCCTGGTCCAGAAAAACAAAGTTAGGCTGCATTGTCCCACTGTTAAATGAAACTGTCTATGAGCCCATCTTAATTCTCAAATAACTGATTAAACTCCAGCACTGAGGAATCTAGAGGAGGTCAGGGCACCCAAAAACAGGGTAGGGTGGGTGGATGAGGGTACCCATATACCCACAACAAACTAGAGACATATGCAGCAACATTATCAAAAGCCTTTTCTGGAAAGAGACTAAGTGCAAACTGTAACTCTATCTGGTATTCAATTAAGTTTTACTCCAATTACACCTATGGAACTTAACGGACAAAACTTAGTCACTTTGATTAATTTCAGTAGGTTTACTCTGAGTAAAACTTAGTTGCATACCACCATTATGATGAAGTACAGAGAAGGTTGCAAAGGGTTTTGCATTTGTGCCTACCTATATCTTAGGAGGAAAAACTTGATAAATATGTTAGCTCGGGTTAGTAATTACATTATATAACATTTTTCTTTTGTGTTTTTTTAAAAAATAATTTTGTGAGTTAATTAATGAGAATATATAGATTTCTTCTCCCCTCATTTTTAATAAATTATTGAATAAAACAAAGGTATTATTACAGACATCTATCTATCATCAACCAAAGTTTTTAAAATCCAGTTTAGGAACTTACCATTAACAGGCTGCCCGTTTAGGAAATAGGGTGTACTAACTAGGAATTCATAGGGTGCTGGAGTCTGCTGAGGCTGGGTCCCTGTGTGAATAGGTAACATATTCTCACAGGCTGATGCAGGAGCACCAGTTGGAAAGGCATGAGATGGACAGAGCATGATCCAAGGGGCCATCAAGCTGAAGAGAAGGAAGGGGTTCCAATAAGCCATGTCTGCAAGAGAAGTAGCTGCTAGTTCTCTCTCACTCTCCCCTGCTCCTTGGAAGCAAGAATGAATTCTCAGAGGCTTGAAGAATCTTCAAAATGATGAAAGCATGAGCTTTGCTGAGTCACTGACCCATAACAGATTCACTTTCTACTCATTTCGGATGCAATTATAACCCCCTTCTCTTGCTCACATGACTTCCAAATTGAGAATTGCATATTGTTTCTTAAGGTTTCCATGTGGACACGAGCTAAGGAAATGGATTATGGAACTTGCACGGTGAGGACTTTACAGTGCTTTTGCCTGTTTCAAAGGGGCATTAGTTTTCTCCACTGTCCACTTCTATATTAAAACACACACACACACACACACACACACACACACACACACAAGTATTGTGTGAACTGCATCTGTTGGGAAACTGCAATCGGTTGCTGCTTCCTAGTGTGTGTACACACTACACTGACATGTCATAAAACAGAAAAGTGTGCAAACTTTTGGTTCATTTGTTCATCAGATAGAGCACAGGGTTATCAAGACCACCACAGCAGAGAAAAATATACATACAAATTGCATGGAAATTGTGCCTTTTAAAATAAGAGTATAACAAAACCCACAGATTTAAAGTACAGTTTTGACCCACAATTCCTATTTATTTTAATGATTACCGTATTTTTCGCTCTATAGGACGCACCCGACCATAGGACAAACCTTGTTTTAGAGGGGGAGAACAAGGAAAAAAAAATTCTTCCCCTCTCTGCTTAGCGCCCCTTCAGCGAAGCGGCAGGAAAAACGGAGCCCCTTCCATTTCTCCTGCCGCTTGGCTGAAGGGGCGCTGCGCAGAGAGGGGGAGAATTTTTTTTCTTGTTCTGCCCCTCTAAAAACAAGGTGCGTTCTGTGCATTCAAGGTGCGTTTACCCAAAGCCTCCGGAGCAGCTCTGGAGGCTTCAGGCGGCTACCTTGGAAGCCTGGAGAGCGAGAGGGGTCGCTGTGCACTGATCCCTCTCACTCTCCAGGCTTCAGTGAAGGCAACCCGAAGCCTCAGGAGTGCGGCGGGAGTTCCCGCTGGGCTCCAGAGGCTTCGGGTTCCTTTCGACCTGCTCTTTGGGGTTGGCGGGGGGGGCGGAGCGCTGCTTTCCCCCACCGCCAGCCTCAAAGACCAGGTCGGGGAGCAGCGCAAAGGCTGCGCGCCACCTTCCCGCTGCCCCCCGAGCTTATGGGGCTGGTGGTGGGGGAAAGCAGCGCTTCCCCCCCCCCAGCCTCAAAGACCAAGTCGGGGAGCAGCACAAAGGCTGCGCGCCACCTTACCGCTGCCCCCTGAGCTTGTGGGGCTGGCAGTGGGGGGAAGCAGTGGGGCAAGACTCTCCTGGCTTCAGCGAAAGGAACCTGAAGCCTCCGGAACACAGCGGGAACTTGCACTGCGCTCCGAAGGCTTCAGGCGGCTATCCCTGAGAAGGCACTTCTTATGTCCTTACATGGTTCAAGGGTACAGATTGTGAGAAGGCATCTTCCAAAGCAATCCCACCCCGCAAATAGCTTTGGAGCCTTCTTGCCTCTAGCCTAGCCCTCACCCCTTTTCGTGTTCCCGCTGGAGTCTTCTTTTGCTTGCCACGCCTGCGGGCTCTCTTCCAACCAACGCTGCCAATGACAGATCTTAAAAACTTGGGGCCGGTGAGATTCGGCAATCGCAGCACCTTGCGCCTGCTGGACCTCCTGAGCGGAGCGGGTTGTGTCTTGCTCCTCGTGAAGTAGGGTGAAATGTGAGGAGTGTTGCAAGCCGGTGCCGAGGCAGAAGGTCTGGCCGAGATGGTAGAGCACAACTTCTCTGTCAGGGGCTTCTTCCTAACCCAGTGGAACACCAGTATCATACGCCTCTTAGATGGGTTGGACATACTGAAGAAGGTGCTGGAGGCCCAAAGACCAGGGTGACTTCAAAGCGGAGGATGCAGCAGGCAGTTCCCTATCAATGGTGCCAAATCCAAGCAAATGTTAGCTCCAGTCCTGTTAAATCGATCCAGCAATTATGAACGTTAAATAAGGGATTAATTCCTCAGGCAGTATGAAAAGACTTTCTGTGGCTTTTTAATAGATGGGAGCCCCCAACTACTGCCACTGTTGACAGCCTGTTGCCCCTTCACTCTGCTTGAATGGGTTATGTCACAATGGTTCCTTCATCAGGTGTTTGTGAGCATGAAAATGCTGTTGGGAGTTTCAGCAATGAAGGCTCAGGCATAACATACTGTTTGAACATTTCCTCTTTTTTTATTTAACAAAATTTATATACCACTTTTATAATTTATATACAAATTATTAGGAGAGTAAGTTAAAAATATACTGTGGTTTATTCACTTAATAGGCTACTTTACATACTTTATTCCTTCTTATACTTCTATCCCACCTTTCCTCCACAGAGCATACACACTTCAGCCTCCACCTTCTCCATTTTATCCTGACAGCAATATTGTGAGCTAGGGCCATAGCTCAGTGGTAGAACAACTGCTTAGAATGCAGAAGGCATCAGGTTCAGTCCCCAGCATCTCCTGGTGGGTACTGGGAACGCTTCCTCTTGGGAGGCTTTGCGTTGCTATCGCTGAAGCCAAGGAGCCTGCATTCGCTCCATAGGACACACACACATTTCCCCTTAATTTTGGAGGGGGAAAAGTGCGTCCTATAGAGCGAAAAGTACGGTACATCCTGGTTTTGATGGATTCGGCAAGGAGCTTGGCTGCGTAGAGTTCCCTGGGAAGAGGGACTAATTGCTAAAGGACTCTGGAAGTTGCAGCTTTGTGAGGCAGATACAGTTCTTTGAAAAATTATTAGCACCCTCAAATCACAGTTCCTAGGTTCTTTAGGTGAATTCAAGATTGTTTGAAGTGATAATGCTGCTTTATATGTATGGTACAGATGTGGTGCTGGTGGAGGTTACCTGTCAGCAGTTAGCACTAGAACAACAGCTTAAGCCAGGGGTCAGCAAGGTTTACCTCCCCTGGGTCGGTTCACTCCAGCGGAGATCCCTCCGTGGGTGGATCGTGCACATGTGAGTGTGCGCACCCACTATTTCTGATGTCTGCGTCTGTGCAGACACAATTTCCAGCATCCGCGCAGACAGGATTTCCAGCATCTGCGCAGACACAATTTCTGGCGCCGCAGAATCAAGTCCCCGCACCACGCTGGTTTGGTGCAGCATGCGAGGACTTGCCAAGTGGATGGCTCAGTTTGGGGGCGGCTTGTGGGCCAGTTAAATGACCCGCGGGGGCCGCTTGTGGCCCATGGGCCTTAGTTTGCCGACCCCTGGCTTAAGCACATGGGTCACTTGGTCAAAAAACTTTCCCATTACAGTGGAATGCACTGCATTTCTTTTAAATAACTGAGTTCTTCTCAGGGTAGACACATTTAATGGACCTGAATGAACCACATCTATTAATCCAATGGTTCTACTTTAAGTATGACTACCAAGCATGGGCATAGTCAGGAGTTTTGTTAGTGGGGTGCAGGACTTATGTTAGCGGGGGCAGAACCTCAGTTAGCTATTGGTTTTTATTGATTAGGGGGAGGGTAGCTGCACCTCCCTGCCCCCCCCCAGCTATGCCCATGCTACCAAGGGATAGTACCCATTATTTATCATTTGCATCTATACTTATTGATTAGCATATGCAACATATTTTTTCAACCATTAAGCACTCATCATCACCTTTTTACATTCCTCTGATGTCTGGCATACAGTTGCAGCTGTTGGGTTAGATCAGCTCCAGTCCTTGAAAGTCTTCTTCCTTTCTTCCCTTTCAAACTCACCCACCCCCAAAGTGTTTTTGGGCCAAAGCAATATTAATAGTAGGACAAATTTGCAAATGCTGATCTGAATAGAATGTGTTAGTAGTGGGTGAAGATAAAGCAGCAATGGTGAGTGGCTCCACATTTTTGGAACTGTGGGACATGTACCCAGAGAAGATTAAATGGCTTATATTATTAACTATCTCTCGAAAGTCTCTGTGTCATTGGCTCTCCTTGCAAGCATCAAACCACCTGTGCTGGCTTTGTAGTCCAACACCAACAAACGAGTGTTTGTTCTCAGTCTTATTGAGGTATTTCCAACTAGGGAGAAACAGAAATTCTTTTTTGGGTGATCATCATCTTTGTCAAAAACATCACCGTATTTGTTATTATGTCCAACCTGCTCTTCTGTTTTCATACCCAACAACAGTAAGTGAAGGCAAGCATCATAAAGTACAGCACAAATAATCAAATCATGTCAAAGCAGTGATAAGAAATGCATTCAAGCGAATAATGGGGAGGAGTGAAAAATCAGACGACATAATGGAAGTGTATAACATTATGCATGACATGCAGAAAGAGAAGAGAGAAATGCCCTTTCTCCCTCTCTCATAACACTAGGGCTGGATCTACGCAGCTATTAAAAAAACACTGAAAATGCTCTGCGAAAAAACGTTGCAAAGCTCACAATCAAAAATATTGAGATGTGATTTCAGCTCTACAGCGCCATCTGGTGTTGCAGTGTTATAACGCATTTATCATGCTGTGTTTTGACAAACGTAGCTGAGTCCTAGAACTTGAGGCTATCCAATGAAGCTGAGCATTGGAAGAGACAGGAGACACAAAAGAAAGTACTTCTTCACACAGCACATAGCTAAACTATGGAATCCATTCCCACAAGAAGGAGTGATGATGACCAACCTGGATGGCTTTAAAACAGGATCGGAGAAGGCTCTCAATGGCTACTAACCCTGATGTCTACATCTTACCTGTACAGTCAAGAGGTAGTAATGCTTCTGAACAGTGGCGTAGCGTGGGTTGTCAGCACCCGGGGCAAGGCAAGTAATTTGCACCCCCTAACCCGTGGATCTAGGTAGGGGCAGAGAGCTGTGAGTGCGAGCGCGCCCCCCCCCCATGTTGCGCCCGGTGCGGCCGGCCCCCCCTGCACCCCCCACGCTACGCCACTGCTTCTGAATACCAGTTGCTGAAACCTGTTACATTCAGGTGCTGCTTGTGAGCTTCCCAGACGCGTTTGACTGGTTGCTGTGAGAAGACTGCTGGACTAGATGAGTCATTGGCCAGTAATAGGTACAGAAAGGACTATTCCCTGGATGCCAAGTTCCAGGTTTGGGGCGGCGTGTACTCTTTGCTGAGAGAGCCCCAGTGGAGATTTAAAATCACAAAACATGCAGCAAAGTCAAGCATGGAAATATAGGCTGTTAGACCCTTAAAATATGCCCTTGCGAGTTCCAAAAGTTTCCTCGTCCCCCAGCATAGGAAAAGATGGCGCATTTGGTAAGCTAAAAATGGTTTACTTACAAACTTTCTAAAAGTCAAGATTCATGTGCTTTAGAAAGTTGCACAGGCAGTAAAACTTGGGATTACGGTAGTTACAGTGGTGAAAGTTCCTATTAGTATAGGAATTTAAGAGTAGCTTGTGAGAGCCATCCAGTCTCAGCTGCAGCACCCACCTCAAACCTCTTTACACATTGAGCTTCTCAGGTAGATTGATGGTGAACAATAGACTTGATTACTTATTTTCTTCCAAGATAAGGGGAAGTGACCTAAGCTAAGACTGGCAGAACAGCTTAATCTATGGTCTTAACCCCTTCATGCGTTAATTAGTCTTAATAATGTTGGTTATATGAGACTGGTTATCCCACACTTATAACACTTTAAAAGCTTGCTAAAAGCTCCAGTTTCTGGTGAATTATGTCTAGTACTTAATACTAATACTAATAAACATTTCCAGCAAGTGAGAGACTAAAACCATTTCTGCTCTGAGAATTTGTGGATGTTCCTTCCCAAATGAGTGACAATATTTCATCTGTGTTTCAGTTTCTAAAGTTTAGTTTATTGTTTTTAAATAATGATTGGGATTGTAGTTCAAAATCAGTGAAAGAAGAAAAAAAGACCACATTGCTTGCAAAAAAAAAAAAAAAAAGATTGTTGTTGTTGTAGAAAACTGTTTGTAGGACTTGGCCCTCTAATAATGGCAAATTCATTGTGCTTCCTATCCGCACGTGTCTTTTGCAGCAGTTGAGGTCACTGAAATAAATAAAAAGCCTGGTTTGTTTTTCAGAGAAATCCAGAACAAGCGTTTGAAAATTGATTAAAACTGGAAACCAGATTTCCTGTCACAAGCAGTTAGAGGAGATGGCTGATCTGGAGGCTAAATATCTCACACTCAAAAACATGAAAGATCTCGATCATTGTTTCCAAAACTTCTGAGATGACATTATTGTCGCTTCTAAAACTGGGGGCACCAACATGCATTGATTTCTTTTAGAATGTGCAAGAACTAAGCACCTGCACATGAGATGATCCACTGTGGTTTATTTTATTTTATTTAATCCAAACGCTTTTACCCTGGGTTGTTTTTTAGGGGGGTGGGTGGGGGTGAAAGAGACCGTAAAAGCTCTTCCAATCCAATCCAAAATTAAAATGGTAATTTCCAGAAGACTTCACAGCAGAGGTACTAAAACCCAATGCAGACTAAAGTCCTGGGAAAGCTGGGTGTTCTCTTTTGTTACAGCTAACAAAAAGGCCATTATTGAAGGGGCCAATCAAGTCTCCCAGGGGAAGGGAGTTCCATATCCTGGGAGCCATAACCAAACAGGCCCTGCCTTGCATCCCAGCCAGAAGTGCCTTAAAAACAGGAGTGGCATGGTGAAATATACTTGGAGTCGAGTGTGGATTTCATGCTCTTTATTCAGCTCATAGTAGTGAGGAATGGAAGTTCCTCCAAACTGTCTACTTTATATACATTATTTACACAATGGGCCCCACGTGATTGGCTAATTCCGGGATTCTCCTGTAGGCCAATCAGGTTGCGGATTCACTTTCACCTGGAGCTGGATTGGGTGGCTCCTGCAGACCAATCAGACTGCTGCATTTTGGATCCTATTCAACTCAGTACATAACACGTGGCTATAGGCCTCCAGGTGTTGAAGCACTACAGCAGGGGTGGGAAACTTGGAGCCCTCCAGATCTGGTCAGATTCCAGCTCGCCAACCTGCATGGCCAATGGGCAGGGCTGAGGGAGCAACATCTGGAGCGTTGCAGATTCCCCCATCCCTGCACTACAGCTTCCAGCATCCCTGGTGTTTGGCCAGGCTGGTTGGGGCTGATGATAATTTCAAGTATTATATCTGGGCCACGAGTTCCCTGTTCCTGACAAAAAGGTACAGGGCCTCTGATTACAAACAGTAAGGAGTCATTATGCATGAGTCATTGTTCTTGGCATATCTCCTGATATGCTTGTGAAGAGTTGCAGTATGTAGCCTTCTGTAAAGGCAAGCTATTCTACAGCTTCTCTGAATGAGTAGGGATACAGGCATGATAACATTCTATGCAGAAATGTCACTTGTGTGCTTTCAAATGCCAATTCAGGCTCCACCCTGGTGTTGGTAATCTAATAGGATTATACAAACATCACTCCCTGTCAGGATTTTAACACAGGCTTGCGACAGGCTTTGTTTCAGGCCATGGGAAAAGAGGGAAGGATGAGTCTAAATTATGTTTTAGGGAACAGCACACCGTTAATTTCCCATTCCTGACAAGTATACAGCTAGGAGACAGAGGCTGATTCGATAGTGGGAAAGCCAGAGCAACAAATCTTGCAGAGATGCAGTTGGCCTCCTCTTCTGTGGTTGTTCACACGTAATACATTTAATGCTCATTTAAAGCATTTGACTGTACCCAGAGAATCCTGGGACCTGTGGTTTGTTAAGGGTGCTGGGAATTTTACCCTGGGGAGGGGTGTGAATTATAGTTTTTTGGGGAAGCAGTGGTGTGTACGCAGCCTATGTTTGGCTATTTAATGGTTAGCGAGTTCACAAACTGGGTTGCTGCATGCCCAAATTTTGTGGCCTAGAAAGCACCAATAATTTTCCTCCCTCCAGTCAAATGCATCTTTTAACCATGGTCATTCTAAAGGGCTTCACCCCCAATTCCCTCCCACCCCTCCAAAAAATTAACATGCAAAAAGTGCACGTATGATGTGGGCTGATATGCCCTGCTCTATAACGTGAAAACACCACCCAACTCGCATTAATCCCTTCCCAGCCTCTTGAACGCCTAACAATATCATTGGCTGCACGCTGTGTGCTAAGAGCTGATCTCCACCAGCGTTCTTTTTTCCTTTCAGTAGGATGGAATGCCTGTACATCAAACCTGCAGCTCTATTGGATGAGCTGCTGTTGCCCAGGCAATGATTGTGACCAAACACTTGTCACAGAGGCCTGAGAGCCCGCTGCTTAATGAGCCCTGGGAACCTGGATCTCGGAGGAAATAAAGCAGCTCCGATCACAAGAGAAAAGCATCTGGAAAGCACTTTCAAGCTGGTAATGGAGTGATCTACTATCCTTTGCGGGATCAGAGGAAGTGCTGACTTTCGTACAACATCCCTTGGTGATTATTTCTCAGAGCAATGAGTACCCACTTTCTCATTCTTAATTATTTGCATTTGTGGCTGAACGCAGTGGAAATGAGAGGACTAAAGGAATGCAAAGGCACAGGCTTGTTCATGATTTCTCATTCCCTCTTTGCAGATTATGATTTGCAGGCATACACCGAATACTTTTCAAGGCGTACACTGCAAAATGTCATGAAAGAATGTGACAAAGGTGTGTTTGAGCCATAGCTCGGTGGTGGAACCACATGCTCTGCAGCAAAAGGGCCCAGGGTTAAAAAAACAACAACCCATCTCTAATTGGGGTTGGGAAAGAATCTTGTCTGAAACCCTGGAGAACTGTTGCCGGCCCGTGCTGGCAAGCTAGGTAGGCCAATAGGCTGACTCAGTATAAGGCCCTTTCGGTGTTTTTACAGGGAACCAGGATTAGTTGCAGCTCGCAAGTGAGCATACACTCAGTGGTAAACCAGGTCTGCCCTGTGTAACAGCCCAAAATGTTTTTCTTAAGAATGGCGATGGGGTTTTGATCTTTTCTATGATTAGCAGTGGCAGAGTAGGTTATTGCTTGCTGTGTAGGTCAAATTCTGAGCAATGATCCTTATGACCCTGTGTGCTATCCTCGTCCTCTCCTTCTAGACTTGTGGACAATGGAGGAGTTGACCAGTAACGTGGAAGGCAAGGATGCACCTGTGAAAGCTGTAGATGCATCCATGGAAGCTGAAGATCCAGCTCTAGAAGCCATCAGGAAGGCAGCAGAGTCTATTGTGAAAAATGTTATCAGAGATGCAATATACACTATTAGACACCTGCAAAAGACAGAGGCAGGTATTGCAATATTAACTTGCTATGATTTTGATGCCTCCTGGATGGTATAAAAGCCACCCATACCGGAGATTAACTTATTCCCTTCCCTTCAGTTCCAGGAATCAAATATCCAGTACCAAATATTACATGGATGAAGTGCAAGGATTTCACAGTATTTAATGGACTGGCACAGATTGAGGATTATTTAAAAGTAAGTTTAAAATTGGATACTTACTCAATGCCTTTAGCCAAGTGACATGACTGTCTGGATGCATGAATATGCTGTGAGAATCAGCTGGAAAGGGCCTGTATGTTTGGTGGCATTGAAGGTAACACACAGTGCAATCCTTTAGATCAGTGGTTCCCTCAAGGGGTCTGCATAACCCACCCAGAGTGTCTGTGGCACCCTTCACATAACAAAAGCTACCATAGAGATTTCAAATTTTTCAAAAGTCCATAGCTTGGCTATGTACTTAGTACTTAGCTATTTGGGAACCACTGCTATAGATGTGTATGTGGAAATAAGTTTCACTGTGTTCAGTGGGCCTGAGTCCTTGGTAAGTGGGTTTAGGATGGCAGCTTTATTGTACCAAATAATTGATACTATGTTAATAAGAGCAACAATATTTCTTTATATTTTTTTCTAAATTTTAGTGGGTAGGTGCTGCAAGTACATCAAATATACAGCAATGAATGACTAATAGCATAGGTAAAGGTAAAGGGACTCCTGACCATTAGGTCCAGTCGCAGACGACTCTGGGGTTGCGGCACTCATCTCGCTTTATTGGCCAAGGGAGCCGGCATACAGCTTCCGGGTCATGTGGCCAGCATGACTAAGCAGCTTCTGGCAAACCAGAGCAGCGCACGGAAATGCCGTTTACCTTCCCGCCAGAGCGGTACCTATTTATCTACTTGCACTTTGACGTGCTTTCGAACTGCTAGGTTGGCAAGAGCAGGGACCACGCAACGGGAGCTCACCCCGTCGTGGGGATTTGAACCGCTGACCTTCTGATCAGGCAGTGAACCTGGCTGTTATCATTAATTGCAAGTTCTTCCGCACCTCATGTGAAAAAGACCAAAGGAACGTGCAGTCAATGTACATCCTCAACCACACAGTTAAACATTTATGCTCATTTATAGTCATCGTTTTTCCACCATGGAATTCACGGCAGAGTACATGCACAAACCCCACCCAACCCTGTTTTTCTTCACTATCTGGCTGCTGTGACAGAAGGTGGGGGAGAGGCCTTTTTCTCTCCCATCCTTTAATGACCACTAGTGCAGGCAATCCATTCATGCCAGCGGCTCTCAGGTAGGCCAGCACCACATTCCCCTTAGGATCCATCTATGGCAACCCTATCTTTGGGCAGGTAACACTTTTGTCACATCCTTATAAATAGTGGTGCACATTTTTATGTGTATGCAGGTTCACAAATGAATCATCTTTTTATATTAGGTAACAATTATCAGCTCCTATGGGGAAGCCTCCACAGACTTTAAGCAAGGAGCAAAGAACGGTTTGTGTTTGTAAGACTTTTAAAAAGTTGCTGCTGTTGTTAACTGCCCTTCACTAGTAGGTCAGTTCTATTGCAGCTACCTACAAATGGGCTTCTGATCTCCACATTTGTTGCAGTATAGATGGGATGGTCAATTGGGCAGACAAGGGACTGTATGGCAACAGTCCATTTTGAAGAGTTTCTTACCCAGGTGGGTCTTAACTGACAGCTGGCCTGCTCAGCCAATCACAAAGGTATTGATTGCCTACCATGGACATAGCCAAAAGATTCCCAGAGGCTGTGGGTGATCAGTACTGGGCCATCTTAAAGTGAAAGGCAGCCATGAATGGGGCCTGGATCACACCTGCATCATGTGCCCTCAGATCACAGCCTCAAACCTTCACCTGCTTCTAATCCTCCTCACTACAACCTTGTAAAGTTGGGAGAAAGCGAATGGCCCAGTCAGTCAGAGAGTTTTTGCAGCCTGGCAGGGGATTTGAAAGCAGGAGTCCTTATTGTGTGACTCATAACATTGCAATTCTGATAACACCAAAGGCTTGACATGTGCTTGACACAGCAGGTTGTACCCACTATGTTCAATTGCTGGCAAAGGCGAGCAAATGCTTGTGCATGGGGCCACATCATGGCTTATGTTTATTCCACAGACATGGGAGCTTCATGAGAGCTGGCTACATTGGACAAACTATATCAGCGAAGAGGAACTGGAGTATTCCACGAGATACTTTTACCGGGTCCGCTGGAGTATCCCAACCTGTAGAAAGCCCATCCCACGAGCAACAGCATGTGTCTATTTCGTCATAGAGATTTCCAAAATCAGACCACCAGTAAGTATTTTGACATTGCCTCTGAAGACCTATAAGCCCAGAGGATAATTAAATATTCTTATATAAAATAAAAAAAGCAGGAAGGGGGAGAGAACACCGTCATTAGGATCAAGTTTGAACTTCTGAGATCTATAAACTTGATCATTTGCCAAGTGCTTGATCACACTCCCTTCATGCCCTTTATTTGAAGGCTCACATATTTAGGCAGAACAGTCCCCTGAACTTGAACTTCCTAAGAACTCCAACTAAATAATTGTGCTAGTGGCAGACAGTCTAAAGACTCCTGTCAGCATTATGAGACTTCCCCCCCCACTCTTCTGCCCCATCATGTCCCCACATCCCCCACAAATTGGAGGAGAGGAATATCAGAAATACTTGTGCTGACGAAATGATTATGAACCATGACATTGAAATCCACCCTCCTCATTTAATTGTTTATAAACTATTTAAACTGTTGTACATTTATAGTATAGTCTAATTATGAAAGCTTTTAAGGCTTTGATGGAATTGTTTTGTCATGTATTTAAATTATGTTTTGATTTTGTAACTGATTTTATACTTGTAGAAGCCATTTTGGCATGTAAGCAGTTTCTAACTTTAACAATACTAGTTGCAGTAATACTTCCGTTAAGGGGCGCAGGTGGCGCTGTGGGTTAAACCACAGAGCCTAAGGTTTGCCGATCAGAAGGTCGGCAGTTCGAATCCCCACGACGGGGTGAGCTCCTATTGCTCGGTCCCTGCTCCTCCCAACCTAGCAGTTCAAAAGCACATCAAAGTGCAAGTAGATAAATAGGTACCGCTCTGGCAGGAAGCTAAACAGCGTTTCCGTGTGCTGCTCTGGTTCGCCAGAAGCGGCTTAGTCATGCTGGCCACATGACCCGGAAGCTGTACGCCGGCTCCCTCGGCCAATAAAGCGAGATGAGAGCCGCAACCCCAGAGTCGGCCACGACTGGACCTAATGGTCAGGGGTCCCCTTTACCTTTACCTTTAATACTTACATTGCAAATAACCAATAACAAGTTTGTAATGGTACCAACAGGAAAGGATCTTCTCATATACTTCTGTCTCTAGGTATGATTTACCTTGTCATCCACCCAAAAAACAGCAGAGGCGGGGAATGTGACCCCACATGTCTCTAATGTGAATTGGTTTATGTATAGAACTTACACTGCTTCAAGGGGGTCTGCAGAAGCAGTGAAAACAATACAGTACAGTAAACCAGACTGCAGCAAAATGCCAGGGATAAAAACAGCAGAACAAGGCAAGAGAACCTCAGCTAAAAACCAATAGAGCAGGTATGGGGAACTTTTGGCCCTCCATTTGTTGCTGAATTACAACCCTCCATGAACCCCAGCAAGAACAACCCATAATGGTAAAGGATGATGAGGTCAGTAACATCTGGAGAGTCAAAGGTTCCTTAAACCTAGGAGCACTTCCTTTTGCCTGTCCTGCATCTCTCTATCAGCTTCATCAGATGTCCTGGCTTCTTGTTTTGTAAGAAGAGGAAAACTGTTGCTGATCCACCCAACTCATAATTTTACACACTTTGACCAAGTCTTCCTCTCCTTTTTTTCCAAGTTAAAAGACTAACTACTGCTGCCTTTTTAGGATACTGTTCTTTTATTATTATCATTATTGCATTTTAATCTGCATATGCAGTACACCATCCTGGAATTTATTTTGATGAATGTTTAAAAATAACTGAAATACAATTTTGTAACCTTTCCCAGTTGGAAAGGTTGAGCCGCAGAGGCTTATTGTATACATAGACCCTAGAGGCGCGCCCATCAGACCCCAACATTCTTCTCTTGCTTGCAAATTTCCTATTGCTATTACATTTTGAGTTTACTAGTGTCCATGAGGACCAGAATGCCCTTGTAGGGAAGAGTGATTTTAAAAAGCAAAATGGAAGCCCAACATTCTCAGAGTGTGTTTTTTTCCTCTCCCTCATTTAATGCAGACATTACCTGTTGAAGTATTCTTTGTGGTGGAGACGAATAAGCTAATTCACAGGTATTTTCTATTTTAAAAATAATCCATGAAATAATGGTGGTATGATAAATTCTGCTGAATGTTTTGTTATGGGAAAAGATCTGCCCATCTTGCAAACCCATCTAGGAGTGAATTGTACCTGCCTTTCTCTGTGTCTCTTTGATTTGCAACTAGGACAGCTGGCTTAGAAGAGGCCAGGCCTGCTCTTGTGCAGAAATCAGCTGCAAAAAAATGTACCATAATCTGCTACAGTTTGCAGGACACATGGCTGTTTTTTGTTTTTTTTCAACTACATTCACTGAAGATTCATCTCTTAGCCTGCAATCCTATACCTACCTCCCAAGAATGTCTAGGATTCTGCTGCTTAGTGCTAAAGGATTGTTTATTCAATATGTGCCCTGAGTTTAAGAGGCTTCCTCAAAATTTGATCACATGCTCATTACTGGACACCATGCCTATGACTGACTGAGATTTGTTTTACATTAGGGACCTAAGAGGGTTGCATCCAATGTAGTGTTAAGTAACCCATTCTGGTAGTGCAGGAATTTACACTTGTGTAAAGTGCGCACCTTTGTATACCCCTGTGTGACTCGAAGATCTGTCCTGGGTTTCCCCCAACTCTCAGGAGTTGATTATGAGTGTGCAGAGAGGGGGCAAAATTCAATTGTGCAAGTGTAAATCCTTCTGCTAATGTAGGGTTGCCATATTTCAAAAAGTAAAAATCCGGGACACCCAGAAAGTTGTTGAGCTTTGACAAAGAACGCCCCCCCCCCCAAAATCACGATTTTTCGATTGACTTGCCTAAGATCCAGGATAAAGTACTGCCTTTCAGAAATTGCCCCCAGACATCAGCTTTGAAATTCTGGACTTATGGCAGCCCTAGCTCATGGAACAAGTTCACTGGATACCATCCCTTGACACAAATTTTGTTTTAGTTTTTCTGTGTGCAAGAGCACTCAGTTTTTGGTTGCAGAAATTTAAGTTTTTTTCCTGTGGGTTTTTTTAAAAGTCACCATAAATGGGTTAAAAGGCACAAATCAGTGCATTAAAAGTACAGATGTGTGCAGGAACAAGCTAAAGGTGGCACAGACATCAGGACAGAAGTGTTAGCACATAGTGCATTTGAGTAATGTCAAAACAGGCCATTTTTAAAAATCAGGATCCACCCTATTCATGTGACCGTAATGTTTTTTATTTTAAACTGTTGTAACCCGAACTTAAGACCTGCAGATAGTAGATGATTATGATGAATATTGTAAGGGAATTAAATTTTCAAACAAACAAACAAACAAAAACAAACAAACAAACCATAGTTCCCAACTCAGATGTGTTAAGTAACCCAACTCTTGTGTTATATTTCTTCTGCTGTCTCTCTCTATAGGCCAGGAGAGTCTCGATTCAAAGAAAAATGGCTCAAAGATGTGATTGAAAGCAAAATAATCATGATGGAGACCATCACTTTTTAGTTCCTCTAGAATTGTTACAAACTAAAAACCCTCTTTTAGGTTTTCTGCTAGTTTTTATAAATAAAAGTTGTGCATATCTGTAGTCAGCTTCTCAGTTTTGGTCTTTCTGTGTTGTGTTAGAAGGCTTAATTCCTGGAGAGTAAATGTTATTTGATCAAACCCGCAAAGCATCAGTGCCCTTAATCTTGCAGTAGACATGGCAGAGATCTCTACTTACTGCAACCTTCCAAGTCTATGTAGGCCAAGGGTAGCAAACGTGGTGCTCCCCTCCCTACATAATTCATGACCATTCACCAGGCTGGCTGGGACAGATGCAAATTGTACTCCACAACATCTGGAGGGTACCATGTTAGGAAACGAAGCTTTGCTTACACAGATATGGCCACACTGCCAATGTCTGCAAAACTCTTCTTAAGGGAATTTGCAAGGGGTTATATTTGCATGTCACTCTGTGTCATAAGCTAGACCGCCAGATGTTTTGGACAACAACTCCCATTATCCCTTACTATTGGGAATCCTTAATTATATTTTACTGTTGTATTGTTATTTTTGTTTTCCTCTACCTTTTAAAATGTTTTATGTATTCTTTTTCTTTAAACTCATTGAAATATGCTTAATGGTTTTTGTGGAAATGCTAAGGATGGTAGGGAAGGATATACAGTGGTACCTCGGGTTACAGACACTTCAGGTTACAGATTCTGCTAACCCAGAAATAGTACCTCGGGTTAAGAACTTTGCATCAGGATGAGAACAGAAATCGTGCTCCGGCGGCACGGTGGCAGCAGGAGGCCCCATTAGCTAAAGTGGTGCTTCAGGTTAAGAACAGTTTCAGGTTAAGAACGGACCTCCAGAAAAAATTAAGTTCTTAACCCGAGGTACCACTGTATTTATAAAGTATTATGATGTAGCAGAGCAAATTCCCCTCAATATAGCTGGAAGCTAGTTTGCAGATTCGTTTGAATCTCGTAGTTAAGATTATTTTCTGGTGTTGCCTTTAATTCCTCTTAAAAGAATAAAGACACGAGCGTCTTTCTGAGTAAAATAACAAAAAGTTTACTCACATTTCAGTTCACAATATGATTCCTGAAAGGCAGACTTTAATTAGTAGTTACACAAAGAAACTGAGAGTTCATCTCATATGGAGACTGAACTTGTGCTGCTGGCTAAGAGCCAGCAGACAACAAAATTACATGAAGAATAGAAAATGGTTGCAGGAGAGCAGCGTGGCAGCAAAAGATCAGCAAGGAAGATAAGAGGAAAAACAAGAAGTGAGAAAATGGCTGCATGACTCGGCTCTTTTAAGGAGTCAGCCAGAGCCATGCCCATCTCCCAGGTCACAAGCAGCGGAAGGAGCTCCCGACCGGTGGTATAGGAAGTTACACTGACTGGATGTCCCCCTGCCTGTGTCCACTCTAGGAAAACAAGGAATGTTGCATTTGACTGCACCAATGGATTACATCCCACAATTTTATTATTGGGAATTCTTGCTCTCAACAGTCCCAGTTGTTCACCTGTTTGAGTAATAGTACCATAGACTGCTTAGTCATGCTGGCCACATGACCCGGAAGCTGTCTGCGGACAAACGCCGGCTCCCTCGGCCTATAGAGCGAGATGAGCGCGCAACCCCAGAGTCGGTCACGACTGGACCTAATGGTCAGGGTTTTACCATAGACTGCAACATGCACACTAAGCTGTTGACATGTGATCTTTATTCAAGACCTGCTTGTGAGCCACAGCCCCGAGTTCCAATTTTCCAAATGGCAAGTGCTTTCAAACACTGTCAAATGTTTATTTTTATAGTTGTTTGAAAGAACGAGTCATGGCTTGAAACTGACAAGCCATAGATAAAAAACAACTAAGGTGCACCCAGGGGAACAATTTTAAATGTAACTTTCCAGAAATAATACGTGGTTTTGGAATTGTGAAAGGAATGGTACACAGGATGCACATCAAGCCCACTCCCTGTACACATTTTATGACTTCACCACTCCCTCCCAAATTTTGCATCACAGTTCCTTGTGCCCCTGACGGTCCCCTGAACTTGGGAGGGAGATTTTTTAGAAGGGGTTTGAAGCTTCTGAAAGAGCAGAGGTGCTCAGAAGTCACAGTGGATGGCACATGCCAGACACATTTCAATACTGGCATAAAGACTTTGCCTACAATAGGGGTCATGTTTTCAGCCCATCAAAGCCTGTGGATATCTATCCTGTTTCATTCCACTGAAACTCTATTTGCACAATGAAGTCAGGTAGGAAGATGCTTCCAATCTTCAAATAGTTCTCTCTCTTGATGAGCTATCAGTCAGACTCCCCATACTAGTTAATGTACAGGATGATGAAAGCAAATCTGTACTAAGAGAAACGGGAGGGCGCAAATGCCCATTACACTGCTGGCTCAGTAACAGGCTAGTCACTGGAAGACACTCTGCTGCAGCATTATACAGCTTCTCATTAAAATTATAAAATATATTAATACTTAAACTGTACAAATCTGCACAAAGTGAGCTGCTCCAACTTTATTTACAAGGAATCAGAGCCACTGAAAATGACTATAATTTAAGTCACTTAAAATCTAGTAAAAGAGAATCAAGTCTCACTAATATACAACAAACAAATCTGTTCTGAAGCTTAAAAAGGCTGTGTTAATGACTTTTTGTCTTTGTGCAATCAATGGTGCAATCAATTTGCACCATCTGTTATTGTGGGATAACTAGCCCCATATAACCAACATGCTTAAGTCTAATTAACGCATGAAATGGTTAATACAATAGAGTTAGCTGTCCTGCCAGGCTTAGCTATGTCAGTTCCCTTACCTTGGGAATCAAACCTATCATTTCCTCCCAGTCTACCTGAGCACCTTAGCATGTGAAGAGGTTTGAACTGGTTACTCCAGCTTAGCAGCATGGCTTCTCACAAACCACTCTTCACTTCCTATGCCAGTTCCTAGGCCAGTTCACTTCCTATGTCTAGGAACTTTCATCACTTTGTAACTAAGTTAAGTTTTACTGCCTGTGCAACTTTTCTGACTGATGTGTGGAAGAGCACATGAATCTGACCTTTGGAGAGTTTGTTAGTAAACAATCTTGTAACTTGCCAAATGTGTGGTCATATCCCATTCTGGGGGAAGAGGGAAAATTTGGAACTCACTTGAAAGCGCATATTTTAAAGGTAAAACAGCCTATATTTCCATAGTTTACTTTGCTGAATATATTGTGACTTCCATTTCCCTGCTGGGGTTCTCTCACCAAAGAGTACTTGCCCAGAACTTGAGATGTTGGCATCCAAGAATTCATATATATATATATATATATATATATATATATGCGCACCAACATTTATTTGGTTATCTAATGCCATTTGAAGATCACTCTGATCCACTCTGTGACTCGTACTATACACTCAACATTCTCTTAGCAAAGGATTGAAAACAAAGCAACTTTAACAAAATGCCAAGTTTCAGTTCCACAGGTCTTGATTTGCTGCTCAGAATTTTACAAAGTGTCTTTTAAATCCACCAAGTGGCACAGTACCTTGGATTCCTAGCAATATTTTGGGATAGTCTGCAATAGAGCCTTGTCTCATTTCATTTAGGTCATTGTCCTTCTGCTGCTGTTAATGCCGTACAGCAAATTTGTGAACAGGCTATCCACATACACCTGTCAAGGTTCCTATTGATACATATAAACCATTTCCTGAAGTTCAACCAGTAGTACACCCTACAAGTAGGGCTGTGATGCTGGACACCTGTTTGTGAATCGCTGTAATAGGAGACGGTTGTCAATATGCACAAGAAGAGCATCCTGCTCATTTGTCGTCTTTGCCCTTGGTTTTCCTGTAGACCATCTCTCGGAAGCTTGCCAGAATCTTGTTCTCTCTCTTCCGCCTCTCCTCCTGGTTGAAAGATGCCAGGGCCCTCTTTTCATCTGCACTGTAGATCTGGTTCTCCTTACGCAGACGCACGGCTTCCATTCTCCGGTGCCTGAAGAGAAACATGATGCACATCAAAAAACCAGTAATGTTCAACAGGAAGAGAAGACTTCCTTCATTACTAGCTCAATTTCTATTAGCCATTACCCAAATGTCTCCCCCTACACTGTAGAACAGCAGCAAAATTTCACAGCAATCCCCACCAGAACGCTCACCTGCTGCCGCTCATCACATAGCCAGACTTCTCAAATGATGCAATCTCTTCACTGGTTAGACCAATTTCACCTCTCCTAGGGATGCGTTTTCCAGCTTTTACATATTCCGCCATGGCAGCGCCTTCACCGGGGAGTAAAGCATGTCCATAGCTTTAAGAAAGAGACAGGATCATTACATTACCAAAAATAAAAATAAAAAATGGCATCCCAAAGCCCTGCTGACTTCTCTCTCAAGCTATGGATACAGAGAAGCTGCAAAGGACAAAGCAAGACAACTTAAAAGTATTATTTCATATACAGGCCCATTTTGTGCAAGAAGACCTAGATAGGTAAGGGAAGCCGGAACCTTGAATCCCTTCTCAGTTCACCATTGCAATCCTAGAATCCTTACAAAGTGCCTCTAAGATAGACAGGGCAAAAGGAGGTAGGTGGGTCTTTTCTCCATTATCTTAATTCTTTTGGCCTCATTATTCCACCTGGATTTCCTCCTGTTAAACTCTCCATTTTGTCTGGGCACCAATAAGAAAATGCTGGGACAAGCAGTGCAGCCAGAGTTTGTTCTTTTCCACATTGCTACCTGTTTCCTTTCACTGTCAAGGTGAGACATGTTAGAAAAGGAAGTGTAAGAACATGTAGTTTAAGCATATGTCACAGCATCGAAAGCCAAAATATAGAGAAGTTTTCATGAGGCTCTAGCACAGTTCTCTCGCGTGCATTAGCACTGGGAAATTAGGGAGATTATAGTCCACCAGAAGGTCAGGGCACACAATTGTGGCCCATATTTTCAACTCATGAAACGACCCCTTCTGGAACATACATCCAAGTGCCAATGAGAGCAGGAAGTTCCCACATCAAATTTCACCTTAGTCACAAATGAAAGAGACGGACTTAAAGCAAGCTACCATTTTTTCCAGACTCACTCAGCTGTAGTAGTTGTATATTGGTTCTCAAATGGCTTGGTTGTCAAACAAATCAGCTCCCGAATGCTGCAGACCTGGAAATGTTCTAGTTTGCGAACATTTTTCCCTGAAGCCGAATGTCTGACGTGGCTTCCAATTGACTGTAGGAAGCTCCTGCAGCCAATCAGAAGCTGCACCTCAGTTTTTGAATTGTTTCGGGAATCAAACGGACTCCCGGAATGAATTAAGTTTGAGAACCAAGGTACCACTGTACAGGAAACATAGTATAGATCTAACTTATAGGATGCTTGCTGAGGATTATTAAGGATTATATATGCTCTGTTATCTGAGCTCTGTGAACTCTGTAAATGTGCTATATAATAGTTAAGAACTGTATTTGGATTCCTGGCTACCTTGGATTTCAAATGCTGAAATAAGATAAAGGTGCAGCACTTACTTCAAGGGCCGATCATCTTGAGAGGCATGAGTAATGGGAGCTTCTGGTCCTATGAAATCCACAGCATCTGCATTTTCTGCAAGAAAGCAATAAAAGGAAGAATGAAGCCAAAACCTTCTCTAATGCATTATTTAACCAGTTTTTTTAACCCAACTGTACAAATTTTATCCTTGCCACCCTTTCTGTGGGGTTTGCCTGGCCTAACTTCCATCTTCTCCCTCCCACTTTGAGCTCCATCAGCAGCCAGCCACTCTATACAAAAGGAAGGTAGCCTTCCAGTGGTCTGCTCTGTTTTGTATGGCATATTCATTTTATTAGCCCACCTGATTTTTTTCTGTTGGAAAAGGTAGGGTATACATATAAACTAAATAACCATCTTACAAAAGGAATAAATTTAAAGCATACATCAGCTGACATCTCTTTAGGGATGCCTTTCCTTAGCAAAGACCAATCTAACAGTGAAGGCTGTTCCTGTGTGCAGGCTTTTCAAATAAGCTATGAGCATTCAAAACCTACTTGATCTCTCAATCCAGAGATCATCCTCTTGCTGTTCGTCGTCATCAGAATCTTCGCTGCTTGACTCGCTGAAGTCTTTCCTGCTCTTTTTACTCTTTTTTTTCTTGGACTTTTTTCTGTTGAGAAGTGAGAGGGAAATGGGATAAATATGTAAAATCAAAACAAGAAAGAAGAAAGGTTGGAAAGAACAAGAAGAAATGTTTTGGCTTCGTGTCGCTTACAATAATATTATCAATATTAATAATATTATAAATGAAAGGGTTAAAGAAAAGCCATGTGTATAAAGGATACTATTGGGGGGGGGGACCATAACCCAAGAAAAAACAACCTTTTTGGGGCCAAATAAAAATCTTGGGCCTTTTGGGGAGCATACAGAACACACAATGCAGAACAAAGCTTGCTCACAAGGAAGATGTGAAACACTGAGAGCATAAACACATTTGGTCCCCCTTCTCTTTTCCTTTACAACACAAACTCAGAAACCACTCTCATCAAGTTCAGTGAGGCTTTCTTTCAGATGAACGCCGTCTTAGTTTTGTTCCATATATTTTTACTAACAAAACTTTAACTACATTATTGACATAACTGGTGACAATAACCAGACCAAAAGGAAAGCAAAATAAAATCCAAAACAGAAATAAACAATGCAAAATGAAATAAACAAAAAAGCAGAAGTTGAAAGCTGAGTCAAGAGTTCTCTTGGTGACAACATAGTAGCTGGGGAAACAGGGAGTTTGATACTAGTGTTATGAAACACACAAACCCTCCCCAATTTTACAAGTTTTTTTTTAAAAAAACAGCTCTTACTTCCTATGCTTCTTTTTCCTCTTCTTGGATTTCTTTTTTTCCTCATCACCTGAAATGTTAATAACAAAGAAAAACAAAAATAAGCAGGGGTAAGGCATAAAATGTTTGAGTGAAAGAAGGGTGGAAAACCAGTGTGGTATAGTGAATGGTGTTGTGTTAGGACTGGGAAGACCAGAACAGAAATTCCAAATCAGCCAAGAAGCCGACTGGGTAACTTTGAACCACCTGCTCACTTTCCCAGCCTAATATACATTACATAGCAGCTGAATAAGGAATTCAATTATTCCCCAGTGCATAATGCATTGCAGTCCTGGACTATTCACAGTAGGGATGGAAAAGCAGCGGCCTTCCTGATGAGAATCTGCAGCTGTCATCACCCCTGCATTGGCTGAGGCTAATGGGAGCTGGAGAGCCCAGCACCACTATGCCACATGTGATATTCATTTTTTAAAAACCCACTATGATTTTGGACATTCATGCAATATCATTCAATTGTAGCTCATCTTCCTGAGAGCTTAAGGGTCCAATGGATCAATGTTACTATGGGGTTATTGTGATATGATTCTCAATTTGCCAAAATTCTTGACAACTGAAGAAGTTAATACTTCAGAATGAATGGAATAATAAATATGACTTTAAAGACTATGGGAATTTGCTATTCCTTATTTGAACTATAGTGTAGGTGGGTTGGGAGAATCCCCTTTAAGTGTGCAGCTCAAAAGAAGAAAGAGGCCAATTCCAAGCTGGGAACGCAAGTCTTGCACAACAGGTTCACACATACGTGAAGCAGCTTTTCTCTTCCTTTTCTTCTTTTTCTTCCTCTTCTCCTCCTCTGAAAATAATTTGAAAATGAAATGTTTTTACAATCAAGCCAAACAGTCCACTCCATGGGTTGTTACTTCCTGACCAACAGATTGCATCTGCTACACCTATGAGGCCAGGCTGCAGCCTTGTTTTCTAGAACAGGTAGGGGACTGCTGTTGCATAGGGATGGGAGACATCATTTGCAAATAATATGACAACTGTTAAGGCAATGGGAAGGGTCACCGAGTCAGGAACTGGTGACATTAATTATTATTGATGCAATTAACTTTAGCAATTCCATTTGGAGTGCATTCATTCTAGGAAGGAAAGACAACTCAGTCCCTACAAATACTAATGATGGTACCCAAATGCCACCAAATCAGTGCAAAATACCTTCTGAGCTGGAATCAGAAGAGCTGCTCTTTTTAGATGTACCATCTTCATCTTCTGCAGGAGTGTGTTCATCAGAGCTAGATTTAAAGGCAGAGCACAAAACAATATTAGTGTAGGTAGAAGTGCAAAATATATAATCACAATTTGAAAAGCTGCGGTCAAAAGCATATAAAGACTTCAGTGTTAAGTATTTCAATAAAATAAATTTCTGTATGAGAGCTTACCACTGTTCAGATTTTAAAATATTAATTATATATATGGGGCTAAATATGCCAAGGGATTCTACCATTTGGTTTTAGGAATGCGGCAAAGTTGAACACAAAATGCATTTGACAAAACCATGATGCTAAATAAGCCAACATGGGGGGACAACAAAACAAAATGGATAAAGGTAATCACCATCCTCCTTATTAGAATTCAGGAGAAGGTCCTCAAGACAGGTTACAGCAATGAAAACAGAAGTATTTATTTATTTATTAAAAAACCACAAACCTACTCTGGGTCAGGAACCTTTGGTGAGAATCCCCAAACTTCAGGTGCTCCAAGTTCACCTATTCTCTCTCTCTCGTTTAATCGCCTGTAAAAGATGCATCTCTGTTAAAACCCAGGACATATTTTCCATGTATAAAAATTAAGCACAACACAGGGATAAGAGACGGCGTTGCTATAGAGCAAAAGGGTGGCTGGAGTGGGGAACTGTTTTTCAGCCTGAGAACCACTTTTCCTCACCGACAACCTTCTGGGGCCCACATGCCAGTGGGGAATGGGGTCAGAGACAAAAATGGGTAGAGCAATATTAGCTTTGCGCAGTAGACTATATTCCTGTCATGCAAACAGTCAAGAGATTTCTGCACACACACACACACACACACACTAGGGCTGTGCAATATATTGCCATATTGTATCAAAATAACAACATAAGTGTTTCAATAAGGCAGAGACTTGACAGTTTTCCAGAAAGTAGCTCAGCTGAATGGATACTTTGCAGCAGATACCGATACTGCTGCAAAGTATCCATTATAATAATTTGTAGAAAAGTGTATACAGCTTTGTTTGCTCTTTCCCTCCTCTCTCCTAACCCATGAGAAATGAAGAAAAACCTTCACACAAACCAGCAAGCTCTTTCAGATTCACTGGTCCACTTAAGAGCTCAGTCTGCTAGCAATCCAGGAGGGACCCTCCACAGCTAGTCAATCAAAGAGGCAAAGTAAACAGAGAACTGGAAAGCACATCTTTCTTCCCTCACCAGTGGAAAAAAGAGGGGGAAGAGTTTTTGTTTTTATTTTCTGGTGCTGTTTATGTTGTTGGTTCCCCCTAAAAAGCTTTCCTCCATATTAAAAAGGGTGCTTTTTTTTTTTAGTTTAAAGGAGACTCTCTTTTTGCTTGTTTGCCTTCCTTCCCTCCCTTTGATAAAAAGGGAGTGATTGGTAGGATGAGGGCTTGGGTGGGGGGCCGTGGAGGGTAGAAGATTTACCTGGCTGCCTTATGCTGAAATGGGAGGTTGGGTACTGTGTGAGAATGATGAGGAGAGTGTTTTTTCAGTATTAGTTGAACTCAATGGGGCTTAAGCATGCACAGATTCCACTTAGACCTCTGTGTGGGGAAGCAGATGCAACATGACTAGTAAATCACTTAAACTACTCATAAATTAGTTGAAAAATATATTAAATATAATATATGGAAGTTCATTTACATTTTTTATTAAATCTACTACTTTTACATTTTTTAGGGCCTCCACTGCCACAGGGAGCCTCGTCAAGGCCCTCAGCTGCTGCAGGGAAGCATAGCGCACCCTCCACCACCATAAGGAGCTACAGCGGCACCCTCTGCTGCTGCGGGGATGCACAGTGCACTCTCCACAACTGTGGGGAGGTACTGTGATACCCCTACTGCTGCAGGGAGGCCTGGCAAGGCCCTCTGCTGCTGCAGGAAAGCAATGTGCACCCCTCAGGGCTGTACCTAGGAGGTGGTGAGGTGGGCCCCCACCAGGGGCGCAGGTGAGGGAGAGGTGCAAAATCGGCTACAAATATGTCCATAAATATGTCCATAAATAAAAATATCAATTATTGCCTCATAAGAAAAGCTTTTGAAATAGAGGGTGTATTGAATGGGGGGAGGTTGGAGGAGAGGTGGAAATAATAATTTGTCCATGGGTAGGGGGCGGAATCTGGACGGTTCTGCCAGGGGCGCAAGATCACCTAGCTGCGGCTCTGCACACCCTCCACCGCTGCAGGGAGGTATGGCAGGACTCTCTGGCTCCGCAGGGAGGCCCAGCAAGGCCCTCCGCCACCACAGATATATATTGTGCTATATCAAGATATTGTGATATTTAGCTGGTGATATATTGTGATGTTGAAAACCAGATACAGTATTGCCCATCATTAATACATACAACACACACCTCTCTGTCTGGGTAATTAAGAAGCTTTATCACAGTTCAATGATACATTTAAGCCAGCAAGGAGGGTGTGAACAGTGCAAGTTTGGGTGTCTCAGAAGGAGAGCATGATGTAGGGAGTCCAGGAAGACTGTCTTTGGACCTGGGCTGAGGTTCCCCACAGATGAATGGAACTGCTAAGGCAAGAAACAACTTGAATTATCAGTAACAGTATTTGAATTTTTTCTTAAAGGGAAAACAATCTCCCCAGATCAGAGCTTTCCAAACATTTCATGTCGGTGATACAGTTTTTGGACATGCATCATTTCGCTACACAGTAATTCAGTTTTACTAGCAAACCAGAGGTTAAACTAACCCCTTTCCAATCCAGGGAGGAGCGCAGGGAGTATTTGCACAACACACCTATGCACTGCAGCCAACACACTAACAAGTCACGACACAAAATTTGGAGAGCTCTGCCTTAGATGCATAGCATTGCTGAACACGCTAAAGAGGTTAGACAAATTAATGTCCAGAGGTCACAAGAGAGGTGAGATCATTGAAGGCTCGTCTTAACTGTGAGTCCTGGGGCACCTGCTCCCTCTGTGCATGTCTTTTGCCACTTGGCCTGGGAGAGAAGGGCCTTGACTAGCTACAAAAGCTGAGACTTCTGAAGAGGCCAAAGACCATCTCGACTGTCTCTTAGTACAAACCCAGGTCCTCAAGCCTGAACTTCCACAACTGCTATCTGCCATGAAACCCCACTGGCAGGATTAGCAGCAGTGGCAGTAGTAACGTTATGTGGTTATAATATTTTAGTCTCTTGTTAGTTATGCTGGTTTAAATGTGCATTTTATATCTGAATTCCTTTAGTAAAGTTTTATTTTGAAATCTTTAAAATAATATTTAAGCTTCCTGTTAATTATATTGCTTTGGATGTATACTTTATACTTGACTTTCTTCTGTAATGTTTTATTCTGGATTGTTTTACTTGATGTATTAATGCGTTGTAAACTGCTCTGATATTTCTCCTCCTTAAGAATATAAAGTGATACAAAAAAGATATAAATAAAAATAAATATATTGTTTTAAATCAGAACAAAAGTTACACAACAGCAAAATCAACATACAAGATGCTTGCATCAATGGACTAACATTTAGTGATACGTTGCACAATCAAAATCACTACCCGACCTAACCTTTGCATATGTACTCAAAAGCAAATCCTCTCTGAATTGAATGAAACCTAGTTCCATGCAGGTATGAACAGGGTTTATGCTTGAGACTGAGTCAATTTAGCCATGACTTCATCAGTTTAAATTGCACTATGTATCACACCTTAAACCTCCATGGCTAGGAGTCATGGTAATAACTTTCTAGCTGTTATGATATAACAAGGGTAAGGGATGAGTTGGAATACTACTTGCCACAGGCAAAGTGCTGCCACCAAGAAGATCCTATTCTCACATCTCTTCCCCATCCCAAGCTCTAAAGTCAAAGATGATCAAAACTTCTGAAGGCGGTAGGCTGTCAGCAATCTGGTCCCAATAAGGATTGGAACCCATATAAAGCCAACATATTAGATCTTATGTCTCAAATGGTTTTGTTATGGTTTAGAATTAGAATTGTCATAAAACCCCCAAAACAGCCCTGCTTCTGTGCTTTTTAACAGCAACCCTGGTATACAGAAATAAGGGAAGCATGGAGACCTGCAAATATGGCAAAACTAACCATATACCTACATTCTGAAAGGGTGGGAGAGAAACGACTCGGGGTGTAATAAAGGCACAACCACTCTTTGTGTTAACTTTTTACGAGAAACTGGTTAAACTTGGACACTGATTCGTATAGATTGGGGATGGGGAACATGGGACGTTTCATATGTTGCCGGGCACCAACTTCCAGTCTGCATGGCCAACTACATCCAGAGAGCCTCAAGTTCCTTATCCCTGGGTTGAGATCCTCCACACTGATTTCACAGTTGTCCGTTTTGTAGTACAGCTAGCAAAAGGGGGGAAATGAACAGGCACCCGGGGAGGAGGCGGGAAAGGGAAGCCTCAGCCGAAGCTGCACCTTTCCCTGCACAGCTTGCATGTAACTTTCCCCCCTCTCTCTCTCTTGGTACTTTATTTAACCTTCCGATGTTTTTAAAGGAGGGCGGCGAACGTGCCTCGGCGCTGCTCTCTTTTTGAAAGCCTCAATCAAGCGGCGCATTAAATAACGCGAAACAGGTAAGGATGGGAGGGAGGGATGAAATATTCGAAAGGGGAGATATTCAAGAGGGGAGACCCCGCCAGGACCCTTTCCCGGATGAGGCCAGCAAGCAAGCCTCCTCACGTACCTCTGCCTCAGCGACTCCTCCTGCTCCTTGCCGTAGTGCTCTGGGCCATGGCGGTGGCCGAAGTGGTGAAGCGGGCCGGGCCGCTGACGGAACCCGCCTCCGCCGCGCTCGCGGGACCGAGAGCGGGACGGAGACCGGGCTCGGGACCTCTTGCTCCGGCTGGACCTGGGCGGGGAAGGGCTGGCTGAGCTGCCGCTCCGATCCCGCCGTGACGGCGGCGGCGGCGGCGGCGACTCCTCTGGGCTCCGCGAGCGGGACACCGGCGCCATGGCCTCGGCAGGAGGTCCTCCGACACCTCGAGTAGCGGAAGCGTCGCCAACAGTCAACAGAGAGGCCTTTTCCTTCCGCCGGATGTGGCGTCAGGGTGTGTGTGTTTATTGCCCCTTCACCTCACTTCCGGCGCTCTTTTCAAACTCCTCCGTCAAGCGTTTGATATCCTATATTGATGGGTCTAAACGTCTAGTTTTTCTATTTTCTGTGGCATTTAAAAAATAAAGGCACATACACACACACACACACTCTCTCTTTATATATATATATATTTAGCCTCTGTGTGAATGATGCCGTTTATAATATTCACGGGTCAAATATTACGTAGATTACGTTTCTTTAATTTTTATCTCTACGGTCACCCTTTGCATCCGGGCGCAACACCGTATAGCGCTCGTGCTGCTACAAGGTGACTCGCAATGGTTCCTAGAGACGGTTCCTTTGTGCTTGGATGGGCTGCAGCCCCTAAGGAGCGATGGAGGCTGGCGCCATGACCGAGGCGGGAGGCCAAACTCCAGGTGAGAACAACCTTTCCTGGCAATTCATTGCGCTTCGGAGGTGCGGCTAAGGAGCCGGGCAAACAACTGAAAAAGGCGGGGACGGGGGAGGTTTATTAGGGACCATTTGACCCAACCCCTTTGGATAATAGAAAAAGCGAAGCAAGGTCCTGGCTGGGTTGCTGCGCGCCTTTCTTTTCTGTGGGGTGCACAGAATACTGGGGATTCAAATACTGGGGATTGTTTTTTAAAAAAATAAGACTAAGAACCGAAGGGCTTCTTGTTACGTTTTCTGATTCTGGGTAGCAAAATATAGGAATAAAAAATAGTTCTCTTGGCGTTAAGAACCATCTCAGTTCCTGTTATCATATCTACCACATAAGAGTCTCTCAGATATAAACACACACACACACACACACACACATAAATCCAGACGTTCATAAAACCTTTTATCTCTACAGATTAGTTGAACTGGCAATTCTGTTTTCCCAGCTAAGCTTTACCAGGGCTGAGATCCACAAAACCCATTGTTGTAAATAAAATATGCCCTTTTCCCTTATGGGAAAAGAGCCCATATAGAGTCCTTACATAGGTTCCCTATTGGTAGGAGAGAATAACAGAGGCCAACCAGAGAATATTGAGAAGCAAAGCAGCTAGTAAGCTTGATCTTTATTGATCTGTTGCAACAGGGTACTCCCTCACACGCAGGAGAGGAGGAGGACCCACAAAAATGCTGTGCAAGGGCTTATAAAGAGTTTTGAAATTCCCATCCTCTAGATCAAGACCACCCCCAGAAACATTACACATACATCACAGAAGGGGTGTAACCTAAGACCACCCCTCAGATACATCCCACCTACATCACAGAAATTTAAATGTTGTTTTTCTCCTGTCTGGCAAGTTACTTGATTGGATTTTCTGGGGAGCCTGGCCATTCTTTTGTAGTGGTAAAATACTTATTTCCTGGGCCAGGTCACAGGCTCACACCTTATTCATATCTTAAATGTGTCCTTAAGACAGGATTTGTGAGGAAAGAGACAATGGGGAGACTTTTCCAGTTTGACCTTGCAGAGAAAACATTTGGTCAGTTTAGGAATCAAAATGGTTCCAGGTTGGTCTTCCTGTGTTGATCTATGTATGTGCAGTTATGAACATTACCATATATCTAAGACCATAAAATTCCTATCACACCATAAAGGAAAACAGTGTTTTGATATTCAGCATTTTGATACCTATCATATATGCAGGATAGGTGGCAGATTCATTGTTCATTTTGAAGTTCTGGAATGTGATTCTCAGGATAGGTTGGATCCTAAAAGTTACTAGAGAACATTGTTGGGAAGCTACACAAATACTTCTCTTGTACCCTAAATGTAGACAACATAATTAGGAAGTAGTTTCATAGAACTGTAGAGTTGGAAGGGATCCTGCGGATCATCTAGTCCAACCCTCTTCAATACAGGAATGTGCAGCTGTCCCATATTGGGATTGAACCTGTGACCCTGGTGTAATCAGCTCCATGCTCTAACCCAGTGGTTCCCAATTAGCTAATTGCTGAGGGACCCCCCCCCCTATTTTTCAAAAGCCAAGCCACGGACCCCCTACTTTCAAAAAGCAATTTTCTGAACAAAATGTGGGGTAGCCCCTAATAAGCAAAGGATTTTAGGTATACTGAAAAACAGACTAGGGCTGAGCGATACCTGGTTTTCAACATTGTGACACATATTGCTAAACCTTGCGATATTCTGATACCTGAAATTGGGGGTGAGGGAAGGAGCAGTCACATAGATCCAGTGGGTGGGGTGTGTGCAGAGATCAGAATGGGTTGGGGAGGGGAGAAGAGGAAGCAGAGTCACCTCCACCACATTGTTTGAGGGGGATGGGATGGGATGGATGGTGTATCAAGCCCCCTTCAATGGGACAGCCAGCAGTGGCAGCCAGCTAAGATGCCCATCCACTGTGGCTGCTGCTGCTTTCCTGCTGACTGAGAAAAGCTGCTCCACCTCAGTGCCAGGGGAAGATAGTGCCATGGTGCCTTGAAGTGAAGGCGATCAGTTGCTCTGTTTGTCAGCATGAGTGAAAGGCAGCGCCTCACAGTTAGATACCCTGTTTTCCCTCAGTGTGAGGGAAGACTGCAGTGTTATCGGCTGCCTTTGTCTCCTTCAGCATGAGGAAGGCAAGCTCAGATCAGCCGTGTTAACGGCTGAGTTCATCATGCGGTATCAGTGGTGCCTTGAAACTGGCTGCCTTGCTCTCACTTGCGTGAGGAGCAATATATTGCTGCGCATTGCTGGGTCAAAATTGTTATCGCGATGTGATATCCAAACCGAATTTGGCCAATTTGTTGAAAAATCACACAGCACTAAACAGACCATAAAATGTGAGATATTACCATGCAAAAATGACCCAAAATATAGTTTGGGTCCCCGAACTCCCTGGGTGTGTTCTGCAGACCCCCAGGGATCCCCAGACTCCTAATTGGGCGCCACTGCTCTAACCAACAGAGCTTTCGTAGTGCAGTTCAACAAGCATTCTTCATTATGTGTTTGGGACTAAAGAAATTACAGTGCTTATAACGCTTTTCCCTACGCCTTCCCATTTTGCGAAAGATGAAATATCATTAGCACCTTAGGCAACTGAGAGAAATTTTATTTGAAGCCTGTCTTACAGGAGTAATAATAAAAATGTGAACATTAACTGGACTGAAGTATAATAGGTAGAGCTATTTGATTCACTTCAGTTAAAGCCTTCTTCTTTGGCAATCGCTTGTAGCTGAGTAAGATTGTCTTCCATGAACACGGTTTTAACAGTGAGTCCGTAAGTGACTGTGGAGGCCAATTCTGGATCCACACATCCTTCCACATAGGTTTCTGGGCGGGAGTTGAACATGGTGAGGGTTTGTCAAACGTGCCTTCCTCTTAGCATGTTTCTTCCTTTTGTCCTGAATTCAAGTGTCTTCAAAGCCCATGACACCTTTGGTAAAAGCTGTTCTCCAATTGGAGCACTCGCAGGCCAGTGTTTCCCAGTTGTCGGTGTTTATACTACTTTTTAAAGATTTGCCTTGAGAGAGACTTTAAACCTCTTTTGTTGATCACCAGCATTACGCTTTCCATTTTTAAGTTTGGAATAGAGTAGTTGCTTTGGAAGGTGATAATCAGGCATCCGAACAACATGACCAGTCCAACGAAGTTGATGTTGAACAATCATTGCTTCGACACTGGCTATCTTTGCTTCTTCCAGTACACTGGCATTAGTTTGCCTGTCTTCACAAGTGATGTGTAGAATTTTTCATAGACACCGTTGATGGAATCTTTCGAGGAGTTGGAAATGGTGTTTATAAGAGGTGCATGTTTCACAAGCATACAGTTGGTAGTACAATAGTAGTGTACAAGCAGTTTTGTTTCCCTGCGACTGTCCTGGTCCTCAAACACTCTGCACTTCAATCTGGAGAAAGCTGCACTCGCAGAGCTCAGGTGATGTTGGCTTTTGGCATCAATGTTGGCCCTTGTAGAAAGATAACTGCCCAGGTAGGAGAAGTGATCAACAGTTTCCAACGTTACACCATTGGGTTGGATTTGTGGCACTGCAGAGGGGTTGCTTTGTGCTTGTTGGTGCAGCACTTTGGTTTTTTTGGATGTTGAGTGAAAGGCCAAGCTTTTTGTAAGCTTGCGTGAAGATATTTAAGATGGTTTGGAGGTCATCCTCTAAGCATACTGAAGCTCTATGACAGAAGTTAAGGTAACCTTACTATTTGTTTTCAGCCTACTCAGATTAAAGAGATTTCTATCTGTTCGATATATGATTTCTACTCCCCCAGTGGGGAGTTTTCCTTAGACAAAGTGTAGGATCATGGCAATGAAAATAATCAATAGAGTTGGGACGATAACACAACCCTGTTTATCACCTGGTCCTAATGTGAATGGTTCACTTTGAGAACCATTGCTGCTGTTGCTGTCATATCATCATGGAGGAGCCAAAGGATGTACACAAATTTATCTGGGCAGCCAATTTTCAGAAGGAAATGCCAAAGGGCAATAAGATTTATAGTGTCGAAGGTCTTAGTCAGGTCAATAAACACCATATACAGGGGCTGGTTTTGTTCTCTGCATTTTTCTTGAAGCTGTTGAGTGGTGAAAATCATGTCCACTGTCCCCCCTAGAAGGTCTAAAACCATTTTGGGATTCAGAAAAGGTAGCCTCGGATATTGTTAAGAGATGGTTTGCTAAGATCCTTGCCAGAATTTTGCTGGCCGCAGCTAATAAAGAGATGCCTCAATAGTTTCCACAATCCATTCTGTCACCTTTTGATCATTTTGGCATCCCTAAAGTCTGCTGGGATCTCCTCTCTCTCCCAGATTTTTTTGATGAGCTTGTGAAGTTGTTGTGTAAGTTCAATTCCACCCACTTTGAAGATTTCGGCAGGTATCCCATCAGTTTCGCTGGCTTTGTTGTTTTTCATTTGGTTAATAGCTGTACACAACCCTCCCAGATTTGGCCTTTGAAACCATCGACCCTGACATCCTTCTGGACCGTCTAGAGGAGCTTGGAGCTGGGGGCACTGTTATATAGTGGTTCTGCTCCTTTCTCCTAGGCCGTGCCCAGAAAGTGGTTTTGGGGATTGAGTGTTCAGTCCCCTGGGTTCTCACTTGTGGGGTGCCTCAGGGTTCTGTCCTCTCCTCCATGCTTTTTAACATTTATATGAAGCCGCTGGGAGAAATCATCAGGGTGTTTGGGCTGGGTGTTCATCAGTATGCGGATGATACCCAGCTCTACCTCAGCAGTGAAGGCGGTGAATGTCCTGTGTGAGTGTCTGAAGGCTAACAGATTGAGGCTGAATCTTGACAAGACAAAAGTAATGTTTTGAGGGGACAGGGGTTGGGCAGGTGTGGAGGACTCCCTGGTCCTGAATGGGGTAACTGTGCCCCTGAAGGACCATGTGCACAGTCTGGGAGTCATTTTGGACTCACAGCTGTCCATGGAAGCGCAGGTCAGTTCTGTGTCCAGGGCAGCTGCCTACCAGTTCCATCTGGTACGCAGGCTGAGACCCTACCTGCCTGCAGACTGTCTCGCCAGAGTAGTGCATGCTCTAGTTATCTCCCGCTTGGACTACTGCAATGCGCTCTACGTGGGGCTACCTTTGTGGGTTTTTTAATAATAATATTTATTAATTTTCCAACAAATTGAACACAACACTACAAAACACCAAAAAAGAAAAAACATACAATAAACATACAATAATACAATACAATAATAATAAAAAAACAAAAAACAAAAAACACTAACATAAAACTAACAAAACAAAAATCCTTCTTACACTAATTTCCACGACCTCCTCACACCTCCCTTTTTGTATTCTGCTTCTATTGATTGTTTCAGCAATTCCTTTCCATCTTCCTCTATTTTCTATCCTATAATTGTCTTAACACATTCTAACCTTATTTTTCCCTTTAATGCTCTAATAATCTATTTATACTTAATTCCTTATAACATTTCTACTAATGCCATATAACTTCATTGCAACATTTTTCTAACATTCATTAATTTTACAGTATTTCTGTAAATAGTCTTTAAACTTTTTCCAGTCTTCTTCCACCGACTCTTCTCCCTGGTCTCGGATTCTGCCAGTCATTTCCGCCAATTCCATGTAGTCCATCAACTTCATCTGCCATTCTTCCCTGGTGGGTAAATCTTGTGTCTTCCAATATTTCGCAATGAGTATTCTTGCTGCTGTTGTTGCATACATAAAATTTTTTTCTATCCTTCTTTAACACCAATTGGCCGACCATGCCCAGTAGAAAGGCCTCTGGTTTCTTCAGGAAGGTATATTTAAATACCTTCCTCATTTCATTATAAATCATCTCCCAGAATGCCTTAATCCTTGGGCATGTCCACCAAAGGTGAAAGAATGTACCTTCAGTCTCATTACATTTCCAACATTTATTATCGGGCAAATGGTAGATTTTTTTGAAGCTTAACTGGTGTCATGTACCACCTATAAATCATTTTCATTAAATTTTCTCTTAAGGCATTACATGCCATAAATTTCATACCTGTGGTCCATAACTGTTCCCAGTCAGCCATCATTATGTTGTGTCCAACATCTTGTGCCCATTTAATCATAGCTGATTTCACCGTTTCATCCTGAGTGTTCCATTTCAACAGCAAGTTCTACATTCTTGACAAATTCTTAGTTTTTGGATCTAACAATTCTGTTTCCAATTTTGATTTTTCCACCTGGAAACCAACATTTTTATCCAATTTATATGCCTCCATTATTTGATAGTAATGGAGCCAATCTCGCACTTTGTTTTTCAATTTTTCAAAGCTCTGCAGTCTTATTCTCTCTCCATCTTGTTCCAGAATTTCCCAATATTTCGGCCATTTGGCCTCCATATTGAGTTTTTTCTGTGCCTTTGCTTCCATTGGTGACAACCATCTTGGGGTTTCCCCCCCTAACAAATCCTTATATCTTATCGAAACATTAAACAATGCTTTTCTAACAAAATGATTTTTAAATGCTTTATGTGCTTTTACCTTATCATACCACAAATATGCATGCCATCCAAATACATTGTTAAAACCACCTAAATCCAACACTTCAGTATTTTCAAGAAGCAGCCATTCTCTCAGCCAACAAAAAGCAGCTGATTCATAATAAAGTTTAAGGTCTGGCAGGGCAAATCCACCTCTTTCTTTAGCATCCGTTAATATCTTAAATTTTATTCGAGGCTTCTTGCCCTGCCAAACAAATCTAGAAATATCTTTCTGCCACTTCTTGAAACAATCCATCTTATCTAAGATTTGCAATGTTTGAAACAGAAGCAACATCCTTGGCAGCACGTTCATTTTTATCACAGCAATTCGGCCTAACAATGATAACTTCAAATTTGTCCATACTTCTAAGTCCTTTTTCACTTCAGTCCAACATTTTTCATAATTATCCTTGAATAGGTTCACATTTCTAGCAGTCATGTTAACCCCTAAGTATTTCACTTTTTTAACCAATGTTAGTCCTGTCTCCTCCTGAAACTTCTCTTTCTCATTCATAGTTAAATTTTTCTCTAGAACCTTGGTTTTCATCTTATTCAACTTAAAACCTGCAACCTGTCCAAATTCTTGAATCAGCTCCAATACCCTTTTAGTACTAGGTTCTGGCTCCTGTAAGGTCAATACTAAATCGTCAGCAAATGCTTTCAATTTATACTGTTTAGCTCCCACCTGTATACCTTACTTGGGGATACCTTTGAAGGTGACCTGGAAACTACAACTAATCCAGAATGTGGCACCAAGACTGCTGACTGGGAGTGGCCGCTGATTCCATATAACACCGGTCCTGAAAGACCTACATTGGCTCCCAGTACGTTTCTGAGCACAATTCAAAGTGTTGGTGCTGACCTTTAAAGCCCTAGATGGCCTTGGCTCAGTATACCTGAAGGAGTGTCTCCACCCGCATCGTTCACTGAGGTCCAGCTCTGAGGGTAGTTCCCTCCCTGCGAGAAGTGAGATTACAGGGAACCAGGCAGAGGGCCTTCTCAGTAGTGGAACGCCCTCAGTCCCTGTGGAACGCCCTTCCAATAGTTGTCAAGGAAATAAAAAGCTACCTGACTTTTAGAATACATCTGAAGGCAGCCCTATTTAGGGAAATTTTTAGTGTTTAGTGTTTTATCATGTTTTTAGTATTCTGTTGGGAGCTGCCCAGAGTGGCTGGGGAAACCCCACCAGATGGGTGGGGTATAAATAAATAAATTAGTTATTTATTTATTTCTATCTCTTTGCCATATCTGAAAAGCCTTCCTTTTCTTGTCAATAATGTCTCCAATCTTACTGTTATTCTCATCAAACCAGTCCTGGTGTTTCTTGGTTTGGTATCCAATAGTTTGTTCTAATGCTGCAGTAATGGATGTTTTTAGCTTGGTCCAGTGTTCCTCAATGTTATCTGGGAACTCCAAATGCAGATGGTCCTTAAGAGTCGCTTGGAAGCAATCTTGAGGGGCTTGAGTGTTCGTTTTGCACCTTGGTTTCCTACCTTGAAGCCTACGTTGTGGTATAATCTTGATAGCCATTGTGGAGTGTATTAATTGGTGATCTGTCCAGCAGTTGTCAGCACTCATCACAGCTCTGGTAAGGAGCACATAACAGCGATCTTCTACTCGGACAATTACATAGTCTAAGAGGTGCCAGTGGTTTGACTGAGGGTGCCTCCATGATGTTTTAAATTTTGTTGTTGAAAGAGTGTGTTGGTAATAACAAGGTTGTGTGCTGCAGATATAGTCAAAAGTAAGATTCTGTTCTGGTTGCTGTTGCCAGTTCCTTCTTTCCCAATAGTCCAAGGCTACAGATCGAAATCTCGCCCACCTTTTGCATTAAAATCACCCAGGAGAATAACTTTATCCTCCTTAGGTGTCTCTGGGAGGATGGTATCCAGCTGAGAGTAAAAAAAATTCTTTAATGCCTTCATTGGCATCCAGTGTTGGTGCATAAGCACTTAGAATCATCGTCTGATGGTTTATTGTGAGTTTTATTCGAAGGGTTGAAAGTTGCTCATTAATGCTGATAGGGACTTCTGACAAGAGCTTCACAAGCTCTTTTTGGATAGCAAAGCCTGCTCCATGTATTCAATGTTCTTGTTCAGGTAGACCTTTCCAGAAGAAGTGTAGCCTCCTTTCCGTCCTTCAATTGTCCCTCACCAGTTCTTCGAGTTTCTTGAAGCACTGCAATATTGATGTTAAAACGTCGCAGCTCTCTTGCAATGATGGCAGTTCAGCGTTCAGAATGCTCATCATCTGTGTTATCCAACAAAGTCCATATATTCCATGTTCCAAAGATCAATTGTCTTTTATGACCCCTGGGTGACCCCACTGTGCAAGGTAATCCAGTCAGGGAAATAGGGACTCAGACTATGTTTAGGGCACTTTTTCTAGCCCCTCCCTCTTTTTGGGATGAGCAGAGTGGATCCTAAATAGGGCTGCTCAGTCATGGATACAGCTGCCGAGCTGCTCAACTGCCTCATTCCTTGAGTCAGAGTGACTGAATCTGTATCCACCGCCCATGTACTGGTTCATGACTAGGGGCTTCCAGATTTCACAGTCCTGCCCCTGTTACCATTTGCCGATCACCATGGGACTTTTGGGGTTTGGGTTTGGGATGGGTTTTTGGAAGACACCTGTGCATGAATTTGTTTTATGTGTCTAGATTAGTGCACGCTGACCAACTTACAGTCTTCGCAGTAAGGCTCTATTGCGATGGCTACTCACGGTAGATTCTTATCTGCTGCAGCCTTCATCTGCCTTCACAGCCGTTGTATCTTCGCTGTATGTTCTGCCATTGAGGACTTCTTGGATCATTCTTGGTCTAGTTCCTCCCTTTTGACCTTACCGCCTTTGGTGACCCTGCTGGGAGTATGAGACTCCCGATGGCTTCGCTCACAAGGGTCTTAGGAATGTGGAAGCCCACTCACCACAAGGTGATGATCCAGCGAGTCACGCAATAGGACTCCCTGCTGCCGACACCATCTTGCCCAGGAAGTGACCTGGGGACTTGTAAAGTTAAAGTAGTATTGGAGTTACAAGAGACTGTGGAAATAACAGGCACTACCACAATTTCTCTCTCTCTGAGGAATTGACTCTGTCTTAAAAGGGAAAAGAGATGTGGGTAGGGAGGAGTATTAGAAATACTTACCCAGAAAGAAGGAGAATACATCTACATTCTCTTAACTATTGGAAGGTCCACACTTATTTTCTAGTGGGCAAGCATTCCAAGGGCTGCTCACCAGTTGAGCCTCTCCCAGAAAACAATAGAGAACACTTGCAGATTCTACTGAGAAAGCAGGGTATGAATCCCAGAACTGTGCTAACTGCAAGCGAAGAAAGTACATTAGCAATACAAACAAACGGCAGCCATTTCTATTGACACCATCAATATGCAGGTGGGAATTAAATGACAATAGGTAATTACAATTAAATGACAATAGGTGATTTAAAGGATACTTCTGCTTTTTGTGTTTTTTTTCTGTTATTGAATCAAGTTCTTTTTTATATATATGTTAGGACCCGTTGCCTAATCTGAAGTGATTAATAAATGGCTTGCATTGTCAACTTGTAGGCAGCTCATACGCTTGTGGATTGACTGGATGTGCATAAATCAACAGTTTCCACTAGTAAAAGCCAAAGCCTAGCTAGGGGCAAGCTGCTTTCTAGGCCGTCTTTATCAAGATTGACAAATGCAGGTCAGGGCATTAGCATAGGTATCTAGCATTTGAAGTGGCTCCTGGGACACCCAGATAGCATTTTGCAGACTTGGTAAGTAAATCTTTATTTTTGCCCCTGCTGAGATTAGCTGCAAGGTATGTTTTTAAAGAATGTCGGAAGCATTTTACATGCAAGTTGTGTTTTGACTATGCATCATAAAGTGAAGTGTGCCCAGCTACCTCCAGTCATTCAGTGGCTGCCTGGAATAAGCTTCTGTTTCTCAGGACATTTGATCAACTTGCTTTTCTTTCTCAGTACAGTACTGGCGAGTTTAACACCAGCACTCTTGACTGGAGTGGGACTTGTATTTGTAGTAGGTAGTCAGGTGTAGCAGCAGCATAATTTTTTTTTATAGCCAAAGTGAACGAGTATTTAAATGCTGATTTTTATTTAGAGTCTGTGGGCTTTGAGGGTAGAGGCGCTGTCTGATTATGCCTCCCCTTCACCCCCGACCCGAAAAAACAACAACCCGGTGCTTGCTGTACTCGGAAGTAAGCTTCAAAGAGACTCCTTCCCAAGTACAGAGCACGCATAGGAGTCCGCAGCATTCTCCTTTTTATGTTTACACGGAAGCCCCATTCTTTAGTAAGACTCGGACTTTCCCTGGGTTCTGGGGCACACGTGGCTTGAGAGCTTGCGATGATGCTCTGATGTCTCTCAGCCACGTGGGCGGCGGCTTTCTAGGACCTGGCTCTGTGGTTGCTGAGCCCCATCCATCCATCCATCCATCCCTTAATTCTTTTTATTCATGACTTTAATTACTTTTAATTAATGAAATTTCGGCTTTTGGAGTGTTCGAGGTGACCGCATTCTGGCAGCTCCATTTTATAATAATAATAATAATAATAATAATAACAATAATAATAATAATAATAATAATAATAATAATAATAATAATAATAATAATAATAATAATTTAACCACCCGATCGATCAATTAATTTTTTATTTTCTTTAAAAAAGATTTGGAGCCGCGCAGAATGCGGACCTCGTCCCAAAAGCCGAAAGTTGCCGAAGAGCTTTCGGGGTTCCTTCCTGGATTTCCTTTCTTTTCGCCGGAATTTTCCGACAGCGGCCGAGCGCGCTCTCCTTAAGGCTCTCCCTTCGAACGCGCCCTTTCCCAACGTTGCCGTGCGCGCTCGGGCGAAGTCGCCGAAGCCTTCCGAGCGCGCGCGCGTGATCGCCTCCCGATTCTTGAAACCGGGAGGCGGGGCGGGGAGAGGAAGCGGCGCTGGCGCTACGGAGAGCCCGCAACAGCGGCCCCTGGCGGCGGCGCGGCTAACGGGGAGGCGTCTTGGACGTCTGCGGACGGCGAGTTTTCGCGTGCGCCTGTCTTCGGGGCTGGCGGCTTTGGGCGACGGTGCAAGGAGCGCGGCGGAGGTATCGGGCCCGTATATTCTTTCTCCCTCTCTCTCTCCTACCTCCCCACCCCCCACTTGCGCGGGGTGCGCGCGGGGTCCCAGGGAAGGTTAAGCGCCGGGTGAGGCCGGCAGGAAAAGAAGGCGGCGCGCTCTCCTTTGTGCAAGCCGGTGCCGCCTTGCGCGTGCTTCCCCCACCGCCCCCAGCATGCTACGGGGAGGCGGCTCAGCGGCTTCCCCCATTAGCTCAGCTGGAGAAAGAGGGTGGGGGGAGAAGGAGCCGCGGGGAGAGGAAGCAGCCCCCTGGGGTGTCCCCTGGGGTGTCCTGGAGAGCCGCTTCCCCTTCCCCCGTTATTTTTTGCGCCCCCCCCCACCCACTCCACCAACTTGTGCTGAACCCTCAGAGTGTGTTGGTTTGCCCCTACTGGGATTCTTCCGTTCCTTTCAGGGATAGAGCACTCCCCCCCCCGCCGCCGCCGATTTATTTTCTTTTTGGAATCAAAGGGTAAATAACAAATAAGAGGACAGCCCCCACTGATCAGGGCTTGTTCATACTTCCGTTTGCATCTCCCTGTCCCCCCCCCCCCCACCCCCCTGCCCGCCAGGGAAACACATGGTTTTGTGCTGAATCGGGGCAAACAACAATTGAGTTTTCTGCAGATTGCCTTTTGTTCCAATTCAGTGGGGGGAAGTGGCTGGTTAAAGGGCTTATCCCTAATTCCTCTTGTAAAGGCGATTCGGGTTTCCCCTGGATGGCCATCTATCGCTCAAGAGCAGGTTTGCCCTAGGAATGGAGAGGGACAAAGGGGAAACCACTCAGACATATGCCTAGAATGTGGGAAAGCACTTGGACCCATGCTTTCTAGGTAGAAGTGTGGACGAGCCCCCTGGTCCAGCTATGCTTGGGGGGACAAGGGCCTAGAGAGCATACTTGAGCTGTACAGTAGATGCTTAGTGTAGGGGGACTTGCAGTGTGAGTTGCTCTGCCATGACCCCACCCCACCCCCTGCTTTCCCCAGTAGAAGAGCTGCAACTCAAGGGGTAGAGGACCTCCTTGGCGTGCAGAAGTCCCGGGTTCAATCCCCAGCACCTCCAGGTAGGACTGTCTGAAATCCTGGAAAGCCCCTGCCAGCCAGTGTATACGTTACTGGGCTAGATAGACTCATAAATCTGATTTGGTATAATGCAGCATCCCATGTTCCTAAGGTGCTACAGCACATCCCCTTCCTGAGGTTGCTGTTTGCTTCTTCCCTCCCAGGTGCTCATTGTTTCTTTTCCTCCCAAGTGTTCTCCCCCCCATCTCTGCTTCTGCTCTTTTTCCACCTAGCATCTTCCTCTTGCAGTTGCATCTCACCCCTCACTCACTTCCCCCCACAAATGGCACCTTAAAACCTCTTCCATTTCACACACTTACAATTTGAATACCATCATTTACACTTGAAAGTGTTACACAGCAGCCACCCAGAAGTTCTCCTTGCTGCTGCTGCTGCTGCTGCTGTTTGCAGTGATTCGGTCAGCCTTCAGTTTGGGGCATGTATAAAGCAAAATCGCAAAAGAACTGCATGCACTAGCTGATTGTCTCTGGACACAGTGTGAAGCTGAGTGGAGTTGAGCATAGAATATGTGTATGTAGCATGTAGCAATCAAAGATTTCCCAAGGTTTTTGCTTTTCCTATAGAAACTTGTTGCTCCAGTTTGACAAATATATTCTGCATGATAATCCTCTATGCTTCACTCCTAAGAGTTGATGCTTTGTTTACAGGTTCTGTTTCTCCAGCTTTGACTGCAGCTGAAACTTTCCCCAGCTGTGGTTAGGGTTAGGGTGCTGTTTCAATTAGGGTAGGAGTAACTGAGCCAACTTGGCAAAGTGAGCTTGATTTCCAGGTGATGTAGCCCTGAATTGAGTCTCCAAGGGGGAACCTCAAAACTCTGTTCTGCCCTTCCCTCTGCAGCCAATGGAAGCTTCAGTCTGGTTATCCCTTTTTACATGTGCAGCACAGGGTGAGAGGGAGCTGGTCTACAGCTCTCTTTGCCATTGATGGTGGTAGTGGCTGTGGTGGAGATAGATTTAGTCCTGAAAGTGGGCCTTTCCCAGGCTTCATGCTCTCACATGCTCTCCTCCCACATATCCAGTCTATAGTCCCTTTAAGTAGTTTATTTATATATATATATATAAGCAAACACCTCCAAGGATATGTCTCAGCATGCCTATACTATTTAATCAAGCTGGCTTCTCAGTCTGTAGGATCTTACAAGCACTGAATTTCTGACTTCGTTCTCACTCTCTTTCGTACGGGACAGGAGCTGCCTGCACTTTAATTATTCTAATATACAACGTTGTCTCACTGGGCCCATCCTAGAAAGCACAGGTCTAAGCAGTTTCAGCTATAGATCGGAACAAATGACAGGTAACATATGAGGAAAAGCCAAATTGTCATTTGTTCTGACTGGTCGCTAAAGAGCAGTTTTTCCCCAGGGTAAAAGCAGCTGCACAAGAAGAAGGTTGGATAAGCTCTTTGCTCTAAGGATGCAATAGGGAACTGGGCTCCCATGTCTTTAACAGTTGCCCAAGACTGAGTATCACAACAGCTGCAACTTTTCTCTCCAGTTATGGGAAAGGTGCAATTGTTAAGATGCTCCTTTCACCTTGTACTTAAAGGCTTGGGAGCTCAGTGACTTGTTTGCTCTGACAACCTGACTAACAATACACGTGTAAGGTAGTAGCCCTCGGTTGTGTAACAATATATAAATGCCGCCTTGCATTTTCTTTGCTTCAGTTAACAGTATTCTTTAAAAATATTTTTAGTTTTCCTCTTAATTAGGAGAATGAGAGATGCATTTATCCCCAAAGAGGCTGATATAATATAACCAGTCTTCTTTATGTATTGGATTTGCACAGACATTTGAGGTTTGTAAATATTTATCATTTTTCTGCAAAACAGTTCTAGGAAAAGCGTTGTCACTGACAGCGTTGCTTAGATATTTTTCAAAGCTGCTTTTCCGTCAACCAAGAGGCTTCAGCCTTATAACATTTGGCTTTATTTGAAGGGAAACAGTATTTAGTTTGGGACATTAATAAATTATTTGGTTTTTTAAGCACAGCTTTTCTATCTGATAGTATCTGGAACTGAACCCAGTCTTTGTACACACACTCTCTTAGATGATTCCCCCCTCAGTAACACATGCAACTTTAAACACATTATGCAAAAATAAGGGCCATTATTGTTAAGAGAATTTACTTTTAAAATAAGTACAGTCATACCTCAGGTTGAATATGCTTCAGGATGAGTGCTTTCGGGTTGCGCTCCGCGGCGACCCGGAAGTAATGGAGCACTTTACTTCCGGGTTTCACTGCTCACGCATGCACAGACGGTCAAAATGATGTCATGCACATGTGTGGAAGTGGCGAATCGTGGCACGCGCAGACGCGGGTTGCATTCGCTTCAGGATGCGAATGGGGCTCTGGAACGGATCCCGTTCGCATTCTGAGGTACCACTGTAGTTTAAGATCGTAGCCCAGGTTACTGGGAAATGTAGTAGTAAATATTCTTAATGCTTTCCGTTTTGAGGAACTCTGAGTTGTTCCTTAATACATGGCTTCCAAGCAAGATAATTTCATAAGCAAGATAATCTCAAATTCATTAACATTCCAACTTAAAAGCTTTCATTCTGGTTCAAGATGCTGCTACTGAACATTCAAGATGATATTTGGGGCACAGAGTATAAGCATCTCCTTCTGTTTCTCATTGTAGGAATGGAGACCAGGAAGCTAATCACCGCAACAGACAACCAGTACTCTGGCATGTTGTTAAAGGCTTTGGATGAACAGCGAGGACATGGACTTTTCTGTGATGTTACCATCATTGTGGAGGACCGGAAATTTCGAGCCCACAGAAATGTCCTCTCAGCCTCCAGCACTTACTTCCACCAGCTTTTCGCGCTTGCAGGTCAAGTGGTTGAACTGAACTTCATCAGAGCAGAGATTTTTGCAGAAATTCTCAATTACATTTACAGCTCCAAAATAGTCCGGGTAAGATCGGACTTGCTCGATGAGTTAATTAAATCAGGGCAGTTGCTGGGAGTTAAATTCCTTGCTGATTTGGGTGGGCCTTTGCAGCAGGTGAAAAGTATGTCAGGAAGTGTCAAGCCTGGCGCTTCAGAATGGCCCAGCTCTGAAACTAATGGCCTCGAAGTACAGAAACCTCCAACACCAGCTGGGGGCCAAAATCTAATTGATGAGAAGCCCGCCGTAACGGTCTCGTTGCATGGGGGAGCGTGTGATTCTGCAAAGATTACCATTAGTGATTCTGACGATGACGATGTCATTTTCTGCTCCGAGCTTGTGCCTCCAAAGGACTGTCCCCTGGAGCCTACTGTAGTAGCACAGAGCCAGCCTTGCCTAAATCCTGTGGGAGTCCCTGACCAAATAAATTGTACCAGCAGTTCCCCGCCTCAGTCAGCGACAGTGACAGCTCCGAGGCTTGACTCATGCCCTGGCCAGTCAAATGCAACTGAAAACCAAGTACCTGCTGAGCCATTTGTCCCCTCGCTTCCAAAACCTGCGGCTTCAAATATGCTTGTGTTAAAAAGGCCGCAGATTGGAGCTTTGCCGAATGCTGGCTCATCGCATGAAATAGAGGTATCTCCTATCCCCGAAGAGAATCAGCAGCCATCTATTAACGACTCCTTAACTGACATGGAGACCAATGCCATTGATGAAGAAGAGGATGAGGATGAGGATGTTGAAGATGACGACATCCTCGGTTCGTCCAGCCCAGGGTCAGCAAGCAGCAGTTCTTTGGTCCAGCAGCCCACCACCCCTAAAGCAGCCGCTGCACCTGATGCCACAGGACTACAGAAGAAGCACAGTCCTAGCTTTCCCCAAGAAGCAGTCTCCCAACCCAGGAAGTTCAAAAAGGAAGTTTCTGATGTTCTTCCTGGGAGCAACAAGGAAGCTCCAGTGGGCTCTGTGCCGAAGCACGTGACGGAAGGCCAGAAGACCATCACTTTAGATAAAGCTACTGAGATAGAAGGCTTGTCGACAGGTTGCAAGGTTTATGCAAACATCGGTGAAGATACCTATGACATCGTAATTCCTGTGAAAGATGAAGCTGATGGAGAAGTGCAGTCGGATGACATGCCCAGAACATCGGGGGACGATTCTACAAACAGGAAGCGCCTCAAAGTGAAGCATGATGATCACTACGAGCTCATCATGGATGGCAAGGTCTACTACATCTGCATTGTGTGCAGGAGGTCTTACGTTTGTCTTACAAGTTTGCGGAGACACTTCAATGTGCATTCTTGGGAGAAGAAGTATCCATGTCGCTATTGCGAGAAGGTTTTTCCTCTTGCAGAGTACCGCACCAAGCATGAGATTCACCACACCGGGGAGCGGCGGTACCAGTGCTTGGCATGTGGCCAGTGTTTCATCAACTATCAGGTCATGGCCACGCATGTAAGATCGGTTCACAGCCAGGATCCTTCTGGCGAGTCCAAGCTATATCGCCTGCACCCCTGCCAATCTCTGCAGATCAGAAATTATGCATATATTTCAGGTAGTTCCAGCAATATACCTATGGTAAATGACAATGCTCTTGTTTATCCTGTTGACCCTGCAAAAGAAGCCCCTCAAGAACCAGCCCCTAACCCTTCAGCAAAGCCAATGACCTGGGATGATATCTTTGTTCCGCAGGGAAATGAATCACTATTCAAACAAAATCCATCGGATGGCAGTACTGAATTTGAGTTTGTTATACCGGAATCTTACTGAATCTTCTCTCTGATCGAAATAGAAATATAGATATATATATATAGATATATATAAAGAAAAACTTCTTTAAATGGGCTGCTTGAAAAAAGTTGTAGGACATCTCATGTTATATAACAAGTCAGTGTGTTAACTCCTAGCCAACAAAATGTAGTATGTTAAGACTAGAATGCCTATAAGTTTCAGAGATGCTTGTGAAAGAAAATTGGTCAGGGAAAGAAAAACGCTTCACTTGAATATGGGAAAAGGCACTTGAGAAGCTAGGTGTTAAATGTGTTTGGTTCATTATCATGGATCGAAATCTGGTGAAATAGTTGTTTGAAAAGGTGTGGCTTCTTTACAGTAAAGGTAACTCACAACTTATGCATTTATAACCCATGCGCATTCAGCTTCATGTGTTTGGCAAAAAAAAATTTTTTTTAATTAAACAGGGGGCAGATGTCCAGGAAAAAGGACTGTGACAATCCCTCCTGCCATTGAACCCAGTGTGTTTTGACCAAACATGACTTTGGCATTAGGTGCAATCCCTGGAACATAACCCCCACGTAAGTTGAGAGTCTTTTGTAATGAGAAATGACCCCGATAACTTGTAGAATAATGGGAACATTTCTTGCCTCTTTAACCACTTATTATGTAATCCCTTCTTTCATGCTAGCAATTTAAAACTGATTTTTTTTTTAATTGTTTGAGACTACGTAAAGGCAGTCTGGATAGGTTTCCTGATTATAGCTAAGTTCTTTTTTTATAGTAGAAATCATTGCACTCCTTTTAACTTAATGGAAAATACAGTGTTGTTGCGGGAGGGTATGTGAAGGTCCAATCATCCTGTCCATAAATCAAATTATTTTCTAAGTGGCATCCTAAATCTGTTCTGCTCCAAAATAACCATTCTGCCTTCACAAAAATTGCGCATAATGTAAGCTTGTTATCTTGGAGGAGAAAAGATGCTATTTGTTCGAAGAAGCCTGAACAAGTTTTATTTATATTTGGTAATTAAAAAGACACAGTGGCTGGACCATTGTGTTCTATCCTTCAACACAGGAGGGGCTTTGTCAGCAAAATTGTCCAGTGACATTGCCCTTCTTCAGTCTGCCCACATTTTCTACCCTCCAATATCAAGGAATTATGTCAGACCCTCCTTTTGCTGAAATCATGTTGGTGGTTTGGATTAAGCTGCCGTTTTCCATTTAGCTTACTACCATGGGAAAAGGTGGTGACAGATATAACTGTATAGGTGGGTTTTTGTTTTTGTTTTGTGCTGAAGGGTGTGGAAGCTGTTTCCCAAAGTTACGCTTCAACTTACATTTAATTAGCGTGCATTCATGTGCTTGGCAAAACGTTTTTTTAAAGGGAGCAGAAAGGAGGAGAGTGTTCAGGGGTAAAAAAAGGCTGGCAATTACAGCTGCTATTGCACCCAATGTGCTTTGACTCTCCCCAGAACATAACCCCCGTGTAAGTTGCGGGCTTACTGTCATTTCCCCCCTAATTGAACTTATAGTTTTTCATGAACTTAGTTTGACTTCATTTCAAGGTAACTGTCAGGTTAGTTAGGAGTTCTGATAAGGATTTAACATCTCACATACGTTCACTGGCAGGGGTGTGTCAGGTCTCAGACATTGTGCCTGTTTACTCCCCCCTCTTGCACAATGTTACACATTTTTTAAAAATGCTGTGGTTATAGTAAAAGTCCATCTTTGGGTGGGGGGGGGGGAGCTTGTCCCAAGTAAACTGCTCAGCAGTCATGTAGTCTGTTGCTTTACACTGAACGACGTCCTAAATTTTTGTAAATTACGCGGGGTTGTAGGGGGTGTGTGGAGACGTTATAGAAGACAGGAAAGGATTGTGATGAATAGAAGTAGCTAGAAATCAGTGGTATGTCGTTAAAATCTCTTCTTCCCACCACTTTAGAATTCCCTCTCCCCATGTTTTGTGAAATAAACATTTCATTTTAAACGCAACCACCTCTGGACCTTAATTTTAAGAACATAAGAATAGCCTGCTAGATCGTGCCAATGGCCCATCTAGCCCTGCGGCCTGTGGCCAACCAGGTGCCTGCGGGAAGCCAGAAAGCAAAACATGAGCACAAGAGCACTCTTCCCTTCTATGGTTTCCAGCACAGCTATTTGGAACCATTGCTGCCTCCAACTGTGGAAGTAGAGCATATAGCCATCATGGCAAGTAGCCATTAATAGCCCTCTCCTTTAGGTACTTGTCTAATACTCTTTAGGTACTTGTCTAATACAACCATCCAAGTTGTTGGCCATCACTGCTTCCTGGGGAAACTAGTTCCATAGTTTGACTATGTGCTGCATGAATAAATATTGAACCTTCAAACGTTCAGCTTCATTGGATGTCCATGAGAGGGGGAGAATTTTTTAAAAATCCACTTCTTTCACTATTTTATAAACTTTTATCATCTTTCCTCTTCCTAGCCCTTTCTCTAAACTAAAAAGTCTGTAATCTTTCCTCTAAGGAACGTCACCCCCATTTTTCATGGCTGTTGCACCACTGGTTTGACGTCTTAGCCAAGCCCTCTGCCATGACCCCCCAAGGTCTTGCTCCTGGTCCTTCACCTTTAGATTTTAATCCCTTGATTAAAAAAATATATATCTACTTTTCTGGCAAGAAAGTAAGGTCTGTTGAAATGTGATAAGCTATGACAAAAAGGATGTTGGAAATCTATGTTTGCAGTAATGGGCAAAGGTCCTTTGTTATCTAGACTGAGAATACATTTTGTTTATGGGGGAGGGATTAAAAAGAAAATATTTCCATAAATCATGTTTTAAAGTGAGTGGTTCATATTTAAATCTGTCATTTGTGGTGGTGATGATAATTTTAATCACTAGTTGAAATTGGTGTGTTCCTTCTGGTACAGGAGGCATGCTTCAAGTTTCTCTAAAATTTAGGAGTGAACCAGATCCCTGTTAAAGAGAAAATATTAGTAGTTCTTAGCAAAAGAAAAGTTGCTTTGTGCTAAGTAAGAATTGCTCACTATTGCTTCAAATGATAGGTTTTGTGCATCTTATAGCAGATGCTGGTTAGGGAGTTAAACAACCTACACTTCCAGAGAATACTAGTGGCAGCGCAGAGGAAGGAGTACAGAAATAAACCATGATACACAGCTGAGAATAATAAAGGCCACAACTTTATTGATTGATTACAGCGAATAGATTTAGTGTAGGCCCAGGGCATGAATCAAAAGACTGAACAGCCTGAGTGCTGGTGGATACTCATACAACCAACAGGGGGTTGTCCAAGGTCAGGGTCCCCTATAGCATGTACAGCTTTGAAGCAAACATGGACAACCTGGTAGGGAGTGCTGTGACCCTTCAGCCCCCAAACTGGTCTTTTGGACAGGGAGCACCACCCTTCCAAGTTCCCTTAAGGGGAACTCCCCCTTCTCACTTCCCTTCTTAGATTCCAGACCCAATGCCTTTGCTGCCACCAAAGGAAAGATGAGGGCAAATGGAGAGGGTGCCTCTCCATTTAACACCCCCCTGCAACTATACCTGAGAAAGGGCGTCTTATTCCAGTCCCGGGTTGGGCAACAGATTCCTGCATTGCAGGGAGTTGGACTAGATGATCCTCATCCCTTCCAGCTCGCAGCTCTGTCCCTGTCCTACACTGCGCCCACTGCAGATCTAGGCTCCCTGGTAATTTCAGGAGAACCGGGACATAATTGCTGAAACTTTTTAAAACTTAAAGGGATTGTATCCTACTCAGAGTAGGCTGATTGAAATTAATGAACCCAAGTTGTCCACGTCCATTATTTTCAGTGGTTCTACTCTTGATGTTGGATACAGCCCCTTCATGTTGGATACAGCCCCAAATCATGCCTATAGAAGGCGTCTTTTTCTTTTTCTCCTTTTGATTAAGTGTAAAAGAAAACTGGACAATAGGGTTCCAAGCTGTATGTTTTTGGTAGAAGAATCATACATGCAGGCATCTCAGGTTCCTTGCTTTTCCTAGGAAGAAAGTTTCAGTATCCAAAGTTGAAAAGTCCGTATAAAGTGTGTTTATATTTTTGAAATCCTCTGCTTTTAGTAATTATGGGTTGTAGATGACGCCTTTCTGTACCTTCAGCCATTTTTGTGACACCCTATCGTTTCGATATTAAAGCACCTACCTGACTTTTGCTTTTTGTAGGGTTAAAAAGAAACACCTTTGGTTTCTATCCTCACTTATCACCTTTCTGTAAATATTAGCATGTTGACTGTGGGGAGGAAGGTTACTGTAACCTAAAAATGTGTTTGTACAGAAGAGCTAGATATTAACCAGAAACCCCATAGCAAATCTGTACTCAAGGTTAAAATAATAGTGGTTTATTGACACCATTCCAAACGTGTCCTGCTTGGAACTAAGTGCCCTTGATTTTGGTTGAACTTGTTTCAGGCGAGTTCTGCTGCGTCCATCTTGCACGTTACCCAGAATAAGGTGGCACACTTCTGGAAGTACCACATCAGTCTGCATTCGTGTTTTTCGAGTGCTTTGCCCATCACCTTGCATACAGCAAGGGAGAACAGTTCAGCATATCCCTCTTCTTGCAAGTTTAATGCATGACACCTGACCATAGCTGCCAACCTTCCCTTATTCCCTTATTCCAGCGCCATTTCCCACTGCTTCCCGCTATCCCAGATTGTTAGATATCCCGTAGACTGTCCCCGGGACAGGTGAGGCTGCTGATCCCTTATTTTCGAGGCTGCTAATCCCTTATTTTCAAATCTGAAAGTTGACAGCTATGCACCTGACCTACCTGCAGACTGAGGTGGTACAGTCTTTGATTCTGCCACCACCTTTCTGTATACAGTTGTACCTCGGTTTACAAACTTAATCCGTTCTGGAAGTCCGTTCTTAAACAGAAACCATTTTTAAACTGTGGCATTCTTTCCCTAATGAGGCCTCCCACCGCTGGAGCCCTTCCACCGTTCGGATTCTGTTCTTAGACCGAGGTATAGTTCGCAAACCAGGACACTACTTCCAGTTTTGCAGAGTTCGTAAGCCGAATAGTTTGTAAACAGGGCTGTTCTTAAACCGAGGTACCACTGTAATGTATACAAACAACCCTTAAGTCCAAGTAAGTGGTATTGCGAGGGTGAGGTGGGTAGGAGAGTGTTAAGTTCTCCTTAATGATTTCTTTTCATAATCCATATCATGACATTCCAGTATAAAATTAAAACACGTAAGGGGGGGAATATCAATGCATTGCGTATTTATTTCCTACTAAAGCATAGAACTTTCTTTAAGGGGTGTGGGCCGTGGTTTATTCCATACTGGTTTCTACTGAGCTTTATCCTTTTTAAAAAATAATATTGAATCAATACAGTACTGTAATGTATATAATTTGTAGTTTTTTTCCTTAACATACTTTTTTGGGAATTGTGTTTTGCTTTTCATTAACCAATACTTGACCTTTAGTTCTTAGAGCTTTGTATGGCAAAAAAATAAAAAGCTATTAATTTTCCCAATGCGCAAACAGTTTATTATTGAGAGAAAAAAACAAAAACAGTTGTTTCTGGGATTGCTGTTCATGGATGGCTTTTGCTGCTGCCCAGTTTTTGAAAGTCAGATTTGGATTCCTTTGCAGGCATAAACTGAAGGAAAGAGGCGATTAATCTGAATAGGGACAATGACAAGTCTGCAGGGTCCAATGTCAGGTCCAGAAGCGGTTTAGTCATGCTGGCCAAATGACATGGAAATCTGTCTGTGGACAAACGCTGGCTCCCGCGGCCTAAAAGCGAGATGAGCGCTACACCCGAGTCGCCTTTGACTGGACTTAACCATCCAGGGGTCCTTTGTCTTTATTTACCAATGAAAAACCATTGTTTTAGCTCATTTATATAGTATGTCTCAAAATCTAATTGGTTTTGCTGTTGTTGTTTTCAAAAAATATTATTTATTCAGACTAACCCTGCAGTTTAGCAAAACAACAACAGGAAGTATCCCAGAGCACTTTACATAAGCTTATCAAAAAGGCTTGCATTCTAGAAGACATAAGGGGAGCCAACAAGCAGAATTCTTAAACAGGAATTATAAAAAGCAGCTGAGATTAAAACAATTCAGGGAGAAAAGGCAATGGAATGGCTCTGCTTTGCATCTCTTTATTTGCTGTCGCCTGATGCCAAATGAGGAAGGGAAGCATGGTAGAGCTGGCATGGTAGAGCTGGTGGCAATCAAGTTACCCAGTGTCTCTTCTCCCTTGGGAGTAATTCTCAGAGCTCTACATCCAACTCAAGGCGCAACCTACTTGTCCCTTATGACAATTGGTGACCCTGGGTCGAGCTGCACATCAAAAGATGGACCTATCAGTTCAGGAGAGTTAAACTGTGATGCAAACGGGACATTGGTACCAGCTACGCACGAGAGAGGCTGCTTTTGTGCACATATTTTTGGCTGCATCGGGGTAAAAGAATGTGGAGTCATTTTGTTATTATTCCATTCATTTAGCTTGTGTTTTATATAGGTGATTGGTTTTAAAAACGTTTTTGTTTAGGAAGCACTTTCCACGTCAGCCCCTTTACTGTGGAACTTCAGAGCATCTACTGCAGACACACACACACACCATTTTGCAGCAGATGGTGTGTTTTCAAGGGTTCACACAATTCGCTGGCTAGGCCTTTATTGCCCATGTGAGCTGAGAAGGCACCCTGTAGCAGCACACCCAACATTTCCCCCAAATTTCCCTTGTTGAGAAAGTCCCTCAGCCCCTCTAGATTGGTGTCTTTTTGTGAATGTGTTCTGCAACATGTCTTTATGCAATAATAGTGCATTATTATTCTGCTGTACTAGTAGTTCTCTGATGCTTCCCCAATGTTATCTGGAGGGGGCACTCTTGCACTACAGCAGAACAACTAGGACAAAAATAAAATAAACCAGGACATCTGTAGTACGAAACGTGCATGTTCTGTTAACAGGGCTTGATGCTACGTTGCTACATGTCCACTTAGGGCATGTTCTGTATCTGTCCCCAGACTGTTGCAGGCTCGATCAGTATGGAAAGCACGACTGCGTATAACTGCCCCAATACCATTATGAGCAAAAATAATAAATAAGCTGCTCAGAGTCGTTCGCGACTGGACTTAACTGTCAGGGGTCCTTTACCTTTTTTTTTAGGAGCATAGAAAACTGCCTTGCTCCAAGTTGATGCATTTGCCCATCTAACCCAGTATCAAGCAGGCATTTTCCCTATCACCTGCTGCTACCTGATCTTTATTTAAACTCTAAGCCTGGGATCTGAATGCTACCTACCACTCATTTATTGGCCCTCCATTTGTTTGCTAGCTGTGAAAAGAAGCAGCGTACTTTTCATGTTCACCCTCAAATGCTTCTCTTTGTTACCAGTGCCTTAAATACAAGCAGCTCACCTCACCTCTCTCCTTCTCTGTCAACAACCCTTTCTTGCCTAAGTTCTTTTGGTCAAAAGCCTGTACTTAAGAATTCTTGCAGTTATTTACAGTGACCAAAATTCAGATGCAGAAGCGGGATTATAATGGAAGCCATGTTTCTGTGCAAACACGGGGGGGGGGGGGTGTCCCCAACATGGTGCCCCTCTATATATCATTAGACTACATCTCCCAGTAACCCCTCTGCATTGGCAATGCTGGCTGGGGCTGATAGGAGTTGTAGTCAAACAGCATTTGAAAGGCACCATGTCTCCTTAAACACTTTGTATAGCTGGGAGTGAAACCCTTTGTACTGCCAGCAGATGAGAGTTCGGGGCCAGGCTGTTTAAGCATGCTGTTCCTTTTAAAAAGCATGCTAGGGTTTGCTGTTCCTACTTGTATTGCTCACCTACTGCCTCCCTTTATTCCTTGCCCAACCCTCCACAGCTCCTTCAAGGCCCCCCACCCACCCATATACACAGCTCTTCTGCATCCTTCCAACCCTGCTTTATTCATACCTCTGCTGTTGTTTATAACCACCATTCTAAAACCTGTCTTCTCCCCTCCTCCACCTTGAATCGCTGCAAATCCAAGTTAGGAGGTGCTACACATTCTCTTAATGGGGCTGTATAGTGACAGCCTTACGTTTTTATGTATATAGGCAGATATGCCGTTTATAGGGATAAGAATTTGGGAACGAGCTAACCCTGCCACAAAATTAAAACGTAAACAAAATTCTTACCATTTTTATTTTTATAAATTATTCCGAGGGCACATGAACCATGTGTGCATTACATTCTCACAAGAAATGGATTTGAAGATGATAATACAGCGCATGTGACTTCTGTGTTTACATTTACAGGTGATTGCATACACTTCTATCAAAGCTAAAAAGCAACCTGGTCACCAGGGTGGAGATAACTGCTATTTTCTTCATGTAAAAAAAGAGACTTTTTTAAAAGCAGCAAGGACACTGTCACATAACCATTCCATTTGTTCAAATGTATTTGGCACTCAATGATAATGAAATCTAAAGGTACTTTTAGAGGCCAGCCCTGTTCTAGAGTAGACTCTTAAAGAGTATGATAGCAGGGATTGCTATACAAATGAGGTTAACACAATTAATGAAATCTTAGCGCAGAGTCAAACCCTCCCACTCCAAAAAGCTTGTGCCCCAAGATATTCTGGAGAAAAGGTGGACATGGGGCAAGGATGTGTTTAACTGCTCTGCTGAAGTTGCTTTGAAACCTGACAAACCTTGAGCAAAGCCCTGCAGATGGGAATGAGAACGCCACAACATTTTGGCAAACCTTGGGCTTATGATGCAAGAGAGCACGCCCGTTTTATATAATGCCGAATGAACTAGAAGCTACACTGAGGAACCTGTGGACTTCAAGTTGCCGGTCTCCAGCTTTTGGCGTCGCTGATGACGACTGCTATCTGCAGCTGATGGAATTTAGAGTCCAATGCCATCCAACGGGCCACAGGTTCGTGTGGATGGAAAACATCTCTTAAAATCCTCAGATGATTTTAGGCAATGGGTTTTTTAGGCAATGAAAAACTTTTATAGCACATTCCTATCTTTGGCTATTTTGGAAGTAAAACTCACCGAGTTTGATTAGGCTTACTGCAAAGTAAGTAGATGCAGCCTTGCAGCTTTAGTGTGATGTCGAGGCAGTGGCATTAATGAGAAGAGAAGATCCAGGCTATTGAAATGCACAACTCTTCAGCTCAGGCTTTTTTACCACCTGCTTCTGTGACTTTACACAATGAGGTTGGCCTGGAAGATAGGGGAGGTGCCAGTGTCTGGAGTCTACCTTGCTGGCTAACCCTGGTTTGTGCAAAGCATTCTGTGAATCCCAAGCAAACAGTGAACCAGTGAATGAATTGACAAGGTGAAAAGAACATGCTCTGATACCTGTTTTTGTACAACTCTTTCCTCCCCACCTCCCCAGAATGAATAGCATTCAGTCTCTGGCCACAATCCAGAACAGCACTCAATTGGTGATAGGACACACAAGCTCACAAAGTCTTGAGAGCTCCCTAGTATCAGTATTAAGATGCTTAGCACATATATTAAGCCTGTGGTAGCCAATGTAGCGCCCTGGAAATGTTGCCGGACTACAACTATCACTCCAGCAGGCATGGCTAATGGTGTAGAATGGTGTAGCTCAGAAACATCTGGAGAGCACACTGGATACCCCTCTATTAAGCAATGCAATGCATGGCTTCCCAAACTCCTCCATCTCTTACAGCTTAAAATACAGACTTGATTAGCTACCATGAAGCAATTACACAATTCAGGTATTTAAATGTTGCAGTAAAATCTCTTTCATGTGTTTTCCTCCCAAACGCCAAAAAGTAGGTTAGGCTGGCAACTCAGTGGGAATTTGAACCTAGGTCTGCATTGCTGTTTGCAGTGAACCATGGTCCGATTCACGAAACCGGCCACACATACAAAATGCAACATTCTAAATTGCTAGAGCTGTGAAAGCTAAAAGTTTTCCAATTGCATTGTTCTTTAAAATACTAGTTTTTCTTATTCGGGGCAAATCCCTTTGCTTCGAACTCAGTCACAAGCAGAAGCAGCTCTTTATAATAAATTCATTAAGGTGTTTGTTTGTTTTTTAAAAGCAAGAATCTACGGTCCACTTCATACTGTGGTGGACTTTGCAAATAAGGGGAGAGATCTGTAAGAAGACACAGTGAACACTCACTAAGTATCCGTGGTTTTTTTTGGGGGGGGGGATGACGACTTGCAATTATATACCGTATTTTTCACTCTATAAGACGCACCAGACCACAAGACGCACCTAGTTTTTGGAGGAGGAAAGCAAGAAAAAAAATATTCTGAATCTCAGAAGCCAGAACAGCAAGAGGGATCGCTGCGCAGTGAAAGCAGCAATCCCTCTTGCTGTTCTGGCTTCTGGGATAGCTGTGCAGCCTGCATTCGCTCCATAAGACACACACACATTTCCCCTTACTTTTTAGGAGGGAAAAAGTGAGACTTATAGAGCAAAAAATACGGTACATACCTGCTTCAAACATTTGAGTGTTCCCTATTAAGATGTATGAGAGACTGCAACATAAAGTGTAAATCAGACCACGATTTCCTAGGATTTGTACAAGCTGAAGATTCTGCATGCAGAGTTGTGTGTCATTTGAAGCTGACTATGTAAGCCTATGAATAATGCAGGCATGCAGTGTAGGTCTGGCTGCACAGCTTAGAGGACAGTTAATGTTAGCCTCAGTTCCTGATCACCTAAGAGTACCAAAATGGCTACACTGAACACTCTCTACTTGAGGGACTCCAGTGGTGTGAAGACAGGTGGGGAGCCTCCTCTTCTTGTGGAGGCTGAGCTGCTTGCACTATTTAAACCCCCCTATTTGTGTCAGTTTCACGGGGAGCCGGCCTTATAATGAATCAGAACAATGGTCCATCTAGCTGAGGACTGTGTGTATACTGCCTGGCAGCAGCTCTCCAGGATTGCAGGCAACGGTTTACACAGTAATGCCAGGGATTGAACCTTGGAACTCCTATATGCAGGGCAAATGCCCTACCACTGAGCAGCAGAAGCAGCCACTGTGAGTACGGAAGACCTCCAGTTGCAGAACTTTAATATAAAATGGGGTGTGGAGGATGAGCTGTAAGGGGTGGGCTTTGGCACCCCCTCCCCACATCTCTTACATGTGTTTGTTTACATGCAGAGTGCCTGAACACCCAAACAGGGCTTATGTTGGAACAAATGATGGAAATCCAGTGCTTGAAGGTGCTAAGCAGCTTAATTAGCATCCTCTTGCAAGGAAAGAGGGGGAAGTTACATTTGATCATGTGCATCCAGCCAAACTGTGTGGCTCTTGTGCTGTTCAAAAGAGCAGAAAATATTTGGCATAGCACCTATTTTTGATTGTGGCTATATTAAAAACCTAACGAGGAAAATAAAGGCTGGTTTATATGTATCCATCACCAACATATGTAAAGATAAAAACTAGTGTGTGAAGCAACCTTTGTTTTTCTACTGTGAGGTAATGCTCACAGAATGTCGCTAGGTGTCAGTAGAATGCCATTGCCTAACAAACAGCTGCATCTACAGTGACCTTCAATTCCCATTCAAAGGCCTATTTTCAGTGTGCAAAATTAAGGCTTCATATATCTATTATTATTATTATTATTATTATTATTATTATTATTATTATTATTATTAATTCCTCCTACTAGTCTAGAGCAGTGTTCCCCAACCTTGGGCCTCCAGCTGTTTTTGGACTACAACTCCCATCATCCCTCCTTAGCAAGACCAGTGGTCAAGGATGATGGGAATTGTAGTCCAAAAACAGCTGGAGGCCCAAGGTTGGGGAACACTGGTCTAGAGCATTCATTTCATACACTCAAGCTCTTGGGTTCCTCCTTTAAATCTTCACCGTCAGCTACATTCCACTGAGCCCAGCAATTTTGTTAAAGAGGACAAAAGGAATTAGGAACACCAGTTTATCAACACCTTTTGAGAAAAGCAGGGTGTGCCTGATTAGCCACACAGCACTTTCAGCAATTTGCTCAAAGTGACCAAACCCTCAAAGCAACAAGTCCACAGCGGCCAACTAATCATGATGGATTTTGAAGAAGCAAACAGAGCAAGACTGCAGGTGCTGAATGCAGGATTTGTCCCTTCTTGCTGCTGGCACTTAGCATCAATTTGGCCTAGGCCTGGTCTATGGGAAGACTGTTGCAGGGTTCCCCTATTTTAAATGGATTATGTATGCTATGTAATAAGTGTGCCCCCTCTCTCTTCCCCACCCTCCCTCCAGTACAAAAAGGTTTCACAATTAGTGGCACAGTTTCTACCCGTTCTTCATGGCGTGTAAGGTGGTGGCTTTTCAAAAGGTGGAAAATACGGTGGGGAGTAACGAGGAGGAGCAGTAGGGGACCAGACGTAGCTTGGCGACGGCGACACCGACAGAGGATCGTCAGAAAGGCCAGATGGTGTGGAGGCCGGGAAGACACTGGAATGCTGCAACGAAAGGGAGAGAGGTGGCTTCAGCACAGAGAAAGCTGCCTCAAACACAGCCCAATCTTTGGTCCTTCTAGCTTAGCATTGTCAACACCACCGTGGGAGGGGGAATCCTAGTCCTGAGAGCCAAATGCGGACTCTAGGCCCCTATTTCTGGCCCTCAGGTCTCTACCTGGGCAGGCCTCCCCAGCCCAGGTGATACCTCTTACCTGAGAGCCACTGCCAGTGAGTGCAGCCCGTACTGAGCCAGGTGTAGCAGTGATATGACCTGGAATTAAAACAGCTTCCTAGGTCATGCACTTCTGAATTATATACAGTGGTACCTTGTTTTGAGTCCGGGATCCGTTCCAGAGCCCTGGACGCTCAACAAAAGGGATGCTCGATAAAGCGCCGTTCTGCGCATGCGCGTGGAGTGGTTTGTGCTTCTGCGCATAGCACAATTTAGCGCTTCTGCGCATGCGCAAGCAGCAAACCTGGAAGCAACCTGTTCCAGTACTTCCGGGTTTGCTGCGGACATTCGCCAAAATGGATAGTGGACGGGGCGGATGTTCACGGAGGTATTACTGTATATAAATCCCTGCTTCATAGAACTGTAGAGTCGGAAGGGACCACAAGGGTCATCTAACGCCCTGCAACGCAGGAATCTTTCTGCACGATGTGGGGCTTGATCCCGCCACCTTGAGATGAAGCATTTCATGCTCTGCTGACTGAGCTATCCCAGTAGCCCGGTAGCCCAGTTCAAGGTCCTTACAAGAATTCCACACATGACGAGGCGCTGGTTGTTACCTTTTACGACCTGGCTATTAGGCATTTCAGGGAGAGTTTATCTTTATATCACCTCCCTTGCTAGGGCATGTTGAATTTTTAAGCTTTTGAATTCCAGAATGAGGGGTGCAAAAAAGTTGTAACATGGCTTGGGAATTCAAAAGATATTTTGGTTAAATTAATATAATTTAGTTTCGCTTGGTTAAGTAAAATGTGTGTGAAATTGCATAGAAATCATTAAAAGAGACTGTCAAGTACTTGCAGTTATACTGTATGTTTATATTATTTGTATTTATTATTCCTATTGTTTAGCACTTGACATTTTCAGAAGGTAAAATTGGAATTCTTTGGTTTTCCGAAAGCAGTTTATGTGCTTCTTCATCAGGCACAGACTTGCCAAGCTAAATGTTGTCCAATCACAAAAATAATAGCAGATTTGAATTCCTCACACCCCAAAACACATATTCTTACTGAAGAAATTTGTAAAAATTAAGTTTCATGCCCTACTCCCCCATGCCAGCTTCAAGGACCAACTTGGTGAAATATGAAGATCATCGCAGGAAGAGGAGGATCAATTTACCCCAGTAGTGAGAACCCTGATGCCCTCCAGATTAGAACTATAGAATCCAACTCTGGGCAATACAGGAATGTTTTGCCCAACGTGGGGTTCAAACCCACAACCCTGAGATAAAGGCTGGAACTACATCGATCTTTTAAACATTATTAAAGGTAAAGGTAAAGGGACCCCTGACCATTAGGTCCAGTCGTGACCAACTCTGGGGTTGCGGTGCTCATCTCGCTTTATTGGCCGAGGGAGCCAGCGTACAGCTTCCGGGTCATGTGGCCAGCATGACTAAGCCGCTTCTGGTGAACCAGAGCAGCGCACGGAAACGCCGTTCACCTTCCCGCCAGAATGGTACCTATTTATCTACTTGCACTTTGACGTGCTTTCAAACTCCTAGGTTGGCAGGAACAGGAACCGAGCAATGGGAGCTCACCCCATCGCGGGGATTCGAACCACCGACCTTATGATCGGCAAGTCCTAGGCTCTGTGGTTTAACCCACAGTGCCACCCGCTAGGACGATATTAAAAGTAACATTCTATAACGTTTAACATGCATTCCCCCTTTGCATACATGAGTGTATATCTTCCCAAAGAGTCTCATGCTCTACCGACTGAGCTAAACTCCCATCATTCCTTGATTGTCAGCCATATCATCTGGGAGCTGATGGGAGTTGAAGCCGCATAACAGCTGAAGGCCCACAGGTTCTCTACAATTAAACAGGCTGAAACTGAGCAGAAAAGTGAAATGTGTTTCACCAAACTTGCAAAAAAAAAAAAAGGTGAAATTTGGAGCCAGGAACAGAGGCGAAATGACAGCAAGATGAAGGCAAAATAGTTTTCTGTCCTCCAAAAGATGGAACATAAAAGACTGCATAGAAAAAAGAGGCAGTTGTAACATAACTGCTTGATGGTGCACCCCCTCTGTAAAAAAACAGATTACTCTCTTAAGTAAGCACAGCAGCCATTTGACCCAACATACCTGGAAGTCATAGGCTGAATATGGCGGCAGGTGAGGCGTGCTGTGGTAATATGTATTGTATGACGTCACCTGGGGTCTCGAGTAGTAAGATACAGTGGGCCGTGCATTTTCAACTGTGCAGTTTATAGCAGGAAGTGAGGGAGTCTATGAACACAATGGAAAACAGAAAACTCACTTAGCTTGTGGTCCATTTATTCAAATGGCCGGAGGAGATCAGAATACTGCAAGAGAAATGGAAAAAGTACAGATCTTGCCTCAGGGGTCCTTCTCAAGTGTCCCACTGTTGGGAACCTCCTGGCCATGGGCCAAATCTGGCCTGAGAGGCCTTCTCATTTGGGCAGCTGGGCTGCTCTTCCCAAACCGCAGCCACCAGCCCCACCCCTGACATCCTATATGACATCAGGTATATGGCGGTAAAAAGCAAGGTTGAAATATTCCTGTGCATCATCTGAAATGGGAGGAGTTCCGTCCTAGTTGGTTCAGGTGTGTAAGGAACTCTTCTCTGCACCAAAATCCTGCAGAATGTAAGATTAGATCCCTCTGCCCATTAGCTAATGCATGGGGGAGTTCAATCGCCTTTACTCTGTGGGCCAACTCTGACAGGTGGGTGGGACGATCTACCCGAGATCAATAGGATGACAGAAGATGGAAAAGGTGTGTAGTCATGTTCACCTGTCAAAGCTGGCCTACAGGCGGGAGGATATAATTATCTGACTTGCCAGGACAAAAAGATTCCCCACCCATGAGTTTGGTCGTCATGCACAAGAAACATGGCCTTTCCTGTAGTGGCTCTGAAAACTACGAAACACCTTCCTGATGGACTTGCACCTTGCCACTTGAATTCTGGCATTTAGGGAGGCCACAAAGCCTTTCACACTTCATGGCTGCCTTTAGTAGCTACCAAAAATGTCTCATCACCTTTAACTGGTGCCCACTCAAAATTGCTCTGGTCTCCAGAGCAGCTACTCATTTTTAATCTCTCTATCTTCTGCTGTGTCTATTTCAGTGTTTCCTACCTTGGGTCTCCAGCTGTTTTCAGGCTACAGTTCCCATCATCCCTAACCACTGGTCTTGCTAGCTAGGGATGATGGGAGTTGTAGTCCAAAAACAGCTCAAGGCCCAATGTTGGGAAATACTGGTCTATTTTAACTTGTCTCTCATTCCTTTGCACACCACATGGTGGGCACATAGCTCTAAAAAGTGGCACAACACGCTTGAAATAAATAAAAATTTCTACTTGTCTACGTTTCCTATGGACATCCTCTTACCATATCTTTAAAGCCTCCTAGGATTGCAGCAGTGATGATCCCGAGAAACAAGCCCACGATGTTCAAAATGGTTGCTGACCAGAGCAGGTGGTAAAGGTGAATGATATCTTGGCAGCTGCTGACGTCAATGTACTCGTAATAACCACCGGAAATCTCCACTCTGTTCAATCCAAAGAAAGGCAAAACATCTTTCAAAAAGGCAAAACATATTTCAGTAGATAATCCTCATTTTGGGACACCTTTGCTAGAGGGACGTAAGAACATAAAAGAGTCCTGCAGAACTACTGTTTTGGGGGGCAGGCAGGTATGGGGGTCTCCCTGGTCTTGAATGGGGTAACTGCACCCCTGAAGGACCAGGTGCACAGCCTGGGAGTCATTTTGGACTCACAGCTGTCCATGGAGGCGCAGGTCAATTCTGTATCCAGGGCAGCTGTCTACCAGCTCCATCTGGTACGCAGGCTGAGACCCTACCTGCCCGCAGTCTCCCAAGTATGGTGCATGCTCTAGTTATCTCCCGCTTGGACTACTGCAATGTGCTCTATGTGGGACTACCTTTGAAGGTGACCCGGAAACTACAACTAATCCAGAATGCGGCAGCTAGACTGGTGACTGGGAGCGGCCACCAAGACCACATAACACCGGTCTTGAAAGACCTACATTGGCTCCCAGTACGTTTCCAGGCACAATTCAAAGTGTTGGTGCTGACCTTTAAAGCCCTAAATGGCCTCGGTCCAGTATATCTGAAGAAGCGTCTCCATTCCCATCATTCAGCCCGGACACTGAGGTCCAGCTCCGAGAGCCTTTTGGCGGTGCCCTCACAGTGAGAAGTGAGGTTACAGGGAACCAGGCAGAGGGCCTTCTCGGTAGTGGCGCACGCCCTGTGGAATGCCCTCCCATCAGATGTCAAGGAAATAAAACAACTATCAGACATCTGAAGGCAGCCCTGTTTAGGGAAGTTTTTAATGTCTGGTGTTTTATTATGTTTTAAGTATTCTGTTTGGAACTACCCAGAGTGGCTGGGGAAACCAGCCACTCTGGGTAGTTAGTTAATTAGTTAATTAAAAATAAATTATTATTATTATTTGGCCAAAGGCCCATCTGGTCCTACATTCTCTTCTCATAGATGCCATTGGCAGAACCGCACTCCTTCACAGAGTGCGAAGTTAAATGAGTGGGATTTGCTGTCACAAGTTGTGTGATGATGGCCACCAACTTAGATGGGATTTAAAGGGGGGTTAGGCCAATTCATGGAAGATAAAAGTTATCAATGATTACTAATCAAGGTGGTTAAGTGCCATCTTTAGGATCAGGGGGAGCATGTCTCTAGAGATAACATTTGCTTGAGATGGGAAACAATGGGAGATGGTTTATTGCCTTTTGTGCTCTGCTTTGTGCTTCTAAAGAAGGCTGATCGCCGAAGAATTGATGCTTTTGAATTATGGTGCTGGAGAAGACTCTTGAGAGTCCCATGGACTGCAAGAAGATCAAACGCATCCATTCTTAAGGAAATCAGCCCTGAGTGCTCACTGGAAGGACAGATCCTGAAGCTGAGACTCCAGTACTTTGGCCACCTCATGAGAAGAGAAGACTCCCTGGAAAAGACCCTGATGTTGGGAAAGATGGAGGGCACAAGGAGAAGGGGACGACGGAGGACGAGATGGTTGGACAGTGTTCTCGAAGCTACAAACATGAGTCTGACCAAACTGCGGGAGGCAGTGGAAGACAGAAGTGCCTGGCGTGCTCTGGTCCATGGGGTCACAAAGAGTCGGACACGACTAAACGACTGAACAACAACAACAAATTGTGCTTCCTAGAGGCACTTGACTGCCTACTGTAGAAAACAGGGAGTTGGATGTGTTAAGCCAGGTGTGGGGAACCACTGGCCTTCCAGATGTTGCCAAACTACAACCCCCATCAGCTGCAGCAAACATGACAAAACGCCAGGGGTGATGGGAGTTTAATTCAGCAAAATCTGCAGGGACAAAGGTTCCCCACACCTGATATAAGCCTTGGTCTTTTCCAGCAGGGGCTCTTCTTATATCACTGTATCATTTTCTCTGCATGGTAAATTTATAGTATTTCAGGAGGGCCTTTGGGGACCAGTTAGTCTTTCTGTTGCAAAAAAAAGGAGTCCATTGTGGATTTTTCTGCTGCTCTGGTTTCAGATGGCTGTGATTGTTTAACATTAAAAACAGCTATCTAACAGGGGTTTTTTTGCACTTTCAAGTGTTCAAATCTTTTCACAAACATAATTTAACTGTAAGGTAAATCAGTGTTATTTTCCCCATTTTGCAGATGTGGGGAATAAGGCACATGACAACGCTGCTAGTCTCTGGTCAGTGAGTCAACAAGTCTGAACCAGGGACTTTTGGATCTGCAGCTCAGGCTGCAACCCTATATACCCTAGGGGTGGGGAATCTTCTTGGGCCAGATCTTTATCTCCCTCCACCCTGTGGGCCAACTTTGACAGGTGGGTGACACCACCCACCAGTTAATTACCTAATGATGCTTACCCAACCTTGGTAGGCTGCATTAAACCCTCCTGACTTTAAGTAAACCACCAAGAACAGTAAACAGAAAAGAGTACAGAGGGACGATCTGACTTTGCTGGCTGCCAGCTGAATGACATGACCCACTAAAAGTTATCTCTGTAGCACAAAGCTCAGACCTCATTTGCACTTTACACTTAAAGCAGTATAATGCCACTTTAGTCATCGCTTGCCTCTAGGAATCCTGGGACCTGTTTTTTGTTAAAGGTGCTGAGAGTTGCAAGGAAGCCCCTATTCCCCTCACAGAACTATCATTCCCAGAGAAGTCTAATAAGCAATCCCTTTTCCCAAGGAATTCTGGGAAGTGGAGCTCTGCGAGGGGATAATCCTAACAACTCTCAGGGATGTGGGTGGTGCTGTGGTCTACCACTGAGCCTCTTGGGCTTGCCGATCAGAAGATCGGTGGTTTGAATCCCCATGACGGATGAGCTCCCATTGCTCTGTCCCAGCTCCTGCCAACCTAGCAGCTCAAAAGCATGCCAATGCAAGTAGATAAATAGGTACCACTGTGGCGGGAAGGTAAACGGCGTTTCTGTGCACTGCTTTGGTTCACCAGAAGTGGCTTAGTCATGCTGGCCACATGACCCGGAAAAACTGTCTGCGGACAAACGCTGGCTCCCTCGGCCTGTAAAGCGAGATGAGCGCCGCAACCCCAGAGTCATCTGCAACTGGACTTAACTGTCCGGGTCCTTTACCTTTACCTTTTCACAACTCTCAGTGCTGTTAACAAATTACAGTTCCCAGGATTCTTTGGGGGAGAGCCACGGCTGTTTAAAGTGGAGCGATACTGTTTTAAATGTATAGTGCAGATAGGGTCTCAGCCTGAAACAACTCCTTCATACTCAAGACTGCAGGATTGACCCAGGGGCTTGAGCTCCCCCATTTCACTCTCTGCCTACAGGTGAGGCTTTTCCATGTCACTCACCTCCCACAGTTGTAGAGGTCGCAGCAGAAGCAGGTGTTGCCTTTGATCTTGGGCGTGCAGGGGCTGCGGTGCTGGGGGTGGCAGACTGCCTGTTTGAACAACAGAGACAGGGCTTACAGAAGCTGAAGGCCACCTCTTTCGGGAATTGGCAGGTTTGCTCCTACAGCATTTCCAGAAGCCCATTTCTGATTTGTACCACTTCTGCTTAATTGCAAATGGAAGAGCATGCAACAAACTCTTCAATATGCACTGATTTTATTTTTTTAACACAGAGGAGCATGTGCTTTCCTCCCCCTGTAGTCGTACAGTCTAGAAACATCATTTTCTGTTTATGAGAACAGGATTTCTGAAGGGCTGGAAAAGTTTGGTTCCTGCAGACCAGACAGGTGGAGTATTTGAACAGGCAACTTTAGAGATCAACAAATCTGCCAATTTGGGTTTTTCTCTCTTTCTCATTTTTCCAGCTCAGTTCTCCATGTTTCTGCATCCTCTCAAAAATGCTTATCCTCTCAAAAAGTCCTCTCAAAAATTTAGTGCAATTTTGTCCTATCATGCACATTTTTGTAGACAATTTTGTCTGATATACACATTTTTGCAAAGCAATACTATACATGATTTCCACACATTTTTAAATGCACACTTTCCCTTAACATGCACATTTTTTTACACAATTATTTGGTTGGAGAATTGCATCCCAACATTTGGAGAAGTGCAGATTTCAAAGGATGGCTGTGTTTCAGTTTGTGTATTGTTTTAGAAAGCATGAATTAGGTAGGTTTGCATTAAAATTCCAGCCAAACTGCATTTCTCCCCCATTTATCACCCAGAATTTCCTGTTCACTCATGTTGCAGAAACTGAGAGAACAGCAGCACAGTTACCTACCTCTGGCTGAGCTGTACTTTTGGAATAGTAGTGACATCGTCCTGCATACAGTGGTCTGAGATCCTGTAAAAAAAAAGAAAGAAAGAAAGAAAAAGAAAAATAGTAGGGTAGAGTTTAAAAAATTGAAAAAAGAGGAAGTGAATCAACCCTGATTTTTTTTAAAAAAATTTGCTGAAACAGTGGGCAGATGCTCAAATTAACCATATTTTCAGACATCCTACTGCCTGCTTGAAGGAAGCACAAAGGAAAACGACACCCAGTAGTGCACAAGAACATAAGAACTGGCTTGCTATCAGAAAAATTCTGGGAATCTATTTATAATGAGCTAAAAAAAATTCTTAAATACACCTTCATAAAAAACCCCGAGGCATTTCTGCTGGGGATAATTGGAGAGGAAATCAAAAAGGAAGATCAAACACTTTTTCAGTATGCAACAGTGGCTGCCAGAACTTTAATAGCGCAGAATTGGAAGACATCAAAAACCCCAACCATAAATGAGTGGCAATCTAAACTACTGGATTATTTAGAATTGGCAAAAATGACACAGAAAATAAGAAACCAAAAAGGCATAAAGTTTAATAACGAATGGAATAAATTTATGGTATACATGGAAACAGAACTAAAAAATTTAAAAACCACAGTAGGTGTGACATAACGCCTGTGACGCAAAGAGTTTTTTGAGGAAAAGAAACTGCAGATAGAGAAATTCTTAACACATTCCGAAACCGAGATGAAGGGAAGTCAATTAAGTGTTGTGTAAGTTAATGTAAGGTAATTTGTTGATGTCTTATGTCAGGTGATGTTCTTTTTCTCTCTTTTTTTTCTTTTCTCTCTTTATTATTATTATTTTTAAGTTTGTCTTATGTATTTTTTCTCTGTGTATTTATGTTTTATATGTTGTCTTTGTTTTATAATGAATTAAATCCAATAAAAAAAAATTAAAAAAAAAGAACAGGCCTGCAGGATCAGGCCAAAGTCTACCTTCCTGAGTGCTATCTGCAGCTGCTAGGGTTCCCATATGTCCCTCTTTTTCCAGGACATGTCCTCTTTTTCATGCATATGTAAAATGAGAGTCGTCACAGCGATCCACAGTTGAAAGTAGAAGTCGGCAAATGTGTCCTCTTTTTTTTTTTTTTTTTTTGCTCTTCAAAATATGGCAACCCTAACACTACAATACCACTAAGCACTATAATACCACTTTAAACAGCCATGGCTTCCCCCAAAGAATTCTGGGAGCTGTAGTTTGCTAAGGGTGCTGGGAGTTTTTAGGAGACCCTGCTATTTCCTACACAGAGCTACAATTCCCACAATTCACTGGGAAAAGGCACTGATTGTTAAACCACTTTGGGAAGTGTAGATCTGGGATGGGAACAGGGTTCTAATAATTTTCAGCACCCTCTGCAGTTACTTGTAATTATTTGTGATTCGGCTAGGAGGAGTACACTCCCAATACAACCTTTCTATACATCTCTTCCTCCATTCTCAACCTATTTTTTATCACTTTGAAAAGCTCTTTGTTTGGGCTTTTATTGCAAATTACAGCATCCTTAATGGCTAATATCAGGAAAAGCCTCTGCAGTGCCCTTCAGCCAAGGAAGATAAGTGCAATAACACCCTCCTCATTGGTGCTCCCCAGCAACAGATACCTCTGATACTGGAGTCCTCTTGTGGAACACTCTCGTGTTATAGCAGAACAAAAGTGGCACAGAAACAACAAGGCAATGGAATATTTGTGGTTTGAAAAATGTGAGAGAGGCAGCCTGATATAACTAGCATGTTTTGCTCTAGTTAATGCATGAAGGAGTAAAGACTGTTGTTCCTAGAAGTGACCAGGTCACTTCCGCTAACTTCCTCACACAAAGAAAAGTTGGATTCTGCATCCCAATGCAAACTGATAGGCGTCTGTAGAACTTTGCATTTTATCTCACTATTATAACTACTTCACATAACTTATTTTGATTCTGCTAGTCATAGCAAGGGGCAAGCTGCTATAGCAGGCACTGACTTCACCCCCCAAATGCTACGGATGTTAAACCTGTAGCTGAATGAGGTGGTAAAACAGGCTATACCACGTGTGTGTGTGTGTGTGTGTGTGTGTGTGTGTGTGTTTGTGTCACATTTTGAAATGCTTTTTCCTCTACAATGAAAACGAAAACACACCATGCAAACAGAAAATCAGCAAAGCAAACTGGGCTGGGCTATCACCTTTCTCCCTGGTGTGTTAGGTTAAGGATTTTTTTTTTTTTTAATTGGTAAGGTGTTGTGTGTTTTTTTTAAAAATAGAAGGTAAGTGTTAAAAATCGGCACCTCCTCATCTGAAGCCTGAAATGGAACACCCTATGCTGCCAACCAGGGGCACCAACTTGGGCCCCAGGTTATGGATGGCCAGCACACCGATGTGACTTCATGACATCATGTTGAAATGTGATGTCATGACGCCCCACAGCCTCAGAACCTGACTTCCAGTGGCACCGCAAGCCAGGTTCTGAGACCTCACAAGGCGTTGGACAGCATCTCTGAGGTCTCGGATGTGACTTCGTCTGCTTTGCAACGCACTGGAAGTTGCATCAGGGGCCCTGCAGTGCGTGCTGAGCACCCACAACCAAATTTTTGTGCGTGCTCGGGCCCCGCTACAGATGGCGCCCCTGCTGCCAACTCATTCCATTGCATGCATAGGCCAGGTCTCATGAGATCCTCTGGACTCCCCACTGAGCAATGCCCACATGCTTTCAGGCATGTTCATTGGCATGAGGACTAGTCTCTGGCTTTTTAAAAGCAACGCTGAGAATACCAAGAAACTGGATTCTGCACGCAAATCCTTTATTTTGTGCTTTCCCACAGCTCTCTCTGGCGTGCAAGTATACAGCTCTGCTCACAAGCGTGGAGGACGTGGCAACGCAGTCACATATCGCAGTCGGCTGGTACTCACTATGTGCCTGGCAGCAAACACACCATCCACAATGGCACAGCAGAAGGCAGCGATGACGCCAAAGCTGATGAACACGATTGAAGCAACCAGCTGTGGGAAAAGATAAAGCTACATGGAGTCATCTGCTTCTATATTAAAAGAAAACATGCAAGGTTTTGCCCTATCCCCAATTATATTTTCTGGAGTTGCTGATTTATTGATATGCTGGCTGACAACTGCCCATTCCTTTTTTAAGCAGGTTTGTATAGTTTAATAACCCAGCTCAATCTGCTAATAGGGGCTAATGGTTAGATTTCTGCCTCATGAAATATCCTTTAAAATATTAATGTTTGGATATGAAAATGACAAGAAAATCACAGTATTTATTTTTTTTAAAAAAATCACATACCACAATACATCTATGCATATGATTCTTAAACACTCTCTCTCACACTAAATAATTAATAAACATTCAATGTGTATACAATTTCTTATTTTCACGAAAAAGCTATTGCTATTATTTAATATTATCATACAAAAATAGATTACAGCAATAAGCAACTACATTTTGACCTAGTGAACTTCTAGAACAGGAGTGGGGAAACTTTGGCCCTCCAAGTATTGCTAAACTACAACTCTCATCAACCCTACCAAGTCTGGCCATGATGGGAGTTGTACTTCAACAACATCAGCAGAGCCAGAAAGTTCCCCACACCTACTCTAGAGGTCAGTTTCTATTGCTGTTCATCCTTTAGTTGTCATTTTTTAAAAAGACATATAGGGTGATGATGAATTTATTAATACGGTCACAGACCAGCGTCAACACACACAATATCACAGATCATAAAAAATATCAGAAATACAAGGGAAAATATGAATACAGCGAGGATTTAAATATAAAAATTAAAATTAATTGTTAGCATGCCCCTGTAATTAGCAATTAGGGGTTTATGCATTATGGGATACCACTTGCTTCCTGCGATTGATTGCAGACGCACAGAATTTAGCTACATTTAGTGTAGTCTTGGGGTTCTTGTCCTCTAGCAGTAGTTTTAAACTATGGTATTCCGATTCTTTCCTGGACTTTTGCAAAACAGGTGTAATAAAAGTCAAACGTATATCCTCATAAAGACAACAACGTAATAGAACATGTGAGGCAGTTTCAACTTCCAACGAGCCACAAGGACAGACCCGTGCTGTATATGGTTTACCCTCAAATCTGCCCTGAAGTAAGGCAGAGGGGAGAAAGTTAAATCTGGCGAGGGTAAAAGACCGTCTGTATTTGGGTACCTGAAGACCTGACAGGTAGTTAGCTGGAGAGAAACCTCTCCCCTGGTCCCTTATTGCTGGATGTTTGACCATTTCGCTCATGTAGGTAATCTACTCCCCTCCACAAGATTCTCAAGTCTTGTTTTATATCTTTGGCTAACGAGTCCCAAACCATAGTTTTCTTGATCAATCATCATTGCAGCTTGCTCAAGTACTTTTAATTGCTCACAGAGCTTTCTCAGTAAATCAATTTTTTTTAAAAAAGGCTTCCATGAGTCCTTGCTCTATGTAATACCTACAAATAATAGAGGCTCCCTTCAGCTCAATGCTACAGCAATTGCCAAGCCATGTGTGCAAAATGCTACTCTCCCAAGTTTTGGGAGGGTTAGGACTGGAAGCATCGCCCCAAGTCTGTGGTTGGCAAAAGGGAAAGAGCCAGTGTCTTGAGCTGATGACAGAAGACAGAGGAATGGAATTCTGAAAGCACAACTCGGAATGCAAGATGGAACGGAATGACCAAGATTAGCTGATCCCTGCATGACTCCTGCAGCCTGGGCAACCGGCCACTGAGGAAGACTACTGGGGCAGCATCCCCTGGGGCTGCCAGGCCACTGCTGTTCCACCTGACTACTTCCTGATTACCTGCCCCAAGGTACTTGCATTATTACATAGAACTACTGCTTCTCTGTCACAACGGGTCGTTTATACAGTTTAAGAGAAGAGCTGTGGGTTAGGAAAATGGGAGGAGAAGGGAAGGGAAGCAAGCCAATTCAAGATACCGGCTGTTTCACAATGTTATTATTTGCGAAATAGTTATATAGTGGAGCTCCAGGAGTCAGTTCTGGGAAGAGAAGGGGCCTAGAAGTGGCCGTTTATTTGATTATTTTGACATAACAGCAGGGATCGGATTCTGAAAGCTGCTTATGCCAATGAAAACCCCAGTAGAGATATATACAACCACTGGGGTTACACAGATGTCTTTCTTTTTATGTATGGCGGCCTCTTCAGGCCTGTGGCAGTTGATGACATAGTCTGGATTCTAGGCTCCTCCCTATAGAGCAGTGGTGAGGGACCTATGGCCTTCCGAGATGTTGCTGGACTCCATCAACCCCAGCCAGCATGGCCAGTGATCAGGGATGATGGGAGCTGCGGCCCAACATCTGGAGGGCTAGAGTTCCCCCCACCGTGGCTCCAGGGAGAGGGATTTGCAGGTGGACTCAGGGTTGGCCTGGCTGATCTTGAGGTTGCTAACCCACAGAAAGCAGCCGTTCAACAGACGGGAGGGCCCTGCTGGACCACTTTCCCCTGAGGTGCAGCCTGATGGAACTGCTACCAACGGAGGCAACGGGAAACTGATAGCTCTAAGTCCGAGTTGAGTTGATGGGGTAACCGCCTGGCTGGGGGGTCTGGCTTTGCTCCCTGCTTCTCAGACCCATCCATCTGGGGAAAGGTGGTGGCCGTGTTTAAGGGTTACTGCCAGAGGCAGGAGTGACATATCTTTTGGGGTCCACGGGCACCTTGGCAAGCCACAGCGAAGCACACAGCTCAATCTGTTGGCAACCTCTGGCTTGAGAGGCAATGCTGAGCTTTTTAGGAGAAGGGTTGCTTCTGCTTCAACGTTTTTGCTGTCTTTTATTATCTGCTGTTGATTTTTATTGCTATACAGTGGTGCCTCGCAAGACGAAATTAATTCGTTCCGCAAGTCTCTTCGTCTTGCGGTTTTTTCGTCTTACGATGCACGGTTTCCCATAGGAATGCATTGAAAATCAATTAATGCGTTCCTAGGGAAACCGCCTTCAGACCAGGTCCGGGGACAGACTGTCCCCGGACCTCTTCTGAAGGCTGGGGGGGGGGGGACAAGGGCTTTTCTTCCCACCCCCAGCATTTTAAAAAACCCTGGGACAGCGGAGGACTTCTCCGCTGTCCGGGCGATCTTAAAATGCTGGCGGGCGGCATTTTAAAATCGCCCCGGGACAGCGGAGGACTTCTCCGCTGTCCGGGGCGATTTAAAAGCCCCTGGGAAGGCAGGCAGGGGGGACAAAGACTTTCGCCCCCCGCCCGCCTTCAGAAGGTGTTCCTGCCCCCCCCCCCCGCTTCGGACTGCTGCCAGTCAGTGTCAGGAATATTGAGCCAACATGACAATTAACTTAACATTAACTTTACAACAGTAACTTTACAACTGTTAAAAAACTTACCATTTGCCTTTTATTTTCTATCAAATTTGATCCAATAATTCCAAGAAATGACCCAAAGCCAAGCTGGAAGGCAAGGTTTTAAAAAATGTTTTAGATCTTTTAGAAGCTATCCATTTTTAACCATTTAGTACAGATGCAGAATTAGAAACCAGGGCTGGGGAGGGGGGGAAGACCACACACCACATACTCAGTCAGAAGCCTTAAAAATCTGAGGATTTTTTTAAAAAAAGAAACAAAACAAAACAAAAAACCAGAATCACCAAAATATTGCAACAGTATTCCTGATTTTTACCAGTGGGAGTAAATCATGTAATAAAGAGGAGCTTTTAGAAATTAGGCAAAATGCATGCAAAAATAATTTTTAATACAGGTTGACGGCAATAATGCAGCAATGGTCTTACAAATGCTTGACATAACTGGAGTAGCCAACTGAGGCAGACTTCCAATTGAGTCAAGGACTTCTTATTCATACATCTCTTATGATACCTGCTTAATAAATGTAGTTGGCAGACACCACCAATCTCAGAGCCATCACATGGATCTGGCAGTAGCATAAAGACTATCCCACCTCAGGCAGAATTTTTGGTCTTTTTTCTGCACCAAAGCAACAACTATTGCTACACGCAATGCTGCTTCCACAGGAAGAGGAGAACGGCTTTAATCAGCCCAGCTACACAAGCTGCTGTTTACTGGGAACCCAGAAAGACAGGCATGCTAGGTATTAGGGGCAAAACAGCAGAACAGAGCCAGGTGCTTGCCTCAAACAGCTCTTCCGATTCTCAACTTTGACCTCTGGGTGCAAGAGTAGGAAAGGATGAAGTTGTAAAGAAGAGGAGGATTCTGCAGGCCTCTTTGCAGAAACTAATATGATCATAACATGGGTTCATTCCATTCTATCCTCTCATCAAGCAATAACTTGCATGCATAAATGTGCAATCACTAGTTAATTGTCACAAACAGGGTTTCCATACCAGCCAAGGAAGAAATGCTTCCTCGCTGAAACATTTCACACGTGTCTTGATGAGAGTAAACACATGACATATGTGCACGTGTAAACCAACCTGTTAGCAACTGACCATGTGCTGATTAGTAAACACCACTGCTACATGAGAATTAAGACTTCAGAGTGGCCAAGATCCCTGTAGAAATGTGCAACTTTCCGTTCAGTGAGCAGTGCATAAGGTGACTTAGTGAAAGTCGCTTACTCACCCCAATTGTGATGGGCTGCCTTGTCTTGTCCTCCTCTATATAGTTAGTGATTATGGATGGGGGCAGGGAGAAGAATTCAATGCAGCACTAAGTTCAAGTCCCTTAGTGGTGCACTAGTTGCGCGAGCGTAATATTTGACACAGGATATGGTACAGCAAGCCAGCGTGGTTCTCATGGCTGATCAAAGAATAGACTGCTGTTGCCCCAATACATCCTGTTGCATAACAAGCTTCTGCTAGCAAAACTGTTGCATAGGACATCATGTTATGCAACCATTATTCTCACCCTTGTACTAGCACATCATCCTTGATCAGAGAACACTGAATCCAGATATGGATTCCATCTGCCTGTGCATCTAATTACCCATAACCTGGGTCATTTGCCGGGCGCAGTGGTTGCTTAGTGAGCTGTCCATCCACCAGAGCGTATAAGTGCCAAAATGCTCTTAATGGAATAAATTAGCAAAAAGCCCATGATGGATGACAGATGGGACATGATTGAAGGAGCGAAGCGTTATTAAGGGCAGGGTAACCCTGTGTCAAAGGGTGGTTTTATTCTTCTCTGTTGCAAATGTTCTCAAATGCGGCACCTCACTTCCCCAACAGTAGCAGATGTGGCAGGGAGGAAAATGAGATGTATTTGTATACTAAGTTTGCTCCTAGTGGTTCCAGCTGCAGGGGTTGGGAGTCAATCAACTGAGAATGAAGTTGCTTCTATCTGCGCACAACTCCTTCCAGCATTTTGTTGCCCAATCATGCTAGAATGTGACAGAATGGTGGCTCACTGTATGGCAGGAGTGGAGAATCTGTGGTCCTTCAGATGTTCTGTGCTACAGCTCCTGTCATCCCTAAGAACTGGGCAGGCTGACTAGGACTGATAGGAGTTGCGAGTCCAGCAACATCTGGGAAGTCACAGGTTCCCCTTCTCAGCTGTAAGCTGTGGAAGTCTTATAGTACATAAGAGATCCTTAAAACTGGATGGGATAACTTCCAGATCTGTTTCTATGATTTTGTTAAACACTGGCAGGAAGTAACAGTGGACTTTAGAGTACTAACAGATAATATTATAAAGGACTTAAACAAGATGTTGTGTAATACAGCTGTTTAACACAGAGGTGAGGAATCTGTAGCTCTCCAAGCCTCAGCTGGAATGCCTCATGGTTAGAGTTGAGGGCAGCAACATCTGAAAGGCCACAGAGTCCCCATCCTTGATTTAATGCATCAGTTTATTCAGTAGAGTACTGATTACATTAGGGGCTGGTTCATATGCATGGTTAGCATGGGAACGAGAGCTAAGCAGGTAGCAAAAGCACAGATACCCAAATATGGCCCCTTCTGAGAACCTCTTTGAGCATTCATCCTTATTTGCATGCAGAATGCTCATGCTGCATGGTGGTTAGACCAAGGGCACCTCCAGACTAGTGTTTCACCTCCAGTCACCCATGGATGCATTTTGCAACATGTCAATTATCATGCACTGGTGATGGATTCTGACTGGACCTCCCCAACATCATTACGCTTTGGTAGTTCTTTGATGTTTCCCCAACATGACCACATTACTGCCACCTGGAGGGGCACCCTTGCGCTACAGTGCAACAGAAACGGGACAAAGGAGCATTTGTGGTATGAAAAATTACAGGACTTCAGCAGGAAGCCACAGTTCTTGCACCAGTTGAAACTAAAACTTTTGCAGGTGCAAATGGGATGACGTGTAACTGCCTCAGCACCTTCATGAGCCCAAATCATCATGAATGCTCAATAAACAGAATGTCTGCAAGGGCCCTATATCTGGTCTTTACTTAGCAGTCATTCCAATTTGTTTGTGGGACAAATTATAATTATTGTTATAATTATAATTATTGTTTTAAGATAATGGGCATTCATCCTGACTTCCCTGTGGGGTGTTTACACATCTTCCCACTAGTCATTTGTTCATCCCACACTTTTAAATGCATTTTCTCATCACTTTCCAAATGACAAAAATGTTATGTTTTTATTTTTAAGTGGGTTTCTTGTGCTAGGTTGACAGAGTGCCTTAACCCATTTTAAGTGTGCCAACCTAAAGTTCTGATGTCACTACCAGGCTACAAAACCAGCTTACACTCTCTCTGAAATGCCAATTCATATATGACATTAGGATTGCAGCATCGGGCTTGCATGTGTGAACAAGAGATTAGAGGTTTACATGCCAGGGAGATAACATAACAAAGCGCAAATGGTCTGCTAATGGAAACAATTACACATTTAACTGAGAAATAAGGCATTGAATGTGAACCAACCCAAAGTGTGCTAAGCTAAGAAACACTTGCTAGCTTGATGGTTTCTTTCTGCAACCTAGAGATCAGAGTGGAAATGTCCACAGTCTTGTACCGTGTACTGACATTTTGAATCATTCCAGCTGAAATGAGAGTATTTGCTGTGCAGTGCACCTACATTATCCTGCAGCCAAGATTGCATGGACTGACATTTAAGGGGCCAGAGTAGTAGATATTCTGACTCTGCCCTTTTGACGGGATCACTTTCCAACATTCTGATGAGAAAAACGAGAGCAGAAAGTGTTTCAATATTATAAGAGCAGAATGAAGATCCCTTCTGAAAAGGGTTGGTGTATTCCACCCAGAAGAGATACAGAAAAGATATAGAGAAGGGGTAGGACATTGCAAAGACCCAACTATCTTAAGCATGCACTGGGCAAATCCAACATTGGCTTTCTGAGCTCTCATATGTACTAAGCTATCTCAGGACACCCTGCATTCTGAGCCAGCTTGCTAAAAACAAATCCAGATGGCAGAGATAGGCTACAAATTCAGCAGATATAAGTTCAGCAGCAAGGCATTCTGTGGGCTAATAGAGACATGCATGGTACAGGACATGCAACATCAAAGGCAAACACGGACAAACAGTTCAGCATAGAGATTTAACACCAGAACCAAAAAATTTTGTAGCACCCCACACCACACTAATCCAACATGTTTTCATGGGACTAATTCACATGTTCAGCTGTAAAGCAACAAGGTCATAGTACTTAAGGGCTGAGCAATGGAGGCTGGTTCATGCATGGATGTACCAAGCCACTGTCTTGTGTCCTCAGTGTGACATCAGAGGAATAGCTCACACGTAACAGCAGCAGATTTAAGACTTGTTTGTGGGGCACTTGTAGCATGTGAAGAGGAGCTGAATGCCTCTAAATGGGTGCTGGCCTGTCAGTTAGCTACAACCAAATGCAGCTTCCAGCTAGTTTCCTCCAAGTGATTGGAACCATCTGTGTAGCCTCCATTATTTTATGCACCTCATTAAGTGAGTAGGGGCATAAATATGGCAGATGAGCCTGCAGCAGTTAATTGTGAATCACACCTTGGTGCGACTGCAGACATGGGTTTAGAGGCATTTCTGCATTTTCCTGCTCCAGAAGACTAGACCCTTCCAGTAGTCCCAGGTGATCTTTCCTCTGCATTGATGTTGCAGTTTTGGAAGGAGTTGAGCATGCATTCACTGCACATCTGAAACCCACAGCACAGGCACATAGAGGCTTTTTCCATGGTGGTCCCTTTTTGATCTACTGGTGACGATCTACTCACCACCAATGGAAGTCATTGGGAGACTAGCACAAATACCCAGTTCTCACCATTAGTTCCAGGTATGAGCATAACACTAGTTCACACTTGCATGTGTGGTGTGGCACTAGGCTGCAGGTGTGAGCCCTCAGCTAAATAGCCACAGAAACAACTTGCATATGAAGTTGAGTGAAACACATTGTCAACGGAGGTGGGTCACACATTTGGTGGATGAAGCACTAAGTGACAAACCATGGACTTGTTCAGGGGCACATGTTTCTCGCTGGATAACCAAGGGGACCTTTGCATGCATAAGTGAGCCACCACAAGCCTAACACCACAGACAGAACATCCATATCACTTCACTCCCAACACTACCCAGCGGAGTCAGGTCAGACACTCAGCTACCAGCCAACAAGTGAAGAGCAATCTGTAGAGCAGAGATAGACCCTCCAGATGCTACTGAATTCCCACTGTCACTGAACACTGACCTTGTTGGCTAGGGATGATAGAAGCTGGAGCCCCACAACATCTGGAGGGCCACAGCTCCTTCACTCCTCCTATCAGGGGTAGATACTCATGTGTGTACCAGTCCCAAATGATTTGCCACTAAATGTGACTCCATATGGAAACCATTGGCTCAAGGGTGTTATGCCCACACATGCAAGTAATCGTGTTGCAGTCACCCAGTGATGAACATGCATGTGTGGACCAGACCCCCACCCCCATATTTTAAGGCAGAAGTAAGGAACTTGTGACCCTCCATAGGATGTTGGACTTTGAGGCCACCAGCTCTATCCAGCATGGCCAATGGTGAGGAAGGATGGAAGCTGCATTCCAACAAAATCTGGAAAGTCTCAAGGAAACAAAACATTCAATGAAGGCAGAAAGCAAATGAGCAGAGGTTAACACTTAAGACATTCTAATCAATTTGGAAGGTTTGTGGGGACTTGGGCGGGAGCAACACAGCTTCTTGACCTACCTAGGAGTTCTATACTTACAATAACCCCTGGGTAATAACCTCCAACAGTCACATTTTGCGTTCTTGTCGTGGCAGCAAGACCAACCGTAAGAATTAACAGAGACACAATGAGAAGAGTCACCGTTACGTAGAGGGAATTTCTTTTTCTTCTATTGAAAGACCCTAAAACACACACACATATATACATATGCAAAAAATGTGCTAATTCCATCAGCGTTGAATAGCAAAGCATACCCTCTCCCCATAAGCATCATATTCAGTTTAAGTTCTCTTGGTGGTATCATGAGATACCATATCAAGAACATAGGAAGCTGCCTTAGACCAGGCCAGGCTATTGGTCCACCTGTCTAGCCCAGGGGTGGGGAAACGTTTTGGCCACCTGTCAATCATCTGACATCACAACGTTGTTGGGTGATTGGCAGGTGGGTAGTCCTGCCCACCTGTCAAATATAACCTGTGTGGGTGGGAGGAAATACTGTCCAAGGAGGATTGAACTATATTCTAATGCAGCCTTCCAAGGTTCTCCATCTGGACCTCAAGACTCTTCCCAGCACATGCCTTCTCCCTGGGCCACACATCTCACTGGCTACACACCTGCTGGGAAGGTGTCCTTGAAGTGTTTGCCTGGATGGAGAATGGATAGATGAGTGGGTACAGAAACCACTGGCTTCTTTATGGCTATACAAAGTTAAAAGCCACATCTGTTGCCCCCTCCCACCTTTTTGCCTCTGGCCCTGCCCAGCACTGGCATGTGGCCCCCGGAATGTTGTCCATGAGGGCAATATTTTATTGGACATATTGTTCTCAGGATATTACAACAGGAGAAGCAGGAAGCTCTTAATTCCCACAAGAGAGAATCCCCCATTTGCATAATATGTTTAAAACACAATGATTCCACTTTAAACAGTCATGACTATCCCCCAAAGAATTTTGGGAGCTGTGGTTTGATAAGCGTGCTGAGAGTTATTCCTCGCAGTCCCAATTCCCAGAGTTCCTTGTGAAGAGGGACTGATTGTTAAAAGCACTCTGGGAATTATAGTGCCGTGAGGGGAGCAGGGGTCTCCTAACAACTTCCAGCACCCTTAGCAAACTACAGTACCCAGGATTCTTTGTGGGAAGCTATTACTGGCTGAAAGTGGTACTACGGAGTTTTAAATTGAAATATACTCAGAGTCGAGTAGTAATTTCATGCTCTTTATTTCAGCTCATAGGAACAGTGATTGAATCCTGCCCCCCAACTCAGGCTTTATATACCTTATTTATACAATGAGTACCATCTGATTGGTTGATTATGTTTCCCTCCTGGAGCCTGATTGGGTGGCTGCTGCAGGCCAATCAGTGGGTGCATTCTAGTATCCTACCGGCCTAATAGGCTGATAAACTTCCTCCTGGGGTCTGATTGGGCTGCTCCTGCAAGCCAATCAGGTTGTTGCATTCTAGGATCCTACCTGCCTATTCTTCTAGGATCTAAGCTTAGTACATAACATAAATGTTATTGTGATTGTAGCCTAAGTCATTGCACAAACAGAATTACTTTTGCTCAGGGAACAGTGTGCCCCTTCCTCCTCTTCCACCCACATCACCCCATCCCCTGATCTGTCCTGGGTTCTCCCAACCCTCTAGAAAATATCTGGGAACAGTGCAAAGTTGGTAAAGTTCTGTAGTGTGAGCAGAAGTTGTTCTGCTTACACTGTGACTCAGATAAGATTCAACCCTATAGAAATATATAAAAGGCTGGCACACTTGCAAATCCCCACCAAGGCAGTTCGAAGAGTTGAACTAAGGACACAAGTTATGGCCCTAATCCGATTCCAGCATAAAAACAAACAAATCTCGAATCACCTTCCTGACATCAATAGCTTCTCAAGGACACTTTGCAAAATACCAGGAGCAATGGTACGTGCTCAGTTTTCAGCAAGCCAGCATAGTTTATAACCCACCGAACTAATTAATCCATCAGACAGGGCAGGTTAATCATTATTTTTAAATAAATAAATAAACCCAATTTCAAAAAAGAAAATTCTGTTAGGCATCTTTTTAAAATACCCTGGTTTAAATACAAAATCTGAATTTAACAACAACGAAAGTTAATGTCTGCACTTAAGGTCTCTTAAAACTGAATCTGTGGCCCTCTGTGAAATAAACCAAGTTAAAAGTCTGTTGAATGAACTGGGCAAAAACTAGAATAAAAGCTGACTTTTGCAGTGGTGTGATTCATGCAGAACATTATGAATTGGAAGAATCCCACTGCCCTAAACTCAAGGCAATTTAGTTTAGCATTTAGTAAACTGATTTTTTTTTAAGGATGCCATGTTAATCTTACATGCTGTATACAATATATATATATTTCAAGTTACTGAAATAATCATAACTTAGCTGAACAAATATTTGATTAGGCAAAAGAATTCCATAAAGCACCACTACAGCATGGTTTAAATGTTATATTCAAACCAATCTGAGGCTTAACTTGGAAATTATTTTTTATTCTGATATTTATAATCATTTTAAGACAGGACAACCCAAAACCTTACACTTCCTGTTCATCTTGAGGTGCTGAGAAGTGGTATACTGATTTTTAGAATGCCTGAAGAGCTGTGTGCATGAATATTATTTATTTCATTCCACTCCATGTATTAATTGCTTCCTATAAAACACCTTGGGACGTGGGTGGCGCTGTGGGTTAAACCACAGAGCCTAGGACTTGCCGATCAGAAGGTCGGCGGCTCGAATCCCCGCGATGGGGTGAGTTCCCATTGCTCGGTCCCTGCTCCTGCCAACCTAGCAGTTTGAAAGCATGTCAAAGTGCAATTAGATAAATAGGTACCGCTCCAGAGGGAAGGTAAACGGCGTTTCCATGCGCTGCTCTGGTTTGCCAGAAGCACTTAGTCATGCTGGCCACATGACCCGGAAGCTGTATGCCGGCTCCCTCGGCCAATAAAGCAAGATGAGCGCCGCAACCCCAGAGTCGGTCACGACTGGACCTTATGGTCAGGGGTCCCTTTACCTTTACCTTTATAAAACACCTCAAAGCGATCTAGCAATGAAAACACCAACTGGGGGGAGGAGGCAGACAATTACACATATAAAGACAAAATCAAAACCAACACAGAGCCAACTGGGATAAAAAGTGTTCAGTTAAAAGTCTTGTTGGAAAAGGAAGGTCTTTAAAAGCTGCCAAAAAGACAATAGAGATGGCACCTGTCTGACAAGCAACAGGATGGGGAATTCCAAAGGGTTTGTGTGCTTTCTAGAGAAAGTCACCTTAAAAAGTTAATAACCACTCTGATATTAGATCTGTCAAGAAGTAGTGTATCTACTCTAGTTGCCCAATTTGACCTGCTCTGCATTTTTCACTGGCAGCATTCAGATGATCAAATCTCAGCCAGGATATGAACATGCTCCATGTGTCTACACACAGATGCTCTGGTCTTCCCTTTGTGTAAGCAAGGAACCATTATGTCCATGGTATTCCAAATGAGCAGAAATATGAAACCATGGTATAACGTCAGCACCCATCTCTTGGCTTGCTTGTTTTATTGTTATTTATTTTATGGAATTTGTAGGGTGCTTGGTTGTGAACAGAGCCTCTAAGCAGTTTACAAAAAATAAAAAAAAACAAGCATTAAAATTATCAATAGAAGACACTTAAAAAAACACAACAGGAATTGAAAAATCCCAAATATAATTAAAACCAACAATAAGCTAAAAACAGGTTAAAGCACGTTTCCTTTTACGTGTCTGGACAGGCTTGACCACAAAAAAATGTTTTTAGCAGACACCAAGAAGAGTACAGCAAAGGTACTAGCCTAATGTCCTCAAGCAGGGAGTTTCAAAGTGTAGACACTGCTCCACTAAAGGACTGGGATTTTTAGTTTTTTACAAGAGTGGAATGAATATTATGTGGCACCTGTAAACAGAGCCAGTTCCACAGATTGATGCAATTGAGTAGGCACATACAGGGTAAGGTGATTTCTCCAGTAAACAGGCACCAAGCTGTTAAGGGCTTTATATAATAATATTAATACTTTGAACTTGGCCTGGTAACAAATGCGCAGCAACTAGCACAGGTCTTTAAGCAGAGGTGTTGTGTGCTGACAAGGTCTCAGTAACCCAGCTGCTGCATTCTGCAGTAATGGCAGTTTCCAGATCAAACACCATTGTTTGCAAGCCATTAACTAAGAGGCTCATTCCTGTCTCGGCTTATTAAGCAGAGATCTGATTGTCTGCCCACAGCCATTATGTTACTTATTAATTTTATGAAGCACTTGATTCTGAGAACTCTCTTTGGAAAAATACAGCAGCAGAAAATGTTCCATCCCACATCGCTGGGCGTTTGAAGTCAAACGACTCTAAATATGACACAATAAGTCGTGTATATTGCATTGATTATTTGCAGACTATGAATATTTAATCCGTCAGCAAAAGAACGGGGCCATTTACATCCCATTCCCTGCAGAGAGTAGGTGTTGTCCAGTAATCACCAACTCTTGCCTCTAGAAAATTCTGGGCCCTTAAGAATTCTGTTCTGGGAGTGTTTGGTGTTTAGAGGGGAGCATCTAGGGAAGTCAAGTCAGGGCAGGTAAAGCCCAGTCCGGTTAAGCAGGTCAAATCACAACAGACAAGATCACACCAAGCAGCTAAAGTCTAGCCACAAGCAAGCACTCTTTGCATAGATAGCGAAGAAAAACAGGACCTTGGTTAGCTCCAAGTGTTAGGTAATGATTCCTTCTTCAAAAGCAGCTTGAAGAGTCGTCCCAGCGGGAAGCTATTCTCAAAGGAAGGGTTATGCAGGTTGCTAATGTGGCTTACTCTGCCTCTCTAGAGCAGCTGCCTAGGTTCTTTAAATGTTATCATGCTATTTTCCTTTCTTTGACTTCTGCAAAGCTGGGGAAGTGGAGCAAGGGACTCATCCTGTGAGTCTGCAAATGGGCTGTATCCTCCAGCTGGGAGTGACCCAAGTAGGGTGCTGATAATTTAACTCAAAAGAGACCTCCATTGAACACTGCAAAGTCCCAGGATTAGGGGTTACAGCATTAAATGCCGCAAATATAAATAAACGTGGGACTTCCTTCAGAGAAAACATATTGGCTGTGAGTCCTGGAAGACCTGCTCCCTGCCTTACAGGCTTTTTCTACCTGGCCTGGGAGGGCAGGGCCCTGACTGACTCCAGCTACAAAAGCCAAGGCTGCTGAACAGACTCTTGTGTTGGGGTGTAGTTTGCTGGAAAATTGTTGCTCGTGGTTTTTATACCTTTATTTTAGATCTTGTTGCGATTTATGTGGAAATTGTTCTGTTTGTTTGCGTATCTTCATTTATTTATATTAACTTTGTATACTGCCCTTCGTCTGTAGAACTCAAGGCAACTCACAGCATAAAAACACAAGATTAAAACACAAAACACATGATAAAAAACCGTAACAAGAAACTGAAACCTTTAAACTGAAACACTTAAAGGTATATAATGAAGGCGCCAGCCAAACTTCCCTGGGAAGAGCATTCCACAAACTGGGAGCTACTGCAGAAAAGTTCTTGTGTTGGCACACTCTGGACCTCTCATACAGGAGGCGCACAGAGAAGGGCCTCGGGGAATGATTGCAGGAATCGAACTGGTTCATATGGGGAAAGGGCGTCCTTGAAGTACTGCGGTCCTGAGCCGTTTAAGGCTTTGTAGTTAAAAAACAGTGCTGTGAATTGGACCCAGAAACAGTGCTGTTTGGCCAGAATTGGTATAATATGCTCAAACCGACCTGTGCCAGTGAGCAACCTGGCTGCAGAATTCTGCACCAGCTCAAGTTACCATACCCTTTTCAGAGGCACCCCTACGTATAAGGCACTGCAGTATTTTAAATGTTTTATTTATTGTTTATGACTGCTTTTATTACGTTGTAGTTATATATTGCTTTAATGTTGTAAGCCACCTTGAGCATGGTTTGAATTGTGGAAAGGTAGCATACAAATAACATTAAGTAGGACTTTGCCATTGGTTTTCCAGGAAACGATCTTTCTTAGTGTCCTTGCATATGTACAACGAACCAAAATAGAGCTCCTTAATTTTATTGTTGTTCCCCTGCCTAATTTTTTTCTTTTGAAGTGCAAAAGCCTTGCGGGCTCTATCACAAGAGGTGTGGGATTATGATCCTTGGCAAAAGAAAGGCTGTATTCAGTCGTAATCATCTTTAAATGATCAAATAACTTTGAAGTAGACATTTTGAAACTTCATTTAAACCTGCCTTTTCCCTTAGTGATTTAAATAATGGCCCAAATCAACCCATCCCCCCACCAAAGGCTTGAGAAACAAGCATGCCAGGAAAGGCAAAAATAAGGGGAATTGTCAAGAACTTAGCGGGTGACTATATGTGACCAGAGGGACGTGGGTGGCGCTGTGGGTTAAACCACAGAGCCTAGGACTTGCCAATCAGAAGGTCAGTGGTTTGAATCCCCGTGACGGGGTGAGCTCCCATTGCTCGGTCCCAGCTCCTGCCAACCTAGCAGTTCAAAAGCACGTCAAAGTGCAAGTAGATAAATAGGTACCACTCTGGCGGGAAGGTAAACAGCGCTTCCGTGCACTGCTCTGGTTCGCCAGAAGCAGCTTAGTCATGCTGGCCACATGACCCGGAAGCTGTACACCGGCTGCCTCGGCCAATAAAGCGAGATGAGCACCGCAACCCCAGAGTCGGTCACGACTGGAACTAATGGTCAGGGGTCCCTTTACCTTTACCTTATATGTGACCAGCAGGCTGTATTCAGGTTGGCGAGTCACAAATTGTGCAGGTTTGCGTCACCTTCCTAAAATCCTGACTTCCCAACTCAGTGCAGGAAATCCAGAACAGACTCCCAATGGGTGGCCGTCCATTCTTGAAAAATCTCCTGTGAAGCACAGCCCACTAACCCTCTAGGTCAGAGGTGGGGAACCTTTCTCAGCCTGAGGGACATATTCCCTAACTGTGTGAGCCACAGTCCAGAGGAGGGCAGAGCCAGAGGCAAAACTGGACAGACCAAGTGCTCTAAATCTATACTCTAGCCTTCATCTGGGCAAACAAGAAACATGGTTCGAGTTCCAGGACACATTCCAGCCAGGCAAAAGTATTCCAGGAGGGTAAGCAACAGGGCTGGTAAGGGGCATGTGGCCTGGGAGAAACCAGAGGGCCAGTCATCAGTCTGATGTTCGCCATGCCTGCTCTAGATAGTTATTTTCGTAGTTGCTCTATCAAAAAGTTTCACCCAACACTCAACTTAAATGTACCCTAGCACAACATTAGATCTAGCACTACCCTCTACATAAGAGAATAGGAAGCTGCCTTATACCAAGGCAGATGACTTAGTCATCTAGCTCAACGCAGTCTGCACTGACTGGCAGCAGCTCACCAGGATTTGAGGCAGAGGATGTTCTCAGCCCTACTTGGAGGTGCTGAGGATTGAACCTGGGGCTCTTCTGTGTGTAAAACAAATGCTCTGCCACTGAGCTATAGCACTTTCCCTCCAAGGCAGCAGAGAGAAGCAATGCTTTGCCCATTGAGGGACTCAAACCATTGACCTCCTGAGTGTAGTAGTGGCTGGCCGGCCAAATACACATCACAGAGGTCCCGTAGTTCATAAAGGCTCATCTCACTGGCATAATCCTCACAGAAGAGGATTAGAAAAATTCTTGGAGGCTAAGACTATCCATGGCTACTAGCCATGAGGGGCTATGCTCTGCCTTCATAGCCAAATGAAATAATGCTTCTTCAGCTCTGAAAACTGCAAGAGAGGAGAGTGCTCTTGTTCTCGGGTCCTGCAATTTGGCTCCTCATAGACATCTGGTTGGCCACTGTGAGAACAGGATGTTGGAGTAGGTGGGCTATTGGTCTGATCCAGCTGTCTCTCCTTATGTTCTTATGCTCCCAGCTAAGAAAGCTAAATCACATTGCAAAGCACCAAATAATGAGGCATATCCTCCCTCAAAGAATGCACTCAGAGTCCTAACCAGTTCTGCATCTTGAACCTGCTTCAAGGGGGGCTGCCCAGCATTCAGTTGAACGGCACAAACACGCGCTTGCACAGGCTCCCAAGCTCACGTGAAAAGACTTTGCATTTTACGCCCCCTCTCCTGTGGGATTTTTAAGTCTGAAGATTTACTCCTTTCTGATGGTACCACACCAGTTGTGCTATCAAGGCTAAGTACATTAAATGTGGGGAATGCTCTTGCTGATCTTTGAGAAAAGGGACATGAATTCACATTTGCAAGCAGCAAGTAGTGCCTCACATTCTCCAATAGGTGAAGGGTAAAGGGACTCCTGACCATTATTAGGTCCAGTTGCAGACAACTCTGGGGTTGCGGCGCTCATCTCGCTTTATTGGCCAAGGAAGCCGGTGTACAGCTTCTGGGTCATGTGGCCAGCATGACTAAGCCGCTTCTGGTGAACCAGAGCAGCGCACGGAAACGTCATTTACCTTCCCGCTGGAGTGGTACCGATTTATCTACTTGCACTTTGACGTGCTTTCGAACTGCTAGGTTGGCAGGAGCAGGGACCGAGCAACGGGAGCTCACCCCGTCATGGGGATCCGAACCACCGACCTTCTGATCGGTAAGCCCTGTGGTTTAGCCAATAGGATGTGGCAAATAAGAAAACCCATGGCAAGGAAAAACCTCATTCAGTTAATTTGTTAAAAGAGAAGAGGAGGAAGAACACAACCAGATTAGCAGCAAGTTAACTCTGAACTAACAGCTAATTAGATTTGTTAATATCCAATATGACTTCTTTCTTTCTTTTCCTTCATTTTCTTTCTTTCTTTAAAAAAACCCTTCTCTTCTGCAATATGTCTGTCCTGTTCCCACAACTGGCATCAGAAGTTGGCACGGTAGGGCATCTCCCTTAAGACCACACCACAACAGAGGGGCAGCTGATGACCCTTGAATCTCTTCCCCAACCCTGAGCCAACTCCTTGCTGTTGCTGCAGCTCCCTGTTCTTCTGCTGTTCTCTAAGTGCACAAGCATTTCCAAAAGCAAGGACAGGTCCATTGCTCAGCAGCAGAGTACCTGCTTTGCATACAGAATGTCCCATGTTCAAGCCCTGGCATCTGCAGGTAGGCCTGGGAGAAGCCCTCTCTGAAACGGTGGGGAGCTGCTGCCAGCGTAGACATACTGAGCTATGTGGACCCAATGGTCTGACTCAGTATAAGACAACTCTCTATGTTTCTAACAGAAGGTTTTGCTTGCCTTTCTATTTCTTTATGCCCAGAGATACAGACTGGGTTCAGAGGGAGAGGGCAAATGAATGGGCGGGGGGGGGGAGGAGCAGGGCAGTTGCAGAGGCAGATTTAGGGGAGTGTGACTGGTTTGGTCACACTGGGTGCAGAGACTTGGGGGTGGCACAGCTATGATTTAGAATACAGTTAAGAGTGCAGTAAGTTTGGCATGAATTTGGTGCTGAATTTTGGCATCACGCAGGGCACCACTAAAATCTGAGATCCCAAGGTCCATCACTGGCAGTTGGCCCACTCAATCTGTCCCCAGGAAATCTGCCTCCCTGATTTAAGGAATTGTCAAGTTCTGCCCAGCAACGAGGCTTCCATATTCAAAAGCTTGTGATATATTGTATTTCTGCATCTTATTATATCAGTGTTGCAGAAATTCTCTCTTAGCACAATCCTATGCAACCGGGATAGAGAAATGGTGGCCCTCAAGATGTTCCTGGGCTCCAACTCCTCTTAGCACCAGCCAGCAGGACCAACGGTCAGGGATGATGGGCGTTTGAAATAAATAACAAGGACACAGGAAGCTACCTATGAGAGATTCAGACCACTGCTCCATGTAGGTCATTACTGCCTTTCCCAACCTGCTCCCCTCTAGACCGCTGGACTACATCTCCCACCAGCCTCAACCAGAAAAGTAACTGCAGCAGTTATCTAGGCAGGAGTATTTCCCAGACCTACAAGGAAATGCCAGACTGAATTGAGGCTCTTTGGCATGGAAAGCACAAGTTCTACTGAGTTAAGGCTCTCCTCCACCTTGTTTTACATGAAGCCCACCTAACAGGGGCTGAGGAAGGCTGGTCTACACTGGCTGGCAGCAGCCCTCCAGGTAGGAGTGTTTTGCAGCACTGCCTTGGGGTTGACCATGGGACCTTCTGCATGCAAAGCAGATGCTCTCCCACTGAGTTGCAGGCCTTGCTCCAATAAATGAATGGAGTAGCAGCCTGGTGACCACATATTCAGCCTACTCACCAATAGGGCAAATTAAATCCTCTAATAACACAAGGCCACTCAATCAGTGGGGGGAAACAGCCCCGTGGCCTCCAGACCAAAGGAAACCAAGTGATGCAAACCAAGGGTCTCCAAACAGCAATAACCTAAGCCTCCTCCCCACAACCCCCTCCCTTATTAAAAACAAACAAGCAGTGGCGATTTTAAATAGAAACGGTCCCAAGCTTCTCTGCTCAGGCATGTGGAAAACAGCAAGGCTCGCCTTTCACCCGGGGCCTCCTCCACTCCCGTTGCAAGCTTTTTAAAAAAAATTATTTCTGGCCTTGAGCTGCAATGCGAGCGCCGGGGCTGCAGGTTGAGAGAGAGCAGCGGGCCTGGGGCGCGTGCTGCATGTCCAGGCGATCAGGACTTCCCCAAACGACCCAATACCCACCCCACGACTCTGGTTTTTGCAAAAAAGAGGGGAAAAAGGACCCAAAGAGTGTTGCGCAAAAGGCGACACCCAGTTACACCCCGTTCCCGCGCGCGCTCCTGCCCCACTTGCTATGGGAGCCCCTTCCCCAAATCCACACCCTCCTTTCCTTTCCCCTCGGCGAAGAGGCGCCTCACCCACAGAATCGGAGAGGGGGATCGCGCTGGGGCGCGGCTGAGTCAAGGCCTGGCGCATAGTGGCGGGCCCTCAATGCAAGGTGTCCGGCGGGAGCTACCGGCCGCGGCGCATCCTCCTGCGCTGCTCGAGGTTCATGCTCCGGGCAACAGCAGCGGCTCCCTCCAACCACCAGAGCCGGTCTGTGGCGCTTGCGCAAACTGGAGAGACAAACCAACCAGACCAGCTCGCTATAAAATGTGGGCAGGGGGAGAGGAGAACCTTCCTGTTTCGCCACGGTTGGGTTGCAGGCGGGTTTGCTACCTGTCGTCCCGTATATTTTCCATGCGTTATTCGATGCGCAAGATTCCAAGCTGGGTGGCTCCTTTCCTTTTTTTAAAAAAAGAAAGAAAGGCGCAAACATGCAGAAATCAATAGGAGAGCTCGAGAAATCATGTGGTATGTGTGTGTGTTTTTAACCGATTCAATAACTTTTGCCGCGCTTGGCAGCCTGATCCTATACAAATCGACTCGGATGTCTCTCCGGGTTCCATGCGACTTAAAAACCTTTGCCCGAGGCGCGTGTGCGGTCTCTCCAGGTTCCAGGGCGAGTTGCCGCAAACTAAAAATCAGTTATTAAAAACCATCAAAACAAATTGCAGCGTGGGTCCTGAATGGCCCTTGGACTGAAGGAAGTGAAAGAGAACTTACAATTTAATGCACAAAAATTACTAATCTTTGCAACAAGGAAATGCCACTTTTCATATTAGTAGTTTACTGTTACAGTAACGTGGTCAAAATAACCTTAGAAAAACACAAGTGTGTTCCCAGCTCTTAGTCCTAATGATTAAAAATTTCCTCCTTGATTAATTTACTAAATTGTTGGTTGATTTGTCGATCAGTTGAGCCAATTAAATATTGCTATCCTAGATATTATGAAACAACAACCACCCAAAACTCTTATTTTTCTTAGTGGTGATGATAATAAAATTGGCAGTACTAGTAGTAATAAATCATTATCAGGAATGCCTTAGTGGTATAAGATTTCCTGGTTGGTCTAGCCTAGATGACATATGAGATACTTTTCTATTACTTGATTTTACAGTAATTATTCTTTTGGAACTTTGTGGGCCAATGAAAAAAGAAGATCTGGATTTAGGGGGGCATTTTGAGGAAAAACACAATTACTTTAAAAATATT